>NC_048230.1:26754065-27054514 GCF_002007445.2 Ailuropoda melanoleuca | reverse complement strand
GGGGGGGCGGAGGGGCTAGACCCCGCCCCGGCCCCGCGTGGTCCTCCCCCTCGCGGGGAGCCCGGATCCCGGGGCGCTTGGCCGGCCCCGCGTCCGGCTAGAAGCCGCCACCCGCTAGGGGCTCGGCTTTGGGCGGGGTCGGGCTACGGGGATCACTTAACAGGTGGCCCTCTGTCACCCGGCCGGTCTCCAGCCCGCGCGTCATGTGACAGCTGCCTGGTTCTGCAGTGAGGTCACCGCGGAATGTCTGCCTTCGCTGCCATGGCAACTGGCTGACGTCACAGATCGGGCGTGGAACTTTCCCCGGCTGGGCAGGCCAGATGAAGGAATCGAAATACTCCAAATGAGGGATCCGGAGAGCTGGGCTGAGGTTTCCTCGCTCCTTCTCCTGCCTTCCAGATAGGGTTTGATTTGCCAACGCCCTAAGCTTTATGGGCCAGGGTCTGCGTGTTGGAAACCCAGAACTAACTCCTTTCCCTCCTTTTACCCAGGAGGAAATGGTGGCCCAGAATGGTTGAGGGACTGTGAGGACAGGGTCAATGACTTGTTCATGTCTGTATTCCCTGTCCTGTACTAGAACCTGCTGCTTACCCTGCTGCGGGCTGCCACAAAAACGGGAGTCATCGCGAGGCTAAAAGGGGCGCATAAGGTCCCCGCCCAACCTTCTTGGGGGAGGGTCTCATCCACTGCATCCATTCATTCACCATATGGAGCACGCACTGTGTGTTGGGCACTTACGTGCGCATTCATAGTGATGGTGATGGTAACGGTAGATTTGCTGAATGTTGAATTCGTAATGGACAAGGAAGGTGAATAGGAGCTCACCTTCAGAGTTACTTGTAATCAACCCCTGTTTTGCAGCCATGGGCAGCGTCGTGAGCAGGGACAGCTAAAACGGTCCCAGAGCCTCAGCCAGAGGGCTCAGGGAATTGCAAAGTTCTGAGGCTAGTGTCCTGTCCAGACACCCGAGCAGCAAGTGGTCTTATAGCACCCTCAGGGGACCCTCCTCTCTTGGACAGTTTGGCACATTCAGGTGCCCCTACTTCCCGAGTGGAAGCTGAGGTTGTGAACGTCCGGTGGCTGCCAGCGTGGCCAGTTCTGAAGGCCACTGTAGAGAAACATCCCCTGCCCAATTAACGAATCTGGCTTTGACTCGGCGGGGCGGGGGCACTCATCAGAGAGCGCCTATTGCTTCCTGCCCATTGGGAGCCCCTGAACCAAATCAGGGCTCACGCAGCAGAGAGGAGCCTACAGGAGCCTCATCTTCTAGAACTCAGGATATGGTGCAGAGTGAGGGGGAGACAGAACAGGGCTGGCGTCAGGCCTCCTCCCGGCTTGGCCGCCAAGCCGTCTGTGGGAGCCCGCGGCACATCCTTCCGCCGTCCTGTGGGGCCGGAGCTTAAGCCCAGGCCTTGCTTCCTCGCGGCTGCTGTGACTGGCAGACGAGGTTGTGTCGGAGAAGGCATTTTGTAAAGTATACACTGCTGTCTGAATTGGGGTGTTGTTGGGAGATGAAATAAAGGAGCCCTTTGACTATTCAGATCAAATGTTTTATAACCCCCAGGGTTCTGTTGGCGCCACTCGGTCCCCAAGTGCTCACTCACCCAGGAGAGCTTCGGAGACGTGGCTAGCGCTCTGTGGCGGAAAGGGTGCCTCTGGGGGACTTGAGGGGCTGCTGTACTTTCTAATCCAGGGAAGGAGGCTGCCTCGGATGTGCTGATCTCATTCTTTTCCACTGATTCACTACGTAGTCGTTCAGCACTTACTACGTGCCGGGTGCGGTCACAGGTGCCGGGCGGGCAGAGCGGGTTACTCTGTCGAGGAGCCCACAGCTTGCCCCTCAGAACGGATAAGCGCCGTGAGGCGTTAGAAGAGCACGGACCACAGGGTCAGGCTCTGTCTGAGGACAGCTCATTTAACACAGCCTCCCCAGGGGGCATCATCCCCCTTTGCCAGGGAAAATGAGTCGCCAGGAGGTGAAGTGGCTTGCTCAAGGTCACCTGGCTGGTAAGTCTGAGGGTTGGATTCAGACCCAGGCAGTCTGGCTGTAGAGCCCATTTTGAGCCACGAGGCTGTCCCCCCGCCACAGGCTAGGGAGCATGATGCCAGATGGGATGGAGGGGAGATCGGGACATACTGCAGAGGGTGGTGAAAAATGAGATGGTGTGTGTCCATGGAGAAGCTCGAGAAGGGCATCCCAGAGAGAGGGAACAACACGGGCCTGAAACCGCCCCAGCTATTTGGGGAAGCTGCTAGTAATTAGATATCGCTGGAGGGAGGGAGGTGAGTCAAAGATGAGGGGAAGCTGGCAGGGGCCGAGCGTGGAAGGTTCCTCGTTGTGCCAGGAGACTTAGAATCTTCTCCATCTTCCTCCCCCTTGGGGCTGCCAGTTGGTCAGTGAATCATCCCCTGCTGCTGTCTCCTGTCCAGGTCTGTGGCTCAAGACATCCCCAAGCTGCAGAAACTAGGCATCACTCATGTGCTGAATGCTGCTGAGGGCAGGTCCTTCATGCACGTCAACACCAATGCCAACTTCTACAAGGACTCCGGCATCACCTACCTGGGCATCAAGGCCAACGACACGCAGGAGTTCAACCTCAGCGCCTACTTTGAAAGGGCTGCAGACTTCATTGACCAGGCCTTGGCTCAAAAGAACGGTAAGGCACCTGCGGTCCAGGAAACAAGGCAAGGCAGCTTTGACCGGACTTTTTTCTAGAAAACAGGCCCACAACCGGCTTCGTCTTGGAACCTGTCTGGAAGCCCCACGTTACACAAGATGTACAGTCCTTTCTCACAGTGGCAGCCTTGGGGTCCTTGTGTTTGAGTGGACGTTGGCTGAGAGGTCATTTCTAGCCACTCCCTGCCATGCCCCCAGTTCCAATAGCTTTAGCAATAACGATTTACCCATGATAAGAAGTGCTGAGGTGAAGGAGCTCTAGGGCTGGTGGATCAGTGGCAGCACCAGGACAAGGTGCTTCCCCCCCACCCCGCCTCTCTCCTTCCACCCTTCAGGCTCTCCCCTAGTGGTCCCAAGATGGCAGTGGCAGACCCAGTCACCACATCCCGGCAGGACAAAGTACAGCAAAAGACCCGGCAGCCATCTCTTCCTTATGTCTCTTCCTCTTTTTAAAGAGCAAGTAGAAGGGTCCACAGAAAAACCCCTCAGTGGGGTTCCCCTCACATCTCTCTGGCTGGAGTTGGCTTACACGAATGTCCAGCCGGGGGAATGGGGCAGCCATGACTGGCTTAGGCTGGTGCTCAGCAAGCTATGGCCCCCAGGCCACATCGTCCAGCCACTTTCTAAATGCTTCCTGCAGCTCCCAAATCTAAGACTGAAGGAGAGCTGCTGAGGCACTGGCAGTCAGGCAGGCCGCCCCCAGGGGAAACCCTAGAAGGCAGAGGGCAGACATCAGTGGAACAGGTCAGGCCACCTGACCTTTCTGCGTTTAGCTTGTTTCTCTCGGCAACTGCCTTTACCTTCAAGCTGCCTCCCCCGGCCTCTTCCTTCCCCACCCCCAGCCTTCTCAGGGGAGGTGAGCCCCGTGAAGGTGCGATCAGCCTTGTCCCCCTGCTTCTAGCCCGTCTCTGCTTCTTGTGCCCAGCAGCCTCCCCCTGGAAATGATTTCCAGTGAGCAGTGTGTTCTAGACCCTGGTTATCGCGTGTCTGGGGCTCAGGAGGGACATTTTATCACCGGGGGAGTCTGCAGACTTTACTCTCAGGCCCTGCATGGTCCTTCACGGTCTCATGTTTGTCACCCGCTCTGTTCTGGCTGTACTGAGTTCCTGTGTAGATGGGAGCGAGGGGCCCAGTTAAGGGGATGAATTTTGCTTCTTGTATATGGATTGGTCATCCACTCAGGGAACTTAGAGCTTTTTGACTTTGTTTCCCCTTTCCATACCACTAGGAACAGACCTTGACTCTTGTGACCTCCTGTCTTTGCAGGAGGCACCGTGGGCTGTCAATCTGGAAAGTTCTCTCTGCCTCTCCCTACCTTGTCTTCTGGCAAACTCCACTTTGTGCTTTAGCACTGGGCCGAGTGTTCTCTCTTCCATGAAGCCTGCCCTCAGGCTGGGTCCGCTGTGTCCCTGTGCATCTCCCCCACACGCGACGTAGCATTGGGCACATAGCAGACACGCTGCAAATAATTCCCGAGTGAATGACAAAAATGAATTCCGTGGGCTCTCATGCCAAGTGTAAAGGCTTCTAGGATTGGATTGACTGGCCGAGTGAGTCAACAGAGACGCACTGGCCTCCCACAGGTGCAGGGCTCGGGGGAGCCAGGCGTCTCTCACTTTGGAGAAGGGGGAAGAGCCAGGCGAGCTCAGAGGAGGAAGCAGTCGCTTCCTGTCAGGAAGTTGATCAAGGGAGGCTTTTATGGAGCAGGTGGCATCTGGGTGGGCCTTGCTGGAAGGATGGGAGTCGAACCTTCCCCTTCCCCATCGACTCTGTGACTGGGGCTGCTGAGAATGTTNCTTCCCCATCGACTCTGTGAGTCTGGGGCTGCTGAGAAATGTTCCAGGTGGTGAGGCAGTGGCTCTGCAGAGGGTCCCCTTGCCGGGGCCTGGGCGGGGAGAGCCCTACTCCACATCCTTTGGGTGTACTGGCTAGAGAGGGACCAGGCAGGAGAGTGGCAGACTCCCCCTTCCTGCTTGGGAGGCATGGGGACAATAGAGTCATGTTTTGGGGGTAGGGTGATGGGAACAGAAGAGATTCTGACTCTGGGCCAGCAGATTTCCTTCAAAATAATGGCAGGATAGAGGCACTAGTGGATAACCATTCACTCGGCTAGTCAGCAAACATTTATTGAGCACCAAGTGCATTCTAGAGGTGGTAGGGCATCCAAAAATCAATACCCCACAGTCCTTGCCCTTAAGGCACGCACCGTCTGGCGGAGGAGGGTAGACCTGTGCGTGGCCAGCAGTGATAGAGAGTCAGGCCACTGTCATAGAAGGTCCTGGGTGCCACCAGATGACTCCTGTCGCTGGCTAGGAGTTAGTGATCGAGTGCTTGCACATGCCAGCCACTCGCCTAAGGACTTTCTGTGACGTTTGCTTCAGTCCCCTAACCACAGTGTGCAGTGGGTACTGTTAACACAGATAAGGAACTCGAGGCATGGGGGGTTAGGTGGGTCATAGAGTTCATTAGCCGTGTACTGGCCCCCAAAACAGGACCAGGAGAATAAGTAGATACTATTTATTTTAAGGAATTGGCCCACACGATTGTAGGACCTGGCAGTTCTGAAATGTGTAGGGCAGACTGGCAGGCTGGAAACTCGGGCCGGGCTTTCTTTATTACAGCCTTGAGGCAGAATTTCTTCTCCAGCGAACCTCACCGTTTGCTCTGAAGATCTTTAACTGATTGGATGAGGCCATCCACATGATCAAGGGCAGTCTCCTTTCCTGAAGGTCAACTGATAGGTGGTGTTAATTACAGCTGCGAAGTACCTCGTAGACTAGTGTTTGACCAAGCAACGGGCATCGTAGACAGGGCAAGTTGACTCGCAACCATCACAACCGGCAAATTAAAATTTAAACCCACATTCCTATGACTTCAAAGGTTTTGGTTCTTTTTTTTTTTTTTAAGATTGATTTATTGGGGCGCCTGGGTGGCTCAATCGTTGAGCGTCCTACTCTTGGTTTTGGCTCAGGTCATAAGCTCAGGTTTGGGAGATCGAACCCTGCCTCTGGCTCTCCTGCCCCCCTCCTCCCAGCCCCTGTCCCTGGCTTGCAAACGCACACACGTGCTCGCTGTCTCTCTCTTTCTCAGAAAAAGATGTATTTATTTATTTGAGAGAGAGACAGACTGTGTGTGCACATGTGCCCCCCGCCCTGGGAGGGGTGGAGAGGGGAGGCTCAGTGCAGGGCTCAATCTCATGACCCTCAGACCATGACATGAACTGAAATCAAGAGTCAGATGCTCAACCAACTGAGCCACCCAGGAGCCCCAAAGATTTTGGTTCTAAATCCCTGTACTGACAAAGGAAATACTTGAACTGGGGTTTTAAGGGATGAGTAGGAGCTTACCAGGTGGCCAAGAGAGAGACTGTGTTCCAGGCAGAGGGAATGACATGTGCAGAGGCACAGGGGTGGAGAGGACCATGGGAAGGTATCAAGGCCGTGGGCACTTGGCCTTGTCAGCCACACCTTGGAGACTAGAAGCCCTGCAAAGGGTGACAGGTTGCACTGGAATTTTAGGATGCCCCTTCCGGCCGCTGGGTGGAGTGTGGATTGGTGGTGGTGAGGGTAGGGCGAGAGCTTGGTTTAGAAGTGTGGAGGTGGCAGAGATGAGGGTGCTGGGGACCTGAACTAACACTGTGGTGGGAGGGAGTGGTGGCAGAGAGAAGCCAAGACTTGTGGCTCCCGGGGACCCCCCCCCCCAGTGGAAATGCAATGTGCTGGGACTTGTGATGCTTTCTTTCACCAAATGCGGGGGATGCAACGGGGAGCGAAACAGACGGACACCCCTGCCTTGTGGAGCTTCCCCATTTCAGGTGAAGGTGACAGCAAACAAGTGAAAAAGATTTCTGGCCTGTGTGTTTGGGGAGGGGGACACTAAAGCAGGGAGGAAAAGGAGAAGGGCTGGGAGTTGGGGGGGTTGTGGCTTTAGAGAGGACGGGTGGGGGAGCAGACACCTGGGGAAAGAGGTTTGCAGGCTGAGAGGCCAGCTGGCGTGGAGGGACAGAGGGAGAGGAGGAGATGACGTCAGAAGGGGGGGCTGGATTGCGTAGGGCCTCATGGGCCGTGGGGGGGCCGTGAGAGCGTGTGTGTGTGTGCGTTTTCATTTTCTGTCCCTGTGTTTGTATTTGATGTGCACGTTCCTTTAATTGTTTTAAACCGCTTTGTTGAGGTCTAATTGACATTCAACACATCACAAGTATGGAAAGCCTGCAATTTGACATTTTGACCTGTGTGTACGCCCATGAAACCATCACCGCAAGCGCGGTAGTGAGCACGCCCGGCGCCCCGCACCCTGGCATTTCCTCAGGCGCCTCTGTGACCTGTCCCCTCCTCCCCCTCTGTCTTCCATCTCTCAGCAGCCTCTGCTCTGCTTTCTGTCACCAGACATGAGTGGACATTTTGTACACTTCTGTATAAATTCGCTTTCTGGGCCCAGCCCATCTCAGGGTGGCTGCTGTGCGTGCTGTCTGTGTGACTGCACGTGGCCGGAGCTCTTTCCCGTTTAATGCTGACCAGGCTTCCTTCGTGCCGACGTGTCCCGGTTTGTCGCTTCACCTGCTGGCAGACATTTGGGTCATCTCTGTGATTTCTTTTCTTTTCTTTTTTTTTTTTTTAAGATTTTATTGAATTATTTGCTGGGCGGGGAGAGGGAGAGAGAGAGCACGAGCAGGGGTAGGAGCAGAGGGAGACACAGAGACTCCCTGCTGAGCAGGGAGCCCGATGCGGGGCTCGATCCCAGGACCCCGGGATCAGGACCTGAGCTGAAGGCAGCCGCTTCACCGACTGAGCCACCCAGGCGCCCCTCCTTGTTACGTATCTGCCGTCGATGGGCCTTTGGGACCGTGAAGAACAGGGCCGCCCTCTGAACATTCTGGCGCGTGTCTTTTGTGGACACGTGTCACCGCCCCGCTGGGCCGTGGGGGTTGCATGGGTTCCGCTTGAGTACCTCCTGCCCCCCCAGTTGGCCAGAGTGACCGGCTAATGTACTCCCCCCGCCCCCCGCCGCCCCGCACAGCCGCAGACAGCAGTCCTGCTTCCCCACACCCTCACTGACGCTCTGTGTTTTCTGTCTTTTTCCGTGCAGGTGGGTGCACAATGGCGTCTTGTCGTACTTTCCGTTGGCGCCTCCTGGGAAGAGTTCTGACTCGCGTCAGGCTGTGTGTGGACGGCCCCAGTGCCGGCTCACGTGCCCCCGTTTCTTTTTCAGGCCAGGTGCTCGTCCACTGCCGGGAAGGTTACAGCCGCTCCCCCACCCTAGTTATCGCCTACCTCATGATGCGTCAGAAGATGGATGTCAAGTCTGCCCTGAGCATCGTGAGGCAGAACCGTGAGATCGGCCCCAACGATGGTTTCCTGGCCCAACTCTGCCAGCTCAATGACAAACTAGTCAAGGAGGGGAAGTTGAAACTCTAGGGCAGTCCCGCTGCCTCTTCTCTAGAGGCAGACAGGGGAGGCCCTGGTCGAGGGGTCCCAAGCCGCCATGTTTAGGAAACACAGTGTACCCTGCTCCCAGCATCACCAGGCACTTGCCCACAAGTCTGTCCCAACACAGCCCTGGGCCACTTTCCCCCTGGGGAGCATAAAGAAGCTTGCTAAGGAAGGCATTGTCGCTTCCTGGTGTGTCCTTGTGCCTGCAGTTTATGATGTCCTCTCCCCGAGGTGGGGGCGCAGAGGGGGACGGCCTGTGACATGCATGCTTCTCCTGGATGACCCGAGGCAGGAGGTCTGAGGGAGTGTAAGGCTCGAGATGCCCCCAGGGGCCCCTCCTGACCTCCCCCGCTCCTTTTTTTTTTTTTTTTTTTTTCTGGCCGGCAGTCATTCGTTCGGGGGGTGGAGATTCCTATGAAGAGACTGCCTTTTAAGTATTTCAGTAGGATTAAAGATACCCAAACAAAGAGGCCATCAGGTGGGCAGACATTCTCCCGGAGGACTCCTGTAAGTCCATAGTTTCTAAACTGCGACTCTTCTCTTCGGAGGGCTTGCATTCAGAATCCGCTGCTATGGAATGTTTCCCTTGGACTGCTCTCAGTCACTTGGATTGTTAGAAGAGCGATGCCTTGAACATGGTTTTATTTTATTTTATTATTTTATTTTATTATTTTATTTTATTATTTTTAGAAAACAGGGTGTTGAAGTCCCAGCCTATTTAAAAACCCCACCATTTGAAGAATTACAAAGGTTTTGTCCTGAATTATAGCCTTGGCGAGCTCAAGCCACTCCTGCTAGCTGCTTTTTGTCGGTTGCTCTTCCAAGGACAGAAGGAGGAAGTTGGCCAATTACAGGGTGGGTGTGTGGGTGTGGAGGGGGGTGTGTGTCTCAGAAACACAGCCAGAGGACAGAGGAGCAGGCTCTCGCCCTGCCCACTTCTAGGTAGTTCTTAGGGCCCTGTGGTGCCAAGAAAGATCCTGGAGCCCTGGGAGAAAAATGACTCAGGCCCAAATGAAGCACGGCGGAGCCTCCAAATGGAGACTTTCCTGGTGGTAGAGCAAACAAACCGGAACCACCTTTTTTTAGGACTAATTTAAGGATGTCGTCAGAATGCACTAGCGCTCACGCTCGCGAATGTGCTCACAGTCGTCAGAATATAGGAGTTTTGTTTTGAACACAGTCTTCTTAGGACTTCAGATGATTGTTGCCGTGGAAAGTGGTTCAGGTTCCCTAGCAGCAGAGACGTACTCCTCAGCCATAACCCCCAGCTCCTGGCTAGCAGAGGTCTAGAAAAGTTTGCGGAATTGAATGTTTTTGTTTTTTGTTTTTATTTTTATTATTTTTATTTTTTAAATTTTTTTGAGCCCCAGATGCATGCAGGGTGGTGTTCTGGCGGGTGTATCAAGCTCCCAGAAGCCTGTATTTGTGGTAGAATTCCTTGCAAAGATTTGCAAAAGGAGCCTTAGCAGCAGTGAAAAACCAAGGACTTTTGTCGAGTCTTTAAAATTCAGTTTTAAATGGAAATTCAGGCAGTCTTAACCTGTCGAGGTGGGGACTGTGCCTTTTTCAGAGTTGACCAGGGACGTCCGGCTAGACGAGGAGAAGCAGGGTGCCGCAGGGCCTCACTCCCAGGTGTCATGGCCTCTCCTGCCACAGGGCCAGCAGTGCGGGGCCTGGACGGTCCCTTTCCTCTGTGACCACAGCCACCCTGGACTAAGTAGAATCTGTCGTCTTTTCCAGATCCCGGACTGCCCACATAGACCCAGCTCAGTGAAATGGTCATCCTCTAACCCATGTACCTCACCTCACAGTTTCCAGAGAACTGTCCCCCTTAATCTAACTTGATCCTTCCAGTAACCCTCTCAAGTTGGTAGAGCTCATTCAGGTATTATGACCTTTTAAGGGACAGGAACTGGGGTTCGGGCTGATGGAGGGCATGGCACCCGGGATGTCCCGGCTCTACGGGAGAGCCGAGGCAAGACTTCAGGTGTGCTGCTCCCTGAAGCTGAATCCTTTGTCCCATACTACGCTCCTTGTCAAAAAGGAGCCCCCTGGGAATGTCCGGGTGCACTGCAAATGCCCTTGACCCGCGCCGTGTGCACAAGAGCCAGTTAGTTTTGTGGACTGAGTACAACCAGTCAAGGGGTGCCACGGCGGGGGGGGGGGGGATCTGGAAGAGGGTTGAAGGGAGTTGATACAAACCCATCCCCACTCCAGGAGAAGGAAGCAAAAAGCGTGGGTTCCCGATGTGGCTAGAATGTGTGGCTCTTCCTCCAGGAAGCATGTAGGATCCCTAAGTTGGAGCTTTCTGCTGTACTTTTGGAAGAGGCCCTGGGACTGGGGCTAGGGCTCCCCCTCCCACCCTTAGGCCATGGTCACCCCATAGGACAGCCACAGCTACTTAGGCTAATTAAGGACCTCTTGAAGGCCTTTTTGTGGGGGCATGAGGGAGAAAAGGCCACTGGGAGAATGACTGTCTTTACTTAGGGGCTACTTTTATGCTGATGACTGGGGATTTCTTGGTAGTCTTTAGCCCCAGAAACCCTATCTCTACTTCATGAGATTTAGCTCCTAATTTTTGGGTAAAGTAAAATTCTATTGTGTAAGAGCCAGCACGTACCCAGCTGCCAGTGGAAGCTGTTTCTGGACGGCTTTCTACCCCTGGGAAGTGATGGAATAGGAACTCAGGGTGCCTTTACCCTCCCCCCTGCCCTGATCCCTTTCTTTGACGAGCAGACCTCCACCTTGGTCAAATTAGAGCCCCAAGTGGTTTTCTTCTCAAATCTAAAAGCAGTACACTTCCCACAGGCTGGTCTGCTTCCCTGCCACTCTGAGTTATCTGGAGAGCAGGAACCACCATCTGTCAAACAAGGGGACTCAACTAGAAGACCGCTAAGGTCCCTTTGGCTCTGACACTTGGGTTCTCTTCAGAATCCCCACCTGGGAATTATAGGGTCTGTAATAATATGATGGCCAGCAGGTGGCGCGGTGTTCCACCCCTGGTGATGGATGGTTTGAAAGGGAACGTTGGTGCCTTTTGTGTCACAAGTTAATGTTAAGATGCTAATGTTTTAATAAGCACTGATCTTATAATAGGAAGATAGGCGCTTTCCTTGCAGGAAATTTTCTGTCATAAAACCGGTGTCAGGAACTACTGATGAGCCAACAGGTTTGGTCTTAACCAAGTCAAGACTGAATCCTGGTTGGAAGTACAGGCCCTCTCTGGGTGCGAGAGCAGAGCGGTTGGAAGCTTAATTTATCTCCTCTCAGCTTTCAGGGTAATTTGATTGTGAAAGTGTGAGTGTCCTGGACAGAAAAGGGGAAGGTATTAAATTGGTTTTAAAGGAAAGTAAGTTTAACGTCTGTTGTATCACAAGTCAGTGTTAAAACACTAACTGTAACCAAAATAAATGTCTTATGTTACACAGAGACAGTCTTTTTTGTCCTCCTCATCACCGCTGATTTTCTTTGTTGCTCTTATGTTTGCTTTTTTCTAACTGTCAAAAGTTAGCCTCATCTAAAAATTAGCTCTCCCGAACTCATTCTCAGTCCCATGATGATTATATTTATACAGCAGATGTCGATTAAACCTCTTGGTGGTACTAGAAATTTCCCGTGATAGGAATAATCTTTTTATTTATTTGATTTCTAAAAAAAATGCAGCTTTTTTGAGGGTTAATTGACTGGAATATTCTTGAATAGAAAGGCCCATCCCAAATAAGGGAGGTAGGTCTATGTTCCTAAGAAAGTAAGAGACTGGGGGTGACAGTCTCCAGGTGGCCTCACGTGAAGATGATTAGGTGGCATTTTAGGGTTTGAATGGTCCTGCAAATGGGCAGCCTCAAAACATAGCCCTGCCCCCCGATGCCTTAAACTCCGCCATCAGCATTTATCTCCCTTATGGTAAGCATGGACTTTTTTTCTCTGAATAAAAAACTCAAGAGAGTTGGGTGCCTTTTCTTCCTGACAGGAAAAAAACCTTTCTGGAGCACCTGGGGTGGCTCAAGTCAGTGAAGTGTCTGCCTTCGGCTCAGGTCATGATCTTGGGGTCCTGGGTTTGAACCCTTACACGGCTCCCTGCTCAGCGGGGACCCTGCTTCTCCCTCTGCCTGCTGCTCCCCCTGCTTGTGCTCTCTCTCTGTTTCTCTGACAAATAAAATCTTTAAAAAAAAAAGAAAAGAAAAAGAAAAATTCCACACATATGTAAGTACACATACGTGTATGTGTGTATATAGAGATCTCCATGGAAAATGTTCTGCACTTTGCTTTTGTGCTTAACGAACAGTTGTTTCTTAGAGCACCAGGCACTTTACTAGCTACCTAGCATCCTGTTGTGTATGGTGTGCCGTGATTTCTGTATACTCTAAATTTAAAGGTCCAGGCGGCTTCAATGAGCACAGAATGTTGAAATGAGACTTATGAATGACAGTTGCAGTTTATCTGCTTAATATCCTGTTAATTTCTGTCCTCGGTTGTGATGGCATAGTGTCAAGCACATCCCAATACTCAAAGCCAGGGAGGTTGGTTCTCTGCTTGCTTGTGTAATTTTATGGGGGGTTGCCTGGTTGGCTCAGAGGGAGTGTGCAACTCTTGATCTCTCGGTTGTGAGTTTGAGCCCCATGCTGGGGTGTAGAGACTTTAAAAAAAAAAAAAAGATAACTTTACGGGGATGGCATGCCCAAGCCTGATTTTTAGAAGAGTCTCTGAGCCATGGCCCTCTGAATTGATGACCCATTTATAAGAAGTTTAAATGCACAGAGATTGCGTTTTGGAAGTCTACACTAAAATGTAGACTATGTTTGTCTCCCTATTGTCCCACTTTAGCCAGAATCCCCCCAACCTCCCCATCTGACCATCCTCAATATCTAATTGGGTTCTTCACCCCCTACTGTCCGGCAAGTGAAGTCTGATCCCCCGGGCTGCCTTCAGCAGGGCTCAGGTTAGGTTGGTTTAGCCAGAATCCCCCCCTTCCTTCCCTGCTTCCTTTTAGTGATTTTCCATCCACTGACCCCACCCTGCTCCTGGGCTATAGATTCCCACTTTTCTATGTTGTGTTCAGAGCTGAACCCTGCCTCTCTCCACCACTGTAAGAGCCCCGAGCAGGGGTTCCTGTATCTATCCCCAGAGGACCCCCTTGAGCAAAGTCGTCTTTCCCACTTTTAACAAGTCTCACGAATCCTTTTGTCTTTAGGGGTTTGCAGACAGGCGTCCTCCAGGCACAGGGTGGTGCTTTGGAGGGCAGTTGGGGATGAGCTGGGGCCGCCTCGAAGGGCCTGGTTACCAGCAGGGACATGGAAACTCCATCCAGCTAGGGCTGGGGAACCATTAGCCCATTCTGAGAGGGGCTGGGGGGGGTGCAAGTGACAGTGCTCCTTGCGACTCCCCTCCTCTTCGTCCCTTAGCAGCTGCTGAATGAGCAAGTGGGAGAGTTCCATTTTCCACCTGTGCTAAGACCCTAACGCCCTCCAGGGAACAGGCTGTCAACTGTGAATAAAGGCAGGCTGATTTGGGGCGCCTGGGTGGCTCAGTCGGTTAGGCATCTGCCTTCTGCTCAGGTGCTCAGGTGATGATCCCAGGGGGTCCGGAGATCGAGCCCCACATCAGGCTCTCTGCTCCGCGGGGAGCCTGCTTCTCCCTCTCTCTCTGCCCCCACCTTGTTCACTGGCTCACGCATGCGCACACGCTCTCTCTGTCAAATAAATAAAATCTTAAAAAAGGGTGATTTGGATGTTCCTTATTGCAGACAACTGCCTATAAACAGATCGCTCTCCAAATCCAGATACTGCATTTTACTCCGACCTATGGGAGCAAAGTCTGTAAACATGCAGCCCATAAGGAGAACCCTCCGTTCCCATGAATTACAGACAGGTGGGCTTGAGAAGCAAGTAGAGTTAGATGCCTTTGGAGGCTTCTTTCAGATCAAAGATTCTGTAATCCCGAGGATTCAAAGGAGCATAACTTCCTTTCCAAACTTGGCCTGTCCTTCAAAGTGTCCTCCAAATGCCACGTCTTCCTGTGCGGACCCCAGATCCACACCAGGCAGAAGAGACTGTTCTCCCCTCTGAAGACTCATAATACTCTGTCCCTTAAAATAAAAAAATGCCTCTGAACCTTTCCTCAGTGACACTAACCACTTTCTTTGCTGAAGAACTGTTTTCTTCCCCGGTACAGGAGCTCCGGGAGGGGGAGCGCGGATCAGTTCACAGCTCCTGGCAGGGGGGTCTTACTTCATTAAATGTTCGGCAAGTGGACATACGAACAGGCAGCTTAGTAGAAATGAGAAGCAGCAAATTATCACGTAGGAAAAAAAGCCTTGCTGGAAATTTAGGTACAACTGTCAAATTATTAAATGCAATTTAAAGATTTCTAGCCCAAACCCAGGGTTGGCAACCTCGTGGAGGGGCGTACTGTGACTGTACCCTCCAAAATTCGTATCTTGAATCCTAACTCCTAACTTCGTCAGAATGTGACCTTATTTGGACATAGGGTTGTAGCGATGTAATTAGAGAAGATGAGGTCATTAGGATGGGCCCTAATTGAAAATGACTGATTGTCCTTATAACAAAGGGGAAATGAGGGCAAAGACAAACACACAGGGAGAATGCCATGTGAATGAAGATGACGGCAGAGATGGGGGGGAAGCTTCTATAAGTCAAGGAATGCCGAAGATTGGGCAGAGGCATGAAACGGACTCCCCTCAGAAGCCCTCACAAGAAACCAGCCCTGCCAACACTCTGCTCTCACAGTTCCACTCTCCAGAACTATGAGACGAAGCGTTTCTGTCGTTCCAGCCACCCAGTTTGGGGAGCTTGGTTTCGGCAGCTCTAGGCGACTCATGCACACGTCTGACGATCACTTCAGTTTCAAATAAAACAATGAAATGAAATAAAACCCTTCGCCGTCCTGAGGACGCTGGCTCTTCCTTCTGTTTCCAGCAGGTGGCAGCAGCGCTTTGAGGATGGGCCCCACGGGCTCCCGTGCGGGCAGATGGGTTTGTAGCTCCCACCAGCAGGTGGGGCTTCAGCGCCGGGATCCCGCCAGCTCAAGGATTCCGGGCCTCGGAACTGCCCTCTCCCAAATCCAGGGCAAGAAGGCAGTTGTCCGGCCACGATCGGGTTAATGGTCCACATTCCAGAGCAAGGGAAAAGGAGGCTGGAGGGTCAGAGACAGGGGGAGGGGGCGCAGAGGGCCAGCTTCTCACAACACCCATGGGCTCTGTTGGGAGAGATAGATCACCTCCAACAATGGCCACAGCTGTTTTCGTCTGCCCCGAAGGAAGCTGACTTAGGAAGCAGGTATCAGAGAGGGCCCTTCCTGCAGGGGCTTCTGTCTGGCTTGTAAAACTGTCAGAGCAGCTGCATTCATGTGTGGAGTGATGGATGGTGGAAAGGAGGGACAGACGGCTGCAGATGGACGCAACGGTTTACAAGTCAAGGCAGGTGGCAAAGGCCTCCTAGAGGCTCTGCAGGTGGGGCGTGCTGATTCGTTGCCCAGTGAGAATACCAGGGGGACCTGGGCCACAGCCCTCTTCCCAGCCTCCTTCAGGGCCAGGAGCTGGGAGTACCACCTCCTTCCCTTGCAGTGAAAGCTTCCGCCGGTTCTCCTTTCTTTTCCTGCACCTCAGGTGTGAACCTTCCTCCCTGGTGCCTCTAACCCTCCCAGGCTCCTCATTCTGCTCCAGGGCTAAGGTAGCAATCCCTTTTGGCTTCTTTGTGGCTAGCTGGACCTGGGATGGCTTCATGGAATGTACCCCGTAGCATGCCCAATAAGGTTTTCCATCCAGGACTCAGAGCTCTTTTTGTATTGGTTTGGGAGAAAAAACAAAAACAAAAACCCAGCAACAACAAACAAACTCCCCCCCCCCTAAAAAAAAAGGAGAAGAAGAGGATGTCAGCACTAAAAATGCTGGCCTTGGCTTTTGCTAAGAAAAGGGATTTTGTGCTCTCCATTCCTACCACAGCCTGGCCAGGGAAATAGGTGCCTTTGGCACATGGGTCTGCAAGCGGCAGTGAGCGTCTTGGCCAAGGAGTGCCTGTCACCATGCGCAGAAGCCCCAAGATTTCCTCCTGGGACTCCATCACCAGTGCCCATTGATTCGCTCGTCCTGGCCTGGTACCCAGAATCCCCGCCTCCGCGCGCAAGCAGACGCCCTCCCCGTGGCCTTCCAGTTCTCCCTCTTGCCTTCCAGAGGGTGCCAACAAGGGGCTTTCTTGGTCGGGATAATCGATGCTTAGCCTCATGGAATTGGGACCAATGAGATCTCTTAAAGAGCATCCTTCTGCCTCTGTCTGTGGGGGCCAAAGATAGAGCCCTTGGGCCATTTGTGGGTGGGGTAACAAATGAACTTGGCCTCAGAAAGGGACTCAGCTGGGCTCAGCCCTGTGGAGGGCTCAGAGCCGTCCTTTTCTTTGTGAAGCTGGTCCACAATTTGTTTTTGAGAAAGCCCAAGGGGCCAAAGAGGCGAAGATTAAGAGCTGGAGCTCATTTCGATATCTGAAAACCACAGCCGGCTGCCCGTGGGAAGTGCGGGAGGGCAGGCTTGCCTCACACGCCCCCTCTCTCTAGGTCACCTGGGAGCAGCAATTTGGGAGTTGGCTGTGCC
Source organism: Ailuropoda melanoleuca (assembly GCF_002007445.2). Lineage (NCBI taxonomy): Eukaryota > Metazoa > Chordata > Mammalia > Carnivora > Ursidae > Ailuropoda > Ailuropoda melanoleuca. Next base: position 27,037,806 of record NC_048230.1, on the reverse strand, counting down.
TGAGAAGTCTTCGGGGAGGGCTTGCTGTGAGCACACCCCATTCCCTCCCCCTGGGCTGAGGGAGACGTGGGCCCAGCCCTGCCCCAGCCTGTCCTCATTGGTTAACACCAGGCAGAGGGGGCTTTAAAAAGGCAAACGTGTCCCAGGCTGGGGAGCGGAGCCTGTGCTACTGGAGGCTGGGTGCCCTCCTCTGGCTGGCACCATGCAGCTCTCTCTCGCTCTGTGTCTCGTCTGCCTGCTGGTGCACACGGCCTTCCGTGTGGTGGAGGGCCAGGGGTGGCAGGCCTTCAAGAACGATGCCACAGAAGTCATCCCGGAGCTGGGCGAGTACCCCGAGCCTCGGCCAGAGCTGGAGAACAAGACCATGAACCGGGCGGAGAACGGAGGGAGGCCCCCTCACCATCCCTTTGAGACCAAAGGTATGGGGGCCTGGGAGGCACGAGGGGCCTGGGAGGGTTCTCTCTGGGAGGTTTTAAAGACTGGGTAGACGCTAACGGAGGGACAGCCTTGCCTGGTGGTGGGGGGAGGGTGGCAAGCCAGAAGAGCCTTGGCGTTCTGGGGGGGGGGGATGAGGCTGGCCGGGGGGACGCTGGCAGCAGGAGCCTGGGGTGGGAAAGAGGCTGAGGTGGTGAGAATCCAACTCTGAGACAGTTTCCAAGAATCCCCGCCTGAGAATACAGGAGACAGGTGTGGCAGCTGGCACCCTGGACAGGGGACCAGGCAAGGGAGCCTCCTATCTGTGGGCACCTGCTGGAGGTGGACGCTGTCCCCAGGGGGTACCTGAACCCATACCCTGGAGACCCACCGCAGGGGAGCCCCAGAGGTGCATTCCCAGTTGGAAAGTGAGGAAATCCCCAGACACTGAGTAACTTGGTAGGGAGTAGAAGAGCTGCGACTTGGCCCCAGTCTGATGGGGGAGTGTGTGGGGGGCGCAAATCCCCAGAAAGCTGGGGGGAGAGGACACTCCCGCTGCCCCGAGTCTGCCCCATGAGCTGGCCCTTGAAGGAACGGAAATGGTAGGCAGGGTTTTAGCCTCTGACCTGGCTCGCAGACTGGGTCCAGGCCCTGGAGGGGAGGTAACGTCCTCTGTGCAGGGAGTGGATGCAGGTGGCCCCATCTGGCCCCAGGTCCCCACCCCAGACCCAGCCTTGCCTCATTACTAGGGAGGGAGCCTGACCCTCATGACAAGGCAAGGGCCCTCGTGGAGGGCACAGCTGGGCCCCCAGTCAGGTCTGCGCAGAAAAGCCTAGGGGGCGGTGTGCACAGCTGGCCACGCAGCTGGCAAGACCGGCTGGGGGCGGGGCTGGAATGACACTTCAGAGGGAGGGCCTCTGCTGCCCTCCAGTCATTGTCCGGGTGGGAGAGGAGTCCACAGCCCAGGCCCCATCGTCCCGTCCTTCCCTGCCCCACAACCAGCTGGGAATGTGGGGCTCTGCAAATGGGGCAACCCCGCAGGAGGCCGGGGGCCTCAAGTCTTCAAAAAGGGAGGGCAGGAGCTCACCACCCCACCACTCCGGCCCAGGCAAGGTCGATTAAGCTCAAGGGACTGCTTCCTGGGCTCTACGGGACCCAAGTACAAACCATCCACCTCCCTGGGCTCCCATGAGAGGCCACAGACCCCCAGTAAGGGAACTGTGAGCCGAAAACGAAGTCACCCTCTGTACAGGAAGTGCCTGACCTGGGCACTATTCTTGGAAAGCCCAAAAAGCTTCCTTCCCTGGGCAAACAGGCCGCCCCCACACACTACCCCTGCAGCCAAGTCAGCCCAGAAACCAGAAGGTCAGCCACTGGAGGAAGGCAAACCCACCTCTCCCCTGCTCTGCTCATTCTCCGGGGCCTGGGGAGTCGAGGCCTGGCCTTCTCTGCCCTCTCTCTGCTTTTGGTCCCAGGACTATTTTTCATCCCTTTGTGTCACGTGGGAACTGTCCCCATGAGACCCTTGGGTGACGGACAGGTGCTCACATGAGGACCAGCTGTTTAAAAAGCTCCCGCCTGTCTAAGCCCACAGTAGGAGAGTTGATCAAGGTGTCTTCAGGGGACCAAGCCAGGCCTCAGAGCCCAATCCCCACCCCCCAAGCCGGGAGCAAGCCTGTGTCACCATCCAGGATCCATTAAAATGGCCCAAAACGAGAGAGATGCCCAGCAGCGTGCCTGGCACATAGCAGGTGTTTAGTAAGCGTTTGCAGCAGCTGAACCCGTAGGTTTTCAGACAGAGCTCCATCCCCTCTGGTAGGGCAGTAACTGTGGCAGAAGCAGCCCTTTGCCCCCACCCCCAGCCCAGCCTCCCACGTGGGTGCTCAGGCACAGAGCTTCCACAGTTACGGGAACCCAGAGGTACTGGGGCTCTGGGAAAGCAGAGTGAGGACGCCCAGCTCTACGTTCTGGGCAAGTGCTTTTCCCTCTCTAGGCCTCCTGGTCCTCAGTGATGATGAGGGGGTTGGACAAGCAGCCTTTGGCTCTTTTCAAGTCTAATGACTTCTCCTCCCCACCTCCCCTTCCATCTCTCTCCTCTGCAGCAGCTGCTCTGATTTATTACCTTCAATTAACCCCTACTCCTTTCTCCATCCCCTCACCACCCCTCCCGAGTGCCTGGAAAAAGAATTTAGGAGAATCCAAGGCCATGAAAAGGGTGTGGCTAGTATCAACTCTGCCTAGACCAGGCATTCAGTGACACAGATGTGACTTATATCGGGAGAAAAAGGCCCCCTTGGAGAAGAAGAAAAACACATAACAACAGCCAATACTTTCAGCTCTTACTATGTGTTCGCGGTGTCCCCTGCCTTATATATGCAATGGATTCACTCACTAACTCCTTAGGACAACCCATTTTACAGACAGGAAGCACAGAGGTTAAATGACTTGCCCAACATCACACAGCATTGGAGCTGGTCTTTGAACCGCAACAGACACTTGGCTCCAAAGTTTTCGGGGGAAAGGGTGGGCCAGAGGTCTTTCCACCAGCCCCAGAATAGAGACCCAGGGGCAAACGCATCTGGAAGGCAGCAGGTTTGGAAAAGCCCTGGGGCGGGGGGGGGGGTGGCCCGCAGGGAGTCGAGCTGGTCTCACGCGCCCTCTCTCCGCAGACGTGTCCGAGTACAGCTGCCGCGAGCTGCACTTCACCCGCTACGTGACGGACGGGCCCTGCCGCAGCGCCAAGCCGGTCACCGAGCTGGTGTGCTCCGGCCAGTGCGGCCCGGCGCGCCTGCTGCCCAACGCCATCGGCCGCGGCAAGTGGTGGCGCCCGAGCGGGCCCGACTTCCGCTGCATACCCGACCGCTACCGCGCGCAGCGGGTGCAGCTGCTGTGCCCCGGGGGCGCGGCGCCGCGCGCGCGCAAGGTGCGCCTGGTGGCCTCGTGCAAGTGCAAGCGCCTCACCCGCTTCCACAACCAGTCCGAGCTCAAGGACTTCGGGCCCGAGGCCGCGCGGCCGCAGAAGGGCCGAAAGCCGCGGCCCCGCGCCGGGGGCGCCAAAGCCAACCAGGCCGAGCTGGAGAACGCCTATTAGAGGCCGCCCGCCGCGCCGCGCTCCCCGACCAGCGCCCCGGCCCGGTTTCTGGCATCTGCGCGCGGTCTGATTGTTTGTATTTCATTGTAAATGTCTGCAACCCGGAGCAGGGGGCTGAGACCTTTCGGGCTTCAGCAGGAGGTAGCCAGGCCCTGCGATCCCGGGGTGCCAGCCGAGCCCAGCCCCCCCACACTCCCCCGCGTCCGAGGGGGTCCCGCAGGGCAGGGGAGGGTGCTGAGAGTCACACACACTGAGCCACGCAGCCCCGCCCACCGGGGCCGCCCACCTTTGCTGGTCCCACTTCAGAAGAGGCAGAAAAGCCAGCATTTCACCGCCCAGGGGTTGTAAGGGAGCGGTGGGGAATGGAAGAGGCCCGGGACTGGTTAAGAAAGTTCGATAAGATTCCTCCTCCACTCCTCTGCCCCTCATAGAGCCTTTAGTGCCTTGTTGTGCCAAGAACACAGGACTGGGGTCCGTAGATAGGGTTCCCAGCCCGGACTCTGCCACTAACTTGCTGGATGACCTGGGACCACACTCTCCTCTTTCTGTCCAGAGTCTGTCCTCAATTTCCTCTTTGGAAAATGAAGGTAGGGGCTGGGATTTGTATCTCCAGGAATCGACTGTCACATGATTCACAGGCCTTGGGTGCCTTTTGAACCGGCAAAGGAGAGAGAGAGAGAGAGAGAGAGAGGTTGGATTGGATTACCGCCATGGTCATGTCCAGAATTCAGAGTTGTAATCCTCCGATCTGACAGCCAAGGGAAAAAAACAAGTGTGGTGGGGGGAGCTTTCTTGATGGCCAACAAACTCCTGGAATAAGCTGAGTTCTTTCCAGCCTGGCCCCCAGATGTCTGCCGACCTCGACCCCTCCACCTCAGCCGAGGCAGAAACAATACCACCGACCGATCGGGGGTAGAGAAGGAGCCAGTCCCAAGGCTGGGGGGTGGGGGCGGGGAGGACAGGGGTCGGGCAGGGGAGAGGACAGCTATCACCCCCATTCCCAAAGATCAGCACCCCCCCATGGCTGTATTTTAAAGTCACCCTCTGCAGAGAAGCTCAAGGTCCCAGGACTCTGGGCTCGCAGCCCCAAGACAGCAGCCAGCACCCATTCAAAGACCAGCAGGTCCCTTTGGAGGCCCCCCGGCCCAGCACTCACAGACACGGTTCTGTCTAGAAAGCAGCTTCTTGCTGCTGCTACCTGTGATTGCACATCTTCCATTCAAATACTACCACTTGGGGGAAGATGACAAGTGCTGTACATATGCCGAGAAAAGCGCAGAGCCAGTTAGCTGCCTCCGAAAAGCTTTCCGAAAGTCATTTCCAGACACCTCTTACTTTCTGTGTAGTTTTTAATTGTTAAAAAAAAAAGAAAGAAACTTTTTTTTTTTTTAAACAGAAGCACATGCCACGTGAAAGCCTGCCGGGCTGGTCATGTTTGCCATCATTTCATGTGGGATTTGTCCACAAGAATGAAAGTCGTGGGTCTTAAAAAGAGTTAAGTTACATATTTATTTTCTCACTTAAGTTATTTATGCAAAAGTTTTTCTTGTAGAGAAATGACAACATTAATATTGCTTTATGAAATACCAGTCTGTTCTTTCCGAATCCAGAGGCATTGTTAATAAAGACAATGGATCATTTCCGAGAGGATGTGGTCTCATTTTGTCAACCACACACGGTCATTTCTGTCAAGGTTAACATCCTTCTCTTGGCCACTAGGACTTCAGCCTTGGAGGCACCTTTGACTGGGCCGCGGTGGCCCTTGTGGCAATTATGTCCTCTCTTTGAAAAGTCATGTCTGTCCCTTCCTTTCCAAACCTAGACCTCATTCCTTCACCGTGGCCATTGTCATAACTTCAGCCTGGTCTCCCTCAAGCAGCCTGCCCTCCACACCGTGTTCCAGAAACACCGTTCTCATCGCACCACACCCTGGCTCACAATCCTTCCATAGCTCCTCTGTGCCCAGGATTGGGCTCCAGCTTCTCAGCCTGACATGCGAGGCCTTCCCCTGCTTGATTCCCATCCCCTACCCCACTCTACCAAACTTTCTTCCTGACTCCCAAGGGGCTATGTTCTACTGCTACACGCGTCCCTGCCTTAGTTTACCCCCACTCCTACAGACCACCCCCAACGACTCCTGCTCTTACTTTAGAGTTCGTGTTCCTTGTCACCTCTGAGCCTGAACCTTCCTGAGATGTTGCCATCCCTGCTGAGCTCTCCTCAGATGCCCCAGGCCCTTTGTCTGTGCCACGACCTCGGTTTCTGATTCTGTGTCTTCCATTCGATATTGGTTCATGGATCATGTGTCTCACCTGGCCACGCCCTGCTTAGGGCTGAGACCGACACAAGCCATGTAGAACTCAGTTCCAGCTCCCAGGGGGCTCTGTCAAGCGTTTTTCCAAACGAGACCTGTATGCCTCCCTGGTGAAAATGTAAGATCACAAGCAGGGACAATGTCTTGTCCGTCTCTCAGTCTTGTCTCATCAAGGTGTCTCACGGCGCTGGACACTGGCTGACCCGCAAGAAATACTCTTCAGTCGCCACAGGGAGAGATGAGTCCAAGCTTTGAATCCAGTCCAGCCCCTCTGGGGGTAACCCCAACCCAAAGCCCTCCCCAGCCCCGACGACTAATCACTTTAACTCCCAATGAGCCCTCCTAAATTCCTTATCATCACCAGCAAGTTTCCAATAGCTGTCCTCCCCGAGGGGGCCCCAGCGAGAGCCTGCAGGGAATCCACGCACGAGGAAGAGTGTCTCAGAGTTGGGAATGAGAACAGGTAGGAAATGAATACATGCTCCAGCCCCCAGAGGCTGTGGGGTGCAGTGGATGGGGACACGGGCTCTGGAGCCAGGCTTGTGTTTGGATCTAAGGAAAGTGGGGCACCAAGGGGTTAAATGTTCGCCCACGGCCCGACTGAGGCTCAGTTCCTGCTCAGAACCTGGTGGGCACGTGGGCAAGTCATCAGGCCACACTGTCCGTGCAGAGTGTTACGGGATCAAGCACGGGAGTAATTCACTTTGTGGTAGGAACGGGGGCGGGGTAGGCGGGAGGCTTTGGGAAGGTTTCACAGAGGTGGGTGCTGCTTAGAAGTTTTCGCCTGGTGCAGAAGGTGGCACAGGGTTCTCAGCAGGGGGCGTGGCCCAGCCAAAGGCCCTGGGGCTGAAAGTGCACGGCTGTGTGCGTGGGGGCATGAGACTCCATCCACCACATTCCTCAACACGTTCTGAGTCCTCACTGTGGGCCAGGCAGCGTGGGGGGGGGAACTGGACATCCCAAGCAATGCCCAGATCCAGGTACACCTAGGGTCTGCTTTCTGGGACCCCGAGACCCAGGAGGGATCAGCCCAGGCTATAATCCCATTACCACGAGGGGAAAAAAAACCCAAAGCCTAAATTGTAGGTCGGCCTAGGGGTTATTTATGGAAAGTTATATTCTACCTACATGGGGTCTATGAGCCTGGCGCCGATCAGAAACGGAACAGACAACAGGCTCGGCTGGGAGGGGTGGCCTTCTGCTGTGGGGAGCTCGTGTTCTGGTGGCCCAGCCAGACGTGGGGTTTGTATTAATAGTTTTGAGAGTCAGACAAACAGAGGGGCAGCGGGAAACAGGTCTCTCTCTCTCTCTCTCTCTCTCTCTCTCTCTCTCTCACACAACACACACACACACACACACACACACACACACACACTCCATCAGGCTCTGCCTATACTCCAAGTCCGAATCAGTCCATCTTCGCACAAGGAGTAGAGCAAAAGAAATTCAAAGAAGCCACAAGAACCCAAACACCCACTGCCCATCCTGGAGCAGGCAGGACTTGGGCAGCTGGGGCGGGGGCCTGGGGGAGCTCACACACCAAACTCAAAGTCACTGCCGCTGGAGACCGGTGCCACCCGCCCACCTCCCACCTGTTCCCTGACGCGGGCCTGCCCTCGTTCCTGATCATTGGTTCTAGCCCTGGGACCTGCGTAAACTTTCCTGCCTCCCCCTCCCCCAGCCCTCCACCTTCACGTTCCTGGAGTGCATCCTCGCTCTTCTCCCTCGTCCAACGGGCAGGCGAAAGCTCAGGCTTCCGGCAGCTCAGACCAGGAGTTGAAGTTCCTTTCATCGCTAGAGGGGCAGGAAACAGGGAGATTGTCACTCTTAATTCATGCAACCAGGGGCCCGATTGGTCCAGACCCTGACACCTATTGGCCCAGTGAAATTATCAACAGCTCCCACTTTTACCCTCAAAAATATCCTGTTCGAGCGATAAATTACACGGTCATCGTAGCTGCAAGTATAAGAGATACAGCTTCCGGTGGAATGGCTGAGACTCAGGTGCTGCCCCTCTGGGGTGCTCTCTGCATGCTTACTCAAAGCCTGTCCATCCTTCAGGCCTCAGCCAAGTGTCACTTCCCCTGACCAACCAAACCATGCTTTATCTTTCAAGGGCAAGGCTCTGTTCTTTCAGAGAGCTCACCTTCATAGTGACACAATGATAGATTCATTCATGTGTTTGGTTAATCTCTCCCCTCGCCCCCAACTCTAAGACCCAAGAAAGCAGGGACTCTTGGTCTGTCGCCGCTCACCGGGGCACCTCCAGTACCCAGCATACAGTAGGTGCCTAATGTGCATTCTGGTTGCATCGTTGTTCAACGTATTCAGGATTTCTTCTCCCATGAGATTAGGTGGATAGAATGGACTGGGATGGATGGACAATGGTGGGAAGAGGGAGGGGAGTATCTGGCTCCTAGCAAAAGAAGCTGTTTGCCTGCGCCCCTGTAGATTGAGTCTCTGAGGTTAAGACACACCTCCTACCCTCAAGTGGTTTGTAATCTTGCTGGGGAGTCAAATGGAAAATACCACTGTGGAGTATGCGATCATTTGCCACCAGGGTGGTTGAGACCTGAGGGGGGTGGGGTTTCTGGGGAGCAAGGTTGTGGTGGGGTCCGTCTGAGCTGAGTTTTGCAGGACCTGGAGGGGCAGGGAGGAGAGGCAGTGGAAGAAAAGGAACAAAGGCCGTGCACACCAGGTGGGCTGGGGCAATGCCGGCCTGGGACCTGGCACATAGATGGCTCTCTCTCTCCAAGTTTATTACACAAAGAAGCAGAAGCCGGGAAGAGAGAGGAGTGGGGGTAGGGTGGAGACAGATACTGTTGATTAGGGCAGGAGGGAGGAGGCATCCGGTAGCAAGGAGAAAGGGGCTGAGTTCCTACAACGGCAGTGCTGACTCGCTGACTCGTATGGGAAAGGCAAGAGGCTGGGTCCTGGGCGCTAAAGTATGCCTCGAATGACCTTCTATTCTCTGTGACCTGGCAGCCCTGCCTTTCTTACACTCTCCCCGCCCCCGACTCTCCAATTACCCTACAATCATCTGAGGTGCCTGAGCCTGGGTCCTGCCCACCAAGAAGGCGAGAGCTGGAGGGGAGACAGCTGCAGGTGGCGGAGAGGTACTCATGAGGGGAGCGGAGGTAACGACATGAGGAGAGGAGCCACAGACCTCACCTGCCTGAGAGCTTCCTGAGGGCTGATCTGCCAGCAGGTTTAAGATGGAAGGAGGAGAGATGGGGGCAGAAGAGGAAGTTGGGGAAAGGAGACGGTAGGCGTGAGAGGAAAAGAGGGGTGCTCATTCATTCGTCCTGCTAATATGGACAGAATGCCCACTGTGTGCCAGGCACCGTCCTAGGTTCTGGGCCTGTGGTTGTGATGATGGGGCCTCATGAAGCTCATGGTCTGGGGAAACGGATGCTGGCTAACAAAGGAATGCACAGCATAATGCCCAGCAATGGAAAGTTCTGGGGAAAAATATACAGCTGGTAAGCAGCTAGAGAGCCTTGGAGGTGGCCAGGCCGGGCCTCTCTGAGAGGTGGCACTTGAGTTGAGACCTAAACACAGGGAGGGAGCGAGCCACAGAGGGAGCTGGGGGATGCACATGCCAGAGAGGGGACAGCAAGTGCAAAGGCTCTGACAGTATGTAGGGGGTGGTGAAGGGACACCACTAATTGCCTTGGGTGCCTTTCAGGCGTCTCCAGGCCAAGGCTATTAACCCCTCATCTGGAAACCAGCACGATAATTATAATTATAGTGGGGAGGTGTGCGTGTGTGTCTGTGTGTGTGTGTGTGTGTAATAGAGAGTGAGTCTCTCTTTGTATGTTCTCCTGTCTCTGTATATCAATGACTAAGTGATGGCCCCCAGAGAAGAATGATTTGCATTTTATCAATTATGTAGCTTTGGATGCCTTTGTTCTTAAAAAGCAGGATAGGTATGTTTGAGTAAGGCTGTGGGCATCCGACAGATGTATCCCTTCTAGGATTCACCTAAGTCATGAAATTCATATGTAATTGTGGGAAAGTCACAGTTTTCCTTTACTGGATGCCCACAAAATCCAGGCTGGGGTGGAAGCAAGGATTAGCTTGGCCCAGGAAAGCACGAACATAAACATATCGATTCTTCTTTCCTGCCACGGCTCTAGCCCAGACACATACGTGTTTATTGTATTCCCAGTAGGTCCAGGGATGGAGACCTGAATGGTAAGTAGTTGTCTAAAAATGAATTCCTTCTGGAAAGATTCATCCTTCCTTCTCTGAACTGTATAAGAACATTCCCATCAGGGAGCACACTCAGGTCACAGAATCCACTGCAAATCCCTTTCTCAATGATTCGCTTTCACCCTACCCCTTGGTTCTGTACATGCAGTCACACGTGTATGCATACGCCATCTGTACAATGTCAAACGTTCGCAGGTATTCTAGAGCTTCCTATTTCTGCCCCTTGGTTAGCAGGTGTCCAAGAACCGTACTGGTATCCGGGGACTGGGAACCATGCTTCACATCAGATCGGAACGGTGGCCAGGTCTGGACAAGACCAAGCGCCACGTCTTCCAGGGACATCAGACAAGAGGCCAGAACCGCACATCAGCTCTGCCCAGAGGCTAAAAGTGGCCCAAGAAGGTGGGGTGAAAAGATTTCCTTGTGCATTGCCCTCGGGGGCTCCCCGGATCTGCCCCCAGCTCTCCTCTAATCAGGACAGCTGTGTGGAGGCAACAAGGCTGGCTTGGGCTCCCTTCTCAGTCTCTCCCATTTCATCCTCGACAGCACCACCAGACGGATCTTTGGTTTTTTAAAAAACAAAGTTCAAGTTTTTTTAAAAGCAGGGAATCTACTGTTTTAGCATTTTTGCTCCATTATTTCTTTTCTTGTAAAAACAAATAGAACTTCTTTTTTTTTTTAAAGATTTTATTTATTTATTTGATAGAGAGAGGGACAGCCATTGAGAGAGGGGACACAAGCAGGGGGAGTGGGAGAGGAAGAAGCAGGCTCCCAGAAGAGTGTGGAGCCCGAGGTGGGGCTCGATCCCAGAGCCCTGGGATCACGCCCTGAGCTGAAGGCAGACGCTTAACCAAATAGAACATTCTAGATAAATTTCTCTTTGTAGTTTTCCCCTTCCTCATGCCTTTCCCTCACTCTCCAGAAGCAACAGTCATGTTTCTATGCTTTTCTACAAATATGTGGTTTTAAATTTTATACGCATTTTACCATACTATATACATCCTGAAACTCGCCTTTTTTCCACTCAAAATCATGCTTATTTATTTATTTATTTATTTATTTTTTAAAGATTTTATCTATCTATTCGACAGAGACAGAGACAGCCAGCGAGAGAGGGAACACAAGCAGGGGGAGCGGGAGAGGAAGAAGCAGGCTCCTAGCGGAGGAGCCCGATGTGGGGCTCGATCCCATAACGCCGGGATCACGCCCTGAGCCGAAGACAGACGCTTAACCGCTGTGCCACCCAGGTACCCCAAAATCATGCTTTTTTAAAAAAAGATTTTATTTATATTTATTTGAAAGAGAGCAAGAATGAGAGATATCACAGGAGGAGAGGGAGAAGCAGACTCCCTGCTGAGCAGGGAGCCGGATGTGGGGCTCGATCCCAGGACCCTGGGATCATGACCTGACCTGAATGAAGGTAGATGCTTAATGTACTGAGCCACCCAGGTACCCCTCAAAATTATGTTTTTAAGATCTGGCCATGTCGGATAGTTGTAACTATTGAGCCCTATTACCTTTTATGATCACACCACTATTTGTTTACCCATTTTTCTACCGCTTTTTTTGTTTGTTTTTGGGGTTTTCACTATCACAAGCAATGTCATAAAGAAGTTGCCTCCTGGGGCACCTGGGTGGCACAGCGGTTAAGCGTCTGCCTTCGGCTCAGGGCGTGATCCCGGCGTTATGGGATCGAGCCCCACATCAGGCTCCTCTGCTGGGAGCCTGCTTCTTCCTCTCCCACTCCCCCTGCTTGTGTTCCCTCTCTCGCTGGCTGTCTCTCTCTGTCAAATAAATAATTAAAATCTTTAAAAAAAAAAAAAAAAGAAGAAGTTGCCTCCTGATTCCTGATCAGTTTCCTGATATGACGTATGGTAGAGCTTCTTCAAGACAGAAAGGAGTAAGTGTTCTAATGCAAAAATCTCGTCATATCACTTCCCTGTTCAAGATTCCTTCATGGCTCCCTATTACCTATAGGAGAAACCCTAAACACCTTCGCTCACAAAGGTATGATCCAGTTCCTGCCTATCTATCCAGTCACGCCGTCGACCACCGGCCTCCTTAGCACTTTCTTCCCTGCGATAGTGTATTTCTTTTAATTTCCAAAGAGTCCAAGTAGTTTTGAAGCCTCTGTGCTTTTGCACCCGCTGTTCATTCCATCTAGGACCACCCTTTCTGTGTCTCTGGTCTGGAAAGTCCTCTTCATTTCCAAGTCAAGTCAGACACTGCTTTCTCCGTGGGGGCAGACCACGTGCCAAGCTCATACTGCATCCCAGCGGCTGCCACACAGGCTGAACTTGGCCGCCTCACCTCCGGATTGAGTCTCTTGAAGGCAGGGCCCCAGCTTTGGCACATCTGTATAGCCCCAGTGCCTTTGCACAGGCTGGGCCCGTCAGTGCTTGGTAAATACTTGTTGAGTTGATGGGCATTTGGCTGGTGAAGCATGGTTTGAGCAGCAGGAATGGCAAGTCCAGCTTCCTTGGAGCTCGGTAACAAGCAAGAGCTCTGGGACAACCTTTTCAAAAGCTTTCCTTCCATTTGAGTCCATCTGAGCTTTGTCACATGGTTGCAGCGAGCAGGGCCCCTCCCAAGAAACCAAGTCCCTGGCTGTTTACCTAGGATGTTACCAAGAGTCCAAATTACAGATGTCCCTATCACTTGGCCAACAATTTGGTGTTGCGGTGTTCAGTTATTTCTATGTCTGAAGAAAACAGCTCAGCTCTGACTAAAGAAATAAATGATATCATTTTTCATTCAGGCAACCAGATTCCTTGGTACAAAAGGCTCCCTGGGGAGGAGCGCCGGGACAGTGTGGCTCCTCCGAGGTATTTACATCTGTCAGCTTCTCTAATCTCTGGCCTGCCTTCCTCTGCCTGTTTCCTTCCCTTTACACAGAGGCCCATGTTGAGCCCCGGACTTGCAAGGAGGGCGGTGAAGCCACCGTCCTCACGTATGTCCTGGGGGTGGGTGGGGGTGAGGTTTTGGCCGGTGGCGTTGGGTTTTTTCTTTTTTTCTTAGAAACTAGTCTCAATTTAAGATAATGACTCTCCTTATTTGCCAGTGATCGCTATTTGTAGAGACTTACTTTTCCCCGGTCAGCTTGGCTAAGAGAAGTTGAATTTAAAAGGGAAGTTTTCTAAAACTGTTGCTGGACAGTTTGCAGGGCACTGAGGGGCCCCTTCTGGGTCACTTGTTTCACGAGAGCCTCCATGCCCCCTCTTCTCAGCAGACTCCAGAGCCTGTTATGACGGAGGGAATCAGGAAAAATGTCCTTGAAACCTGGAGTGACGAGGGCCCCGAGGCACCATTGGGTCCAGACTTTGCCAAAATATTCCAAGCCCTGCACAGTCAGCCCCCACCTCCTCTCCAGCCGGTCTTCCTCTGTCAGTGTCCCCAGCCCCCACCCAGCCCTGGCCCCCCTCCACCCACACTGCCTCTCTTTTCGTTCCTCGTTCCTCGAAAGCACCATGACCAGTAGGGCGATGCTCTTCCCACCACCTGGAACGCTCTTCCTGAATTCTCTGTCTTCCAGTCTCAGCTCAGATGTCGCCCCCTCGGAGGCCTGACCGCTCCCCCTCTGAAACAGGACCCCGCTCTTCTCTTTCCCAACCTTATCATGATTTGTCATTTTGTATTAGTGTCACGTCCGTGTCTGCTTCTGGTGACCAGAAGCACCAGGGAAATGGAAAGCTCTATCAGGCGGGGACGGAGGGCCTTCTCCCCACGGTGTGCCCTGTGCTGAGGCCACGGAGGCCGGCACAGAGCAGGTGCTCGTAAATGTTTGCTGAGTTCATGAAGCAGCAAGGGGAGGCGGCCACCAGCCCGGGTACCACTGTTAGTTCTCCACTGCAGGTGTCACGGAAACGCCACACCCCGAACACTTCCCCGCCTCTGTCGGCCCACGGGGCCCTCCTCCTGGAGCAGCGGTGAGAGATCTCCGACCTAGAAAAATGTTTTGAACTTTTCTATTTCTCATTCTTAGTCTCTTCATGAATGAGATGCATCCCTTCCCTCAATCACCTTATTTTCCTTTTCTTTCTGATCGTCATGCCTTTACTAGAGACTTCGTTTTACTGACGATACTGTTCACGCTCCCGCGTCTGCTCTCAGGGCTGACCAGTGGGGCACCTGCAACCCTTTGGGGACTCCAGCCAGATGCCTGGGGTCCCCTATGACTCCTCCTGCCCCCCCATCCCCTGCCTCCAACCCTCCAATCACCATGTATGGACACGGTTTCTCCCTCCTCCCAGTTGCCTGATGTCCTTCCAATCCCCTTACTTCTCTCCAGTGCCACCCCCTGGTTCAGCCACCTTTCCCTCGCCCTGGCTTCTGAGGTTCTCTGGCCTCTGCTCTCATATCCTCCAAGCCAGTCTTCCCGAAGGAGCAGAATCTGATTCTGCCTGTCCTCTGCCCAACACTCCGGCCCCAGAATCGTGAGCCCTCACCTCAGCCAGGCCCTGGGCCAGACCTAACCAGACCTCCCAGCTTTCCAGCTCCTTCTCTTCCCGCTGCCTGGCAACCTCCCAGGTGCCTCACTGGCCCCATTCATTTCCCCGCAGCCCCAGCTCTCCCCCACCTCCTGCTCTCAGGCAGCTTGCCCCTCACCTGAAAGTCTCTCCTGCCTCACCTGCGGCTCTTGCCTGGGCTTACGTCACTTCCTCCCGGAAGCCCACTCTGAGCCTCCCTGCCTGGGTTAGGACACCCGCCCCCCTGGGTAGTTCTCGTGGCGGTTGTAGTTTCCCTTATTTTGCTCTTGCTACAGTGCTCCTTAATTGCCAAATCGCAAGGACAGGGGCTGGCTGTCATGCTCAGGACTGCAGAGAAGAAAGACCGCGGTTTGAAAATCCTGTGACTCGGACTTGCAGGAGAAGCCGAACTTGAAGGATATGAACGGAATCATCTTCACCCTGGAACCCCGGCTGGGAAGATCTGATCTCCCTGGAGCGAAACTGATTTGAGCTTAGAGGCCCCTGGGGAAAAAAGAGCCCGAGGCAACCTGTTGTCTGATCTTGTCTTTGAGCAGGCCTGACTGCTTTCCAGAAGTACAAACCAGAGAACAACCCTCCAGGACTTCAGGAGAGGACCGGAAGCTGAGAAAACTCCTCCACTGAAGGACTGGACCATCTCCTCCTCCTGGCAGGTGGCCCGAAAGAGGGCACAGCTCTCCAAACATGTGAGAGTGAGAGGGACCTCCCCTTCTTCAGCCCTGGATATTAAGAGATCTGTCTCAGGTGAGCCGTGTGTGTGTGTGTGTGTGTGTGTGTGTGTGTGTGTGTGTGTGTTTGGGGGACATGCTTATAGAGGTTTTTCCTGCTCTTAAAAAGGGATTCATGATAAGGACTGAAAAGGGTCCGGCCAGGGCAGCAGCATATATGGGAACAAAGGAATTATTATGGGCATTAGACCTTACCCAAATGCGGGATGAGCTGAAATCCGTGATGTTTCTGAAAGGAGATTGGGACAATCAGAGAAAAGTCTTGCCATAGTGACAAGTTGGAGCTTGCAGAGAAATTTAAGAAGCCAAGCACGTCCAGCTGGCCAAGGCGGGGCGGGAAGGGAGCCCATGGAGAGGCCGTGGGAGCCGTTGCTCAGCAAGGCCCGCAGGCGGGACAGGGCACAGAGGAGCTCAGGGACAAGCTGGCAGGTGGGACACCCCCACCTCTGTCTCTGGCAGTACCCACCAAAGACAGCCCTCAGAGCTGTGGTGCTGCCTCTCTTCTCTTTTCCAAATCTTCTGGAAGTTCCTCTTCTGAGCAACTCTGCCCCGGACTTCCATGGAGAAGGGGGTTCTGGGAAGCGTTCTTCTCAGCTTAATGGAACCAGCGTGCAGAGCTGCCCCACCCAGCTCCCCAGCCTCCTCCCACCCCTCCCCGTGCCCGGAGCCCGGCCCTGAACCATTTACACTTTCCCATCATGTCCCCCTCTCCCCCCTCCCCTGCACTGTGCCCTGGATCTGGAACGCCCTTGCTCCCTTCTTTAGCTGGTCACCTCTACTACCCCTTCGGGATGTGGTCTTTCCTCTCTCGAGTCCCGCTCTCTCCTGTGCTCCCAGGGGACTTGGTACAAACCCCTAATGCCGCTCCCGTTGTCGCCTCGTCTTCCACATCCCCAGATCTCAGTCTCTTGGGGACCAGGAGGTGCCTGTTGGCTCAGGGTGTGGGGTCTCAGCCAGGGAGCCAGGCTCCCCCCCGCCCAGAGGCTACTCAACCTCTGTCCTCCAGAATGACCTCGGGAGCTTGTTAAAAATTCAGGTTCACAGTCCTCACCTCCCCGAGATTCTGATTTGCTGGCTCCGGAGCTGAGCCCCAGAATCTGCATTTTTTACCCAATGCCGAGAATGATTCTGACGCAAGCATTCCGGGTTGACTCTGACTGGGCTGAATCTGTTTTTTATAGTTTAAGTTGGAATCTTTAATAGAAGACATGTCTGTTTCTTCTAACAGAAAATCAATGACTTTTACTTAGCTTATTAACAATAATTACTGTCAAAATATTTATAAGTCCCTATAGATCATATTTTGTTTTCACCGAAAGCCCTGAAGGCGCTGTAAATCCCATATTCTTTAAATCCCAAATTCTTTAAATCCCATATTAAATCCCCACATTCTCTAAAGGGTTAAAGGTGAAGCGCCAGGAAGAAGGCAGGGGGCAGAAGGGTAGAGGTGAGGTGTGGAGCCCTGCCAGGAGCCTGGCCTGGCCACAGAGGCCCAGCAACGCCTTGGCCCCAAGAAGGTCTTGTTGCCTTCCCAGAAATGCTGAGAAGAGCTGAGTGGATGGTGGGTGGGCTCAGGCCCATGGGTGGGACGCCACAGCAGCCCATGGTCTGAGGACCTCCTATGCGGGTCTCCCAAGGTGCTAGAATAGGAAGCAGATTCTTTCCCCGCACATCAGTGAGGAAGGCACGTTCCTGGAGGCACCTTGGGCCTGATTGGCTGGGGAAGTGGGCATGTATGGGGTGGGGGTGACCCTCCTCCAGGCTGGTTTAGATTGACCGCGAAGGAGCTGGAACCAGGACAGGAGCCTGAGCATGCGGGCTTCCACACAGCCTGGGCCTTGGCAGCTTCAACATCTGCCCCTAATCCTTGCCTGGTCCCTCAAGGAAGGTGCCTCAGGGCCCCAGGAGAGGGAGAGAGAGAGACCCGCAGCCCTCCTAGGCCTTCTCGGTCGTGTTGTGGGAATTTGGCATGCCCTGGGCTTCTCCCAAGGGGTCTGAGGGCAGCTGGATGAGATAGGGACTCAGTTATCCCTGATCTGTGCCCTTATTTTATTTTCAAACACTGAACAAAGAAACCCAGACACAATTGCACCCCTCCCAGGCAACACGAGCATGGTTTGCATTTAGGTGTAACTCCTTGAGTCTTGCCTCCTGCACGCGTGCTGTAGGGCCACAAAGTGATGTCTTCTGCATAATAACAAAAGCATTTTTCATGTTGCTTCAGGGGTGTCATAACCATTATTCCTAATAGCTGCCTGGGCCATTGAGCTGATGGGCCACAGTTTCCTGAAGGGTTGGTTGTGGTCTTCTGCCCCCGCCCTTAGTGTACCGTGTCCTCTCCTGGGCCCAGGCCCCCACTCCAGGGACCCAGCCCTGTTCAAGCCCCAAGTCCTGGAGCTCTCAACCTGTCCCTTCCTCCCTGACCTCTTCCTGAGTCCCTACGGCTGCAGACTTTGTGCTTTGCCTCCTGGTTTGTGGATCGCACTCACCCCTCAGATCCGACAACTTAGAGGATGCCCTCTCAAAGACTGGAAAACCCGATTTACCCACGATTTTTGAGACTCTTAGTATATTATGAAATGAAGAGATGCCAAAAGAGGGTTATAAAGATCACCAGCTATTTTAATATTTACATTGAACAGTGGATACTCTTATTAGACAATAATGTGATAAAACATGATTATGAAACTCACAAGAAAAGTACAAATTCGTAAGGCAACACAGGTGGCGTTGACTGTCCTCGGGTACTAACACTATCAAAGCCAGGTGGCAAATGTCCTCTTTGGGTCTCGTCAGACTGGCTGTCTAGGACTAAGCATGCAGCTGCATTTGAAAAGAATGGTAGAAGGCTAAATGTGAGACCCGTTGAGAAAATTAGACCTGGACCCATGGCCCTCCGGACAACCAGCCCTCACCTCCACCGCCCTACCCGATTAAAAAAAAACAAGTAATCCAGAATGCTTCTCTAGTATTGGCCCTTGGCCTTGGCCTGCCATCCTCAGACCTGATGCTTTGTTGCTTAGAGTACCTCCCTGCCCCAGCTCCAGCCCCTGGGATCCTACCCTGGTCATAGCCTTCGCTGTGCAAGAGGGCATTTGAAACATCGATGGTCTGTAATATTTTCATTATTGTAAATACGGTGGATGGGACTCTGGCCCTGTCAGCCTCTTTCCCCTCTCTATCCTCATCCCTACTGGAAAGGGAGTCTTGGAACATCAGAAATCATTAGAGAGACACAATGAAGATCCACCCTAACCAGAAAGAAGCTGATTACGTCACGTGTCCCCCACTCAGAGGCTGGGGGGATGCAAGGCAGGTGGTTGTGCCAACACGGCCATTGAACATCTTTGCCCAAATTGATGTTTCTGTATTTAGGATTATCTATTTTCCCAGAAGGGGGATATTTCTGTGGCTCCTGGCATATATTGCCTGATTGCTTTCCAGAAGATAGGTATCACTTTATAATCCTGTGACCCACACAGGCCAAAAGAGGGTACTCTCATACATTAATATGCAATAACTAAATATTTAATAGCAAGCAGAACGGAAAATCCCTCAGGCTGTGGGGCAGCAGGGCCGTTGCTGGAGAGAGAACTGCCAGATGTTTAGCTCCCGGGGCCACTTGGAATACGTTTGCACAGGATTTAAGGGTCATTAGTAGATGTTGCCGAACTGAATCGATAAGTGAATATCACAGAGGCTGTCTGCAGGGCTCAGAGCCGGGCCAGATGGGGTGTGCTTCTCAGAAATCCCACAAGGCCTTGACATTGCAGTGTGATGCTTGTGGCAGGAATCGCAGCTCTTCCCCCATTGATGCCTCCGTCCAGATCCAAATGCCTGGGGGCCAAGCCCGATTGCTCTCACTGGGGCGGCGGTGGGAGGGGAGGGTGCCTGTGCCTCACAACGACCAGTAGCATCAGGACTGCAAGGAACGGGAAAGAGCTTATTGCTCAAAGAACAACTAGGATGGAGAGGCAAGCGGCTGAAATGTTGGAGGTCATCACGTCCTAGGTCGGGTTGGCCAGGTATGGCCACTTATTGGAGCAAATAATAGTAGACTCTTGGTGCATTGGAACGATGTATTGAAAAAGTATTTTTAAAAAGCATCTACAAACCCATACATGTATGGTCAATTGATTTAAGACATTTTTTAATTGTAGTGAGACACACACCACATAAACATCATTATCTTCACCATTTTTAAATGTACCATTCCAAGGTATTAAGTGACATTCACGTTGCTATGTCACCACACTCACTGGCCGTCTCCAGAACACTTTTCATTTTGCAAAACGGAAACTCTAGATCTGTTAAACAATAATGTCCCATATCCCCTCCCCCACCCCCATCATTCTACTTCTGTCTCTATGAATTCGACTACTCTAGGGACCTCATATGAGTAGAATCATACAGTATTTGTCCTTTAATGGCTGGGTTATTTCACTTAACGTAATGTCCTCAAGGTGTGTGCATATTGTAGCATGTGTGAGCGTTTCCTTCCTTTTTTAAGGCTGAGTAATATTCTGTTGTATATACCACGTTTTGTTTACCCATTCACCGGTCATTTGTTTTGTTTGTCTATATATTTTGTTTACCCATTCTGCGGGTTGTCTTTTTAACTTTGTTTATGAGTCCTATGATTCACTCCAGTTTTTAATCGTGATGTAGTCCAATTGACCTATTTTTCTCTTGTCGTGTGTGTTTTGGACATCGTATCCAAAAAACTCATTGCCAAATCCAGTCATGAAGCTTTTCCTCTGTGTTTTCTTCGAAGGGTTTTATCGTGTTAGTTCTTACTAAACTATAGTTTAAATCTTTGATCCATCTTGAGTTAATCTTTGTGTATGGTTTAATGTAAGGGTCAAACTCCGTTCTTTTGTATATGGATATCCAATTTTCCTGACACCATTTGTTGAAAAGATTGTTCTTTCATCATTGAATGGTCCTGCTCCCTCATCAAAAATCGTTTGACCCTATACATGAGAGTTTATTTCTGGGCTCTATTCTATTCCATCGGTCTCTATGTCTGACTTACATCAGCAGTGCATTGTTGGTTTACTGTAGCTTTGCAGTAAGTTTGGAAATCAGAAAGTGTGACACCTCCAACTTTGTTCTTCTTTCTCAAAATTATTTTGGCTATTTAAAATCATTTGGGAGGGTTGCCGGGTGTCTCAGTCGGTTAAGTGTCTGCCTTTGGCTCAGGTCATGATTCCAGAGTCCTGGGATCCAGCCCCATAAGCAGGGAGCCTGCTTCTCCCTCTGCCTGCCACTCCCCTTGCTCTCTCTCTGCCAAATAAATTTTTTTTAAATCTTTAAATAAATAAATAAATAAATAAATAAATAAACAAAACCATTTGGGAGATCCACATGAATTGTAAGATGGATTAAGAAAGACTAATTTGAAGACAGCAAAAAAAAAAAAAAAGCATTGGAATTTTGATAGGGATTGCATTGAATCCGTAGATTTGCTTTGGGTAGTATTGATGTCTTAATGATACTAAATCTTGTGATCTATGAATACAATATATCTTTTTATTGGTGTCTTCTCTAATTTCTTCCAGCAACATTTTGTAGTTTTCAGTGCACAAGTCTTTCACCTCCTTAGTTAAGTTTATTCCTAAGTATTTTATTCTTTTTGAGAAGGGTGCCAAGACCATTTCATGGGAAAAGAATAGTCTTTGCAACAACTGGTGCTGGGACAACTAGATAGCCACATGCAAAAGAATGAATTTGGAGCCCTACCTCACACCATATACAAAAATTAACTAGAAAATGGATCAAAGACCTAAACGTAAGAGTTAGAAGTACAGGGGCATCTGGGTGGTGCAGTCGGTTAAGCATCTGATTTCAGCTCAGGTCCTGATCTCAGGGTCCTGGGATCAAGCCCCACATTGTGCCTTTTAGGTCCCATGCTCAGTGGGGAGTTCGCTTGTCCCTCTTCCCTTCTCCCTGCCCCCACTTTTGCGCTCTCTCTCTCAAATAAATAAATAAAATCTTTTTTAAAAAAAGAGTTAATGGGGCGCCTGGGTAACGCAGTCATTAGGCGTCTGCCTTTGGCTCAGGGCATGATCCCAGAGTTCTGGGATCGAGCCCCACATCAGGCTCCTCTGCTGGAAACCTGCTTCTTCCTCTCCCACTCCCCCTGCCTGTGTTTCCTGTCTCGCTGGCTGTCTCTCTCTCTCTCAAATAAATAAATAAAATCTTTTTCAAAAAAAATTAAAAAAGTTAAAAGTATGAAATTCTTAGGAAAAACATAGTTGAATATCTCAACGACTTTGGACTAGGCAATGGTTCTTAGGTACAACACCAAAACACAAGCAAGAAAAGAAAAAATAGGTACATTGTACTTCATCAAAATTCAAAACTTCTGTGCATCAGAGAATACTATCAAGAAAGTGAAGAGACAAGCCACAAGGAAAATATTTGCAAATCACATATTTTATAGGGTTAGCATCAAGAATGTATAATAAACTTTAAAAACTCAACAATGAAAGACAAATAACCCAGTTTTAAAATGAGCAAAGAGTTTGAATAGATACTTCTCCAAAGAAGAGAGACAAATGGGCAGTAAGCACAGGAAAAGATGCTCGAAATCATGAAACATTAGGGAAACACAAATCAAAGCCACAATGAGATACCATTTCACACGTCCTAGGATGGCTATAATACGAAATTTAAAAAAAGGAAAATAATAAGTGTTGTCAAGGCTGTGGAGAAATCAGAACCCTCACACGTGGCTGGTGGGGATGCCAAATGGTGCGGCCACTGTGGAAATTGGTTTGGAGCTCCTCAAACACTTAGACACGGAGTTACTATAGGACCTGGCAAGTCCACCCCTCTGTGTACACCCCAGAGAACTGAAAAGATATGTTCATACCAAAACCTGTACACAAGTATTCATAGCATTATTAATAGCCAAAAAGTGGAAACAACCCAGTGTCCATTTATTGATAAAGGGATATACAAAATGTGGTGTGCTCATACAATGGAACGTTCCTCAGTCATGAAATGAAATGAAGTGTTGATACGATCCTACAACAAGGGACAAACCTTGAAAACATGACGCTGAGTGAAAGAAGCAAGACTCAAAAGGCCACATATTGTATGATTCCATTTATATGCGGTGGTTAGAATAGGCAGATCCATAGAGACAGAAAGTCGATCCGTTGTTGCCGGGGAATGTGGGACAGGGAGTATACTAAAAACCACTAAACTGTACACTTTACAATGGTGGATTTTGTGGTATAGGAGTCATATCTTTGGGGGCAGAGGACAGAGGGAAAGTGAGAGAGGCAGACTCCGCGCTGAGCACGAGCCCATCACCAGGCTGAATCCGATAACCCCAAGATGACGACCTGAGCCGAAATAAGAGTTGGACACTTAACCAACTGAGCCACTCAGGTGCCGAGAGAGAGGGAGAGAGAGAGAGAGAGAGAGAATCTTAAGCAGGCTCCACACCCAGCATAGAGCCAAATATGGGTCTCGTCCTCATGACCCTGAGATCATGACCCGAGACAAAATCAAGAGTCGGACACCCAGCCGACTGAGCCACCCTGGGCACCTCGTATATGAGTTATATCTTAATTAAATAAATTTAAAAATACAGGACCCACAACACCTGACATAATCTGGAACTAGGTCTCAGAGAATTATTTTGACTTGATGTAGCATGCATTATACATTGAAGATAATGGAGTGTCCATTATCTGATATGGGTAGGATAATGGGTTCTCTAATATAATCATCCAGCCTATTGGATACGATAATGGTATAATTAGTGACGAGACTTACGCACTAAGGTGGGCGTTGTGCTTCTGTGGAAGGGTATGGAAAGGATCTTATGGTTTTATACTTTACTTTTGAGTTATGTTCGGCCCTTGTATCAGTGTTCTATTAAATTTCAATAAGTTGGGGTGCCTGGGTGGCTCAGTCAGTTGAGTGTCTGCCTTTGGCTTAGGTCATGATCTCGGGGTCTTGGGATTGAGCCCAGTGGCAGTCGGGCTCTCTGCTTGTCGGGAGCCTATTTCTCCCTCTCCCTCTGCCTGCCACTCCCCCTGCTTGTGCGCTCTCTCTCTCTCGCTTTCTCTGTCAAATAAATAAATAAAATCTTAAAAAATAAATAAATAAATTGCAATAAGTAAAAGAAAAAAAAAGAATGTCTACAAAGTTTTCAGCTACATGTATCAAAAGTCTTAAAAATATCTGTGGATCAGCCAGGTTCATAGCTAGTTTAGGCAGATACAAATTAAGGATTCGAGGGAGCTGGCCAACTCCCCCGCCCCCCACTGGGCCAGAGACCAAGCCCCCTGGAGGTAAAGCTCCAGGCAAATGCCCACTGCAGGCATGAGCTCACATTGCAGGCTGAGCCCAGGACCCAGAAGCCGGGACCCCTGAAAGGTGATGGCCCTCACTTGCTCCTTCCTGCTCCCCCCAGAGCAGACGCTGGTGGGTGCTTCCCCCTTCTCTGGCTCTTCTCTCAAACACTCTTGCTGGTGCATCTCACCAGGCTTGATCCTTAGCTTCGAGGAACTCTGAGAAAGTGAGTCGGGTTTCTACCAGGGGGAGATGGAGCTCACACGGTGGGACACTGATCACATATGAGAAGGGTATTCGAAACGTGCTGAGCAGCCCAAATGCATGAAAAAAGTTCTAGAACATCATAGCCTTTGCCTCTGTAATTTCACTTACAGGAATTGCTCCAGTGACATCATCAGGGATAGGGAGCAAAGTGGATTCAAGAACGTTCCCTGGAGTGATCCCTATAATAGGGAAGACAAGAGGAGAAGAGGTAAGCAAATTGTGGTTCATATGCATGATGGAATGTTATGCAATTAGAAATCATATTATAGGAGAATTTTTTTAATGACATGCTGAAATGCTTGCAATGTACAAACAGCAAGGGGTAAACCAGTGCTCATCAGCCTTACACACAGAATTCCCTCGGTAAGTGCAGATTCTGATTCTGTGGGATTGGGGCAGGGCCTCCTGGGGTAGGTGTTGCCTCTGCTGCTGGCTGGGACAAGGGCAAAATCATAGAGAGATAATCGCAGGCAGGTTCAAGCATGTGCGTGTGCATAGGAAAAAGACAGAGAAAACATGCCAAAATGTTAACATCAGTTATCTCCATGAAATTATAGGTGCTTTTATTTCTTCTTTATATGCCCATATTTTTCGAGTTTTCTCTGATGACCATTATTTAATGCAAAGATTAAATAAAAAATGCAAAAAGCCTGCTGCTTCAGTGCGTGCAATTAAACTTCTTGACTAGCATCTCTCTCAAATTTTTTTCTCATCAAATTCAACAAGAAAATATCGTTTGTGGAAAGAAACAGCTGTAAGCCATTAAGGCCTAACACCGTCAGTAAATCAAGGACACCGCGATGGGGCTCTTGGGATCAATGACAGACCTGGACGGGCTATTTGGACCGGCTGAGTTATCAAGAAATGAATGATGCCAGAAACAATGAAATACCGCATGGAAATGAATTTATAGCACCTTTTGTGTTTGTGGTTGGAATGACCGCGGATGTGGTGAAGTCGGAATGTGTCTCGGCAGCCACAAAATAGATTTAGGTTTTTGTCTTGCAAAATTCATCTGAACTTCGTGGCTCCACTCCCTGGGCCCAGAGATTAAGTCATCTCCTCGAGTAGGCTTTCAGTGAGGGCTGAATCAGATCCAGTGAGGGGGAGCCTGCCGCGCAATGCCCAGCTTGCAAAGGATAGTCAAGAAACGTCGAAATAAAATTTCCCAGCGCTTAGCTGTCACTGGAGAGAAGCATGCTGGAGAGCGCAGGAAGCTTAAGAAATGGGGCTCCAGGTTTCCCAAATACCCAAGGGGAAGCTGTACCCTGATTTCTGCTGCTATACCCCTTGTGCGTTTTTTTTTAAGATTTTTTATTTATTTTTGTGCGTGTGCTTGCGCGAGAGAAAGCAAGTGAGAGCGCGCTCAGAAGCAGGGGGAGGGGCATAGGGAGAAGCTCAGCCGGGAGGCTGATGCGGGGCTTGATGAGGGGCTCGATGAGGGGCTCAATGAGGGGCTCGATCCCAGGACTCGGGGATCAAGACCTGAGCCGAAGGCAGACGCTTAACCAATGGAGCCACCCAGGCGCCCCCAAACCACCTGTGTTTTCGAGAGAAGGCTTGGGCTGGGTCGGCATCCAGGACTCTTACATGAGCTTTGATGTCTGCAGAGCGTGAACCAAGAAGCAGCAACTGCCCTTCTGCTCCCAGAAGTGAGAACTTTCTGCAGCTTCTGGTCTGGCCTACCCCGAGGGGCTCCAATGCTACCAATGCACGCAGGCTGCTTTGTAGCAGTTCTTTGTTTTTGGAAAGGAAGCATCTCGGGTAACCAGCATTTGCACGCCAGCCTTGAGACTGCATGACCATGGATGCCGGGGATTCAGGGAAAACTCTGGCCAGCCTCAATTTCTGCCCGATTTTTCTTCCAGAATCCTGATTACTAATCCTGACAGTCATCTTCTTATAAACCTGTGACTCCCAGCCACTAAGCAACTAAACTCCAACTCTTGAATCAGGCATGAACGAATCTAGTGTTATGATACTGCAATGCAATTCAACACTATCCGGAATTAGTGTTAGACTCTGCGGGTTAAGGGCCGCAGGAGGACTGCCCTCACTTCAGACAGCAGCTGCAAGTTTGGGGGTCTCCAAACCACCTGAACTTCTGACCAATTGGCTATAAATTTGGAGTTTCCTAGGAACCCTTCGTATTTGATAATGTGCTAGAATGACACAGAACTCAGGAAGGCACTTTACTTACAATTACAGTTTTGTCTTATAAAGGATGCAAATCAGGACAAGACAAATGAAGAAATTCAGGAGAGTCCTACACACAGAGTTTCCATGTCCTCTCCCTGTGGAATCAGGATGTGTCCCTCTCCCAGCACAGTGACGTGTTCGTCAATGGGAATACCTCAACCAAACCTTGTTTCAATCCCCAGAGTTTTTATTGGAGGTTCATTACATAGGCATTAATGATTGAATCGTTGGCCACATGATTGAACTCCATCTGCAGCCCTCTTCCCTCCCCGGAGGTCAGGCTGGTATCATAGGGCTCAGAGCCCCAACCCTTTCAGTTGACCAGCCCCTGACCTGAAACTATCAAGGGTCCCCATAAGTCACCTTGCTAGCAGAAACTCAGGGTGATCTCGGGGACTACCAAGACCTATCACTAGGGAAATGCCAAGGATTTCGAAGCTCACTCCCATAAACCCAGGGCAAAGTCCAGACAAATTCTTTATTATACAACAAGTGCCAAATTACCTTCGCCAGTGTGGGTGCCCCACGACACCTCTTTGCGTGCTCTTGGCTCGGGTCAGAGAGCTTCTTGCTCTTTTCTACATGGACCTGGGTTGTATCTCCCCAAACTCTTATGTTGAAGCCCCAGGGTGGCTGTGGGGCCTTGGCTACCCCGCTCAACCTCCCTGTGCCTATTTCCTCATCTGGAAAATGTGAAGAGCGCCTCCTTCGTGGGGCTGTGGTTTGTGAGGACCCAGAACAGCGCCCCATGCCCAAGGGTGCTACTCTGCTCCTGTGATTAACGTGCCCAGAGCCTGCTCTCCTCGGGAGCGGGTCTTCGGCTTTACCATCAGCCTTCTGAAAGAGCGACTCCTTTTTTTTTTTCTTCTTACTTTGAATGGTTCAAAGACATCCAGCAACTTGGAACAGCTTGCGAGCAACTTTCGTAACCAGAGTTTCTCCAAGCGACCACCGGCTTCAGAATCCCTTGCAGTGCTTTTGAAAACACTTTTTTTTTTTTTTAAGATTTTATTTATTTATTTGACAGAGAGAGAGAGACAGCCAGCGAGAGGGGGAACACAAGCAGGGGGAGTGGGAGGGGAAAAAGCAGGCTCATAGCAGAGGAGCCTGATGTGGGGCTCGATCCCAGGACTCTGGGATCATGCCCTGAGCCAAAGGCAGATGCCCAATGACTGAGCCACCCAGGTGCCCCTGAAAACACACTTGATTCTTTTGCACACTGAAGTTTGAGAGTCCTAGTGTGGAACTCCAGGAGAGGAATTGATTATCTGCAGCCAGAACAAGGAGGGAGATCCCATTCCGTCATCCCCTGCAAGGATGGCACTGCCTGCGGTCAGGAATGGAAGTCCTCCCGGGAGGGTGTTTAAGCAAGACCAGGGCCTTTGCTGGGGCCCTGTCACTGAGCGCCAGAGAAGGTCTTGTCTCAAGAACAGGGCTTGGGGCAGGGAATGGGTGGGAGACAGGGAGACATTGACCATATGGTCGGTGGAATTTATTCCTCAGGGGTCCCCTGAGCCCTCTGAGAATGGGATGAATGTCACAGGTCTCTCACATATGGGGCCAGATATGAGCAGAGAGGCCTCTGACCATCCCCAGAAAGAAGAGAGGAAGCTGGAACCCCTGGCCAGACTGTGGTCCAGCTCGTCCCTCGTTGGCCTCAGTATGAGCAGAGAATGGAAAAGCCAGAAAGAAGGCCAACGACCAAAGCTCTGGGCCAGGAGAAGGACAGCTTGGTGTGAGCTCAGCCCCCGTCCTGAGACCCCCTCGGCTGGTACCAGGGAAGCTTCCAAGTCCTCGATCCTGCAAAGACCCCAGGCCCTGCTATTTCATGAACGTGAAGCTTGTCCTTTCCCCCCTCTGAGACATTCCAGGCCTTTCTAGAGTCCACCCGGAACTGAAGTACGCTCCCCATGGGGATGGTGAAACTCCAGAACAAAAATAAACTTAAATAATATCCCAGAAAATTGTAAATTGTGTATTTAGGAATTGGAATGTACAAGGCAAGATTTTCTCTTCCTCTATTATAGCTTTCATGAAAGGGAAACAAATAACGAAGCTTCCCCAGGCTAAAGTTAGAGTTGACATATAGTTTACACCAAAAAATATACAGTTAGGTATCAATTTGGAATGCATGTACTTCCAGTGTGAAATCCTCTCAGCGACCACAAGCTCCTCAAAGCCAAAGCCAAGAGCAGGGGAGGCCTCCGTGTGGTCCGAGTGCTCAGGAAGGGAGGGAAGTCGAATTTATTGAATGTTTACCATCTACCTGGCATGTAACTCACCCCCACCTTCTAACGTCCCTACGATGACACTGCGAAATAGGTTTTATCGGCTTCACTTTACAGGCGGGGAGACTGAGGTTTGGAACGGACGAGTAACTTGTCCGATGTCATGGGAACCAAACCATTAGCCTGCAGACCATTTATCTAAAGATGTATTTGCCTAATGACCTGTCTGCCTCTTTTCGTGTCCTAGCTTTCTCTCCCCTTTCGGTTATTCTAAAGACTTTATAAAAAGGATAAACACACAAAAAATACATTTTTTAAAATGGGCTGCCGATTATTTACCAAAACCTCTGGGTCCCACTGCTGGGAAGCAGCGGAGCTGGGCGTCACGTCCAGCCAATCTGACTCCCCGGCCCATGACTTTGAGCTGCCCGCTTCGATGAGAAGAGGAAGACTGGATTTCCGCTGGAATCCGAAGCAGCTGGAGGTGGGGGGCAGAGGCTGTCTCCACCAGGTCTCCTTCCCACTGCCTCTCGAGGGCCGAGGGCTAAGGGTGGACAGAGGTGAGGGCACTGCTCACTGTCTTCCTCTGACTTAATTTCCTCTTCTGTCTGCGGAGAGCACTGGAGAGGGTGCTCTAAGGCGGCGGTACCCAAATGCTGGGGTGCGAACACTGTGTGTCAGAACCCTGGGAGGAACTTAAAAAGATAGGTGCCTGGCCTTCACTCTAGACTGACTGCCTCCAAATCCCTTAGAGTAGAAGCCGAGCGTTTTGACCTGTTCTCAGGTGCGTCCTCCACACTCCAAGGTCTGAAACCCACTGCCCTGTAGAGCCTCCACCCAGTCTGGGCATCCCGTCTCAGCTCCGGATGCCTCGCGCTGGCCCCTGGGACTCAAAATCAAGGCATGGGTTAGGCGTCCCAGCTGTTCCTGCCCGCATGTAACAGGTGACCAGTGTGATGGCCCAGGGACTTGCAGAGGAAGTCTTAGAAGCCCCATCAGCCCCTCCCAGGAGAGGACCACCTCCTCTTGGGAAGACGGGGCTGGCCCTGCTGGGTTAACAGGCACCTGTGGCTTCCCCGGGGATTCATGTTGCTCCTTCAGAAGCGGCCAGCCCAAGGGTGCTGGCCCAACCGTCTCTCCCAGAGCCGGCCCAGTTGGTCATTTGTGCCTGGGCTTTTCTGGTGACACTTGAGGGCTCTGCTTGGGCTTCCTTTCAGTCTGATGTCTCCCCTGCTGGGTGACCTTGGGAAGCTCACTTAACCTCTCTGAGCCTCAGAGTCCCCCTCCAAAATAGAAATGATAATACTCACCTCCGGGATGTTACGAGAATGAAGTAAATTCCTGCCCACTCTCAGGATACCCTACACTTTTCATTCAAAGCAGGTGCATTAAATAATTATTTAATGTTTGTCTCTTGCTGGACGGGCCTGTGTCCATGTCCCAGAGTCTAAGGGCCAGGACCTGGTCCTTAGTCAATGCTCAAAGACCCCTTGTTGAATAAATGAAAGGTGGATGGCCAGGGCCAGGAACAGTGAGGGGGACATAGTGTGTGGACTGAGGGTCACAGAAAAAAAGGACATGGCTTTATTCTATTTTTTTAAAAGATTTTATTTATTTATTTGGCAGAGAGAGACAGAGGGAGAGGGAGAAAGCACAAGCAGGGGGAACGGCAGGCAGAGGGAGAAGCAGACTCCTCACTGAGCAGGGAGGCCAATACGGGACTCAATCCCAGGACCCTGGGATCATGACCTGAGCCGAAGGGAGACGCTTAACCGACTGAACCACTCAGGCCTGCAGCACACGGGTTTAGCAGCAGACATCAGTGAGATAGACTGAGCATGCCCAAGAGAGGGGTGAAGACAGATGCCAATGACCTTGACCCAGCACTCCCCCGCAATGCCACAGAAGCCCCTGGAACTATGGAGCTGACCTGGGGAGGGAATGACAAAACCCTGAGGAGACTGCATTTGAATCTGAAATGACTGAGTTCAGCTGACTGAATTGCTTGCTGCTACGGGCAGCCAGCGTGAGGGTCTCAGAGAGACGAGGAAAATGAAGTTGCATTTCTTCGAAACCTCTACACTGTAGCTCGTTCACTTCTTGCGGTCCCGTCAGGGGCCGGCTGGGATCTCAGGCCTTACCAGCTGTGACGTCTGCCGCGGGTCTGACTCCGGGGCTTTTTGACCTTGTCGCTGCCACCACAGCTGCCGCCACCGCAGCCCAAGGCATGGCCAAAGCAGAGCCAGGCCAGGCCTCAGTGCGGCTCGGCCGGACCAGCCCGGGAATGTGGTTTGCCCCCGAGTCGTTTCAACAGCTACTGGGAAGAAACCACGGCGTGCAGGCCCTGGGCTGGGCGTGCCTGGCTCTGGGGGCAGCCAGCTGAGTAAGACACTGGCCTCGTCCTTATCACATCTACCATCTTGCGGCAACAATGAGAAGCCACTGGTTCTAGGACCTCAATCAGGAATTGCTCCTTGTTGCCGCGTTTCAGAATCGGCATCTGCACGTCTCCAGCTGATCGGTCAACAAATATTTTTTGAACACCTACTAGGCGCCAAGCTCTGTTTAGGTGATCGGGCTACATCAGTGAACAAAGAGTAGACGTATAAATACAAGGGACTTGAATCTCTGTTTTTCTCTCTGCCCGTCTCGGTCCTGCAGAAGCAGGTGTTGGTGCTTCAGGCCGAAAGACCCCATGTTAAATTCCCCACCCTCACCCCCTGAACTCCCAGCCCCCCCCCTTTTTTAAAGATTTTATTTATTTATTTGACAGAGATAGAGACAGCCAGTGAGAGAGGGAACACAAGCAGGGGGAGCGGGAGAGGAAGAAGCAGGCTCCCAGCAGGGGAGCCCAATGTGGGACTCGATCCCAGAACCCTGGGATCATGCCCCGAGCCGAAGGCAGACGCCCAACGACTGAGCCACTCAGTCCCATCCCCTTTTGATCCACAGTCAAGGTCAACTTCAAAAATCCCTTGGTAGTCAGCTGGGAGCTTGTGGGGCCCCGACAGTCCTTCAGCAGCCTGTGGGAATGTCCCAAGAGGAACACTTTTTGTCAAAAGAATGCCAGGAGTTTAATTACCGTGTGGCCCGTATGGGTGATTTCCATTTTACAGAGCTGAGCCCAGACAGTTCCTATGAAGGCCCTTTGTGCGAGGCTGTGACCACCGGGGCCTGCTGTAGCTGGGGTAGGAAGGAGCCTGGGGCCTGGGCCCCGGGCAGGGGCAGTGGGAATGCTTTGAATGCCTCCTCTGCTTGTGGCCCTGGGTTTTACCGCTGGCTACTGGGGGCAGTTTAATTAATCACGTCCCCTGCTTGTCATTTATCATTAGCAAAACAGGAGGGGTTTGGGGTCGGGGCAGCCAAGAGGGCAGACGAGGCTCTCTTAAAGCAAGGTGCCTAGATCAATTAAAGTTTTACCCATTCATCTCATGGGGTGGCCGCTGTTGGGCAGCCCCACGTTGTTTCCTCCTGTTCGGCGGCCAATTTGGTTTTTCTGTCAGGCCTTTGCAGCACCCTATGGGGGACGGGGGTCATCAATGATTGTGTCTTTCCCTGTCAAATCCCAGCAAAAGACTGTATTATGTGATGCATGTGGGAAGGAGAGAGAGTGAAATGTGTCCTGGGGATTGGTCATCATTGGAGCTGAAAACTGGAACTCTAAGATAGATCCAGTCTAAAGTTCGATTTTGTTTGGCCTTGACAGTGTTCGATAAATTGGAAAATTCTACATGAAAATCTGGGTGTCTGGCTTTTCTTGAAAAAGCAGGATGTAGCAAAACCAAGCTCTCTTCTTCAGCAGGGTGATATACAGCTGATGGCCAGCTTAGACAGTCAGGGCAGCCATGTGGGGTTGTGTGGGTTGGGCACTGCACAAAGGCACCAGGCAGATGGGGCAAATGGAAGTTGATTCCAGACCAGGCTGTCTCCCCAGCAGAGAGGCCCTATAGGCAGAATGCTGGCCTTCCAGTTCACCACCTCCAACGATCCCTTCTGCCTTACTCCCGCATGTCCATTCACTTATGTTATCCATCTGAGCTTGGTAAGCACTTGACGTTTTGACTTCTACTGTATTCAGGACACTGTTCCACCTTCTCTGTGTGAGAAACTCCTTTTCAACCTTCAAGGCTCAGCTTAACTCAAACCATCTAAGTACTTCCCTGGGCTTCCCATAAGAAGTGGTGGTTCTTTACTTCGTATTTTCTCAACCAGCCACGTACATGGCTACGATGGCACTCAGCACACCGTTGTGTTCTAATTTGTTTCCAGGTCCTTCCTTCCCATGGACTTTGAGCCCCTTGAAGACAGACCCTACTCATTTCTGCTTTCCCGCTGCCTGGCACATAGCACTTAATCAGTGAGGGCTGAACGGATGGCGTTGTGACCAAGTTAACTTCAGATGAGGTCAGTTTTCTAGATGCTGCCAAATTCTCAGGCCATGAAAGTTAGGAAGACGTAAAACATTTTAGCTTTGGGATGTTGAAATAAACTTGAACTCCTAACTCTCTCACGTGTTGTCTGGGGGCACTTGAAATTAATTAATTTTTAAAGATGTATTTGATTTAGAGAGAGAGAGTACAAGCAGGAGGGGGCAGAGGGAGAGGGAGAGAGAATCTCAAGCAGACTCCACACTGAGCACGGAGCCCAGTGCGGGGCTCGATCTCACAACACTGAGGCCACGACCTGAGCTGAAAGCAAGAGTCCAATGCTTCTCCAACTATGCCACCCAGGCGCCCCTTTTTATTTTTTTTAAAGGAAGCTCTAGGCCCAACGTGAGGCTTGAACTCATGACCATGAGATCAAGAGTCACATGTTCTACTGATTGAGCCAGCCAGGCGCCCTAAAAGCTCTCTCTCTCTCTCTTTTTTTTTTAAGATTTTATTTATTTATTTGACAGAGATAGAGACAGCCAGCGAGAGAGGGAACACAAGCAGGGAGAGTGGGAGAGGAAGAAGCAGGCTCCTAGCGGAGGAGCCTGATGTGGGGCTCGATCCCATAACGCCGGGATCACGCCCTGAGCCGAAGGCAGACGCTTTACGACTGTGCCACCCAGGTGCCCCTAAAAGCTTTCTTTTTAAAGATAATACACAGCTGATCTTTTTTCCTGCTTTGTTGAGATATAATCGACAAGTAACAATGTGTAAGCTTAAAGTGTCCAACGTGAGGGTCTGATACATGTGTATGCTGTAAAACGGTACCATAATCAGGTTAGTGAACATCTCCGTCACTTCATGTAACTACCTTTTTGTTGCGATGTTAAGACCTACTCTCTTAGTCACTTTCAAGTGTACAGTACAGTGTTGTTAACTCTAGCCATGCTGTAGGTTAGGCGCTCCCCAGAACTTACTGGAAGTCTGTACCCTTTGACCAACATCTGCCCGTTTCCCTGGCCCTTGGTAACCACATTCTACTCCCTGTTTCTATGAGCTCCGCTTTCTTGGATTCCACATATAAGTGAGATCTTCCAGTACTCGTCTTTCTCTGGCTGACTTATCTCACTCAGCCTAGTACCCTCGAGGTCCACCCATGTCGTTACAGATGACATTTTCTTGTTATTGAATAATATTTCACATTTTGTTTATCTGTTGATGGATGCAAGTGGCTTCCATGTCTTGGTTATTGTGAATAGTTCTTCAATGAACATGGGGATGAAGGTTTCTCTTCAAGATAGTGATTTCATTTCCATTGGCTAGAGATCTAGAAGTGGGATTACTGGGCCATAGTGTCCTTCTCTTTTTAAGATTTGAGGAACCTCTGTCCTGTTTCCCACAGCGGCTGTACCGGTTTACATTTCCACCAACAGTGCACAGGGATTCCCTTTTCTCCACATCCTCTCCAACACTTGTGATCTCGTCTGTTTGAGAAGCACTTGAATCTTGAGCCATGATGATTTCAGAGTTTCCTCTGAACAGAATACTGAACGTTTGAGATTTTTCACATTTTTCTCGTTCAGTTGTAAGGAGCTGACAACAACCCAGCCTTGCTTCTGCCTCTCAGAGCTCCTGTCAAGGAGCAACAGAGATGGTGCGGCCAGCAGAGCCTCTGCAGAGAGGGAGTGCTGCCTCTCTCTGTAGACCAATTTCAGGGTCCTACCACATCCCCTCCCCAGCCAAACTGCAGCCTGACACTTCTTTAAGAATGAATGATCAACCTTCCTTCTGTGAATCAGAGAGTGGACCGAACATGTAACTGCTCTGGGAAAGGAGACACACAGATCTAAATTATTTCTCACTAAGGTGTCAATGACTGATAAAGGATTCTTTCCTAAACCTTCGCTGGTGTTGTGAGAGGGTAAAGAGAGCTGTAAGAGAGAACCAAACTCTGGAAGGGGGCTCCCCGAGGAGGAATGAGGCTCAGAAAGGAAAGTCTGGAGTTTAGGAAAGACCAGAGTTAGCTCAGGACTTCACCTGGATCCTGGAGAGGTGGGGTTGTATAGAGAAAAAGGAACATGAGGCCCAGTCAGCCTGGAGCTGACACTGAGACCTGGGTTTCCGAGGCGCAGGCAACACCCACCAGGGACGTCAGAAACAGCCAAATTATGTGAATGCATGGTCTAGGCACAGAGCAACGAAGGGGTGGACGAAGAGGAGTGTAGCCCCACGTACATTTGCTGTGGATTCCACGTGCAGAAAGCGGCGCCAGCCCTGGGTATAGACTTGCTACAGAGTTTCATCAGTGCCCAAGGGAGGGCCAGGTTTTCGGAAGTCAGGTCAATTTCGCTTCCTGTACAGAACCTTGGGTTCAAAGCTGCTCACTGTGGGGTAATTAAAGCACACTGTCTTCTTCTAGAATCTAATCATGAATCCCTCCATGCCTTTTCTCTAAAGGCTTCAAAAGGCTTGGGAGCTGGGGTTGCAGTTGAGGGTGTGTTTGTGTGAGGGAATAGTTGCACTCGTCCTTCCCGGGATGGCTTCCCTCGACCCCCTTCTCTTAAATTGCAACCCCCAGCACTCCTGATCCCCTTGCCCTGACTGATTTTTCTCAGCACCTCTTATGTCCTTCCAATATATATTTTATTTATCTATAGGTTTATTTTCTGTTTTTCCCAGTGTGATGGTTTACATAAGAGCAAAAAATTTTTAGAACCAACTTAATTGACGTATCATTACGTATTATAAAT
Organism: Ailuropoda melanoleuca; assembly: GCF_002007445.2. Lineage (NCBI taxonomy): Eukaryota > Metazoa > Chordata > Mammalia > Carnivora > Ursidae > Ailuropoda > Ailuropoda melanoleuca. Next base: position 27,002,430 of record NC_048230.1, on the reverse strand, counting down.
ATCTATTCCAAATGTACATTTCTGAGTCTTGTTGGATGCCTATACCTGTGAAATTACCACTGCTACCAAGATACTGAACATTTTCCATTACCCCCCCAAAGTTGCAGCCACCCCCCTTTCCTACCCCACCCCAGGCAACCACGGATCTTTGTCACTACAGGTGAATCTAATCACAGAGATTTCTACCTGTTCTATTTATTTCTGTGTCCGCAGCCCATACGATGGTGCCTGCACATAGTAGGTACTTAATAAATCTCTGTGGAGTGGCTGAAGAATGGGGATCAGAGATGATGACTATCTCCCTTGCTGTCGAGCAGCTCATAGCCCAGGGGAGGAGACAGGTGTCAGCTATGGTTACAGCCTCGTATTGCTCTCCGCAGGTCCTCCTCGGAAAGTGCTGGTGGAGTGAGAACACACACACACATACACACACACACACACGCGACTGAATGGCAGAAAGTCCCAGATCTCTGGCATCAGATGGATTCGAGCTCAAAACCCAGCTCCACCTCTCTTGACTTTGAGAGCTCAGGCAAGCCCCTAACATTCCTCCGAGCCCCTTTCTCTTTTGCAAGTTCTCTGTGAGAGCACCCACCCCACAGTGCTGTTGAAAGGATGATACGGGACTAACGCATGGCAAAGGCGTTGCACGGGGCGCGCACACAATCAACACTCAACAAACCTTAGCTATTCGTGTTACTGGCCGTTCCAAGAACCGGCTGAGGGCCCTCCCTGTAATCCGAGTCAAAAGAGAGTCTTGATTTGGTGACAGTGAAGCCCGGGAAGAGAGGCCGAGTTTGTAGAAGTCAGGATCAGCTGGTTTGTGCTGCAGTAACAGATGATTCCAGGGTCTCAGAGGCGTCAGGCACCATGGTCAAGTTCATGTGTCTCACAGTTCATGTGTATTGTGTATTAGCTCCTGCTGCATGCCACCCTTTCTTCGCCCCAGTGCCAGGCTGGCAGCAAGGTTTCTGGCTGGGGCACTGCCATCCTCATAGCAGAGGGAAAAGAGAGCATAGTGAACCATTCTGGGCCTTACAAGCTTCCATTCCCCGCTGACTCACCCGGCCCACCCGCTGGCGAGCGCAAGTCACATGGCCAAGCCTGAGTGAGGCCAATGGATCAGGGAACTAGAATTCTCCTCCAGAGAGGAGAGAATATTCGTGAACGAGACCGCGTGTCAGGGGCACGCAAGCCAATAATTATAGGATGGGAGAAGTACCATATACTTCCACACAGCGCTGGGAAGGGAACAGGTCTGCCTCTGCCTGGAGGACAAGGACAGCTTCATGGTGGAGGTGACATGCGAGCTGGGTCTTGAAGAATGTCTAAGAGTTCACCAGGAAGAGAAAACAGGGAAGATGTTGGCAAAGTGAAAAGGCGAACACCAAGCCACGAAATTGGGAAAAGGTCTGGTGTATTCTCAGTGTCTCGAGCACCAGGGGTGTGGGGGTTCACTCTGAGACAGTGACCTGGGCCAGGACACCGGTGCTCTATCAGGCTAAGGATTTAGGACTTTTCTCTAAAGGTGATGTAAAGGCACAGAGCTTTCTGAGCAGGGAGATAGGATTTTGGCTGGATGGAGGGATGGTTTCATCCTCCGTGCAGAGAAGCAACCCTAAGTCAGGGAGACCCTCCCCCCCCCCCCCCCCCCCCCCCGCCGNCCCCCCCCCCGCCCGGAAGGGCAAGGTTTTCTGCACTGCAGCTCAGAGAGCACCGATCTCCCCGGGGTCCCTCTTCCCGCTACCGGGCAGCGGGCGCTGCTCGCGGGCCCACGCCCGGCAGGGGCGCAGCAGGACTGGCACTACCGGCCTCGGGCTGAGCCCCGCGGACCCGCCTGACCCCGCGCGGCCCCCCGCGCCGAGAGAGAGGCCCCTCCCCGGCCTCCGGAGGCCTGGCGTGGCGGATATTTGTGTGTGATACGATTGTAATTTGGGCGCCTTTTGGCCGCAGTAAATTGTCCTGTTTGCACAGCGCCAGGCTGAAATAGCCCGGCGCGCGCGCCCCAGGAAATGAGCTCAGGCCCCGGCCGCCGCGGAGAGCGCGCTGCAGCCGCCCCGGCGCTCCCCCCGCCCCCGCAGGCCCGCGTGCGGGCGGAGCTGCTATTTTTTCATGGACCGGCTTCAACGGCTAATTTGAATTACGATCATAAAAAAGCACCCCAAGTCTCTGTCTGCCACAGAGCGCTCCGAGCAAAGTGGGAGCCGCGGCCGTGGGGACGTGGGAGGGGAGAGCAGCGGCACCTTCCTTTCCCGGGCGCGGCGCGGAACCGAGGCTTGGTGGGAGATGGGCTGCTCGGGCCTCCTCCCACCAGGCGAGGGAGACAGCTAAAACCCGTGGTGGCAGAGTATGATTTCACACCGCTGATTTCTCAATAGGACTCGACAGCCATGGAGCAGGACATGTGAAGCACGGTGACACCCACTTTCCCATCGCCTGCGTGGGATTTCAGTTTCCCAAGCTTCGGGCCCATCTTCGCCCCTCCACCGACACAGACTGGTCCGCGTTGTGATAATCGTGGCATATATACAATCCCGTGCTCCTTTTTTCCACCTGCCTTTAACTTTTAAATACTGGTTTTGGCTGTAAGAGAATTTTCCACTTTCCCATTTTTGCGCCTTGCGCGGTATTACATTGGGCGGATGCGCCGTCCTTTATGAGACCATCCCCCTGTGTTGGCTGGAGAAGGTGTCTTCAGTTTCTCCCCATCATAAATAACACGGCGGTAAATGTCTTTGTAGATACGAATGGTTCCCTCTTCCTGATGAATTATTTCCTTAGGATTAATTCCCAGGAGGAAGATTATTGGGCCAAAGGCTACGAACATTTTTATGTCACTTGGTATTATTGCTAAATTGCTTTTCAAAAGGGCTGTGTCTGATAATTTACAGTTTTAAAGAAGGAGCTAACCCCATGTGTAGTACACTGCACTCCGCTGGCCACACACAAAGGGCATGACCTTGGGGATTGGCAGAGCAGGTCCCTGGGGGCCTCTCCAGGTGGGGGCCGGTGAAGGGTGACTCAGAGAGGTGGGTGCTGGGAGAGACTTCATCCCAGTGTCGGTACATTCTGGAAGGGCAGGCTTCCTGGATTTTGGTCTCCGTCTCCTGCCCCCTCTGTTCCCTCTATCAGATGTTCAGACCTGTCACCCCCAAGCTCCCATTTCACGGCCCAGCCCTCAGAATTCCCTTTAGCGGGATTTGCTGAGCCAGCTTATCATGAAACAGGAGAGATTCGCGCCTTTGGCTTCTTGTCATCTTTGTTTTCTGTAGCAGAGCTGAGTCCTCAGTGACAGGCTACGGAGGGGCAGCCGGAGTTCGCTCCGGGAGAAACCATGTCCCTCGCAGTGCATCCAAGTCCTCGCCAGGTTGGGCTGTCCCGGCATCTTCTGTATTTACAAAGACCAGGACTGGAAGATGAAACTGAAGCCAGACTATCTACTGTCCACACTCCCAGCTCTCTGGTGGGGTGTCGTGTCTCCCACAGAGAGGGGACAATGGTAGGGGACAGTTGGGCCAAGGGAAGGCAGACTTGGTTTCTCCTTTTCTGTAGAAACCCATGTGTTCTTAGGACAAGCCACTCAGGGGGCGTGGGTCCAACTTGGCTAAGGAGGTGAAGTTCTGGGTGGATCGGTCCCATCAGTGCTGTCTCTGGGATCCAGAAGCCCTTGGCAGAGTCTCGCTTATGCTCCCAGGTTGTCTTCCCATGGCTACACCCCAGGGAAGAGGACAGAAGGTGGTCCTCCCAGGTAGCACTGTGAGGCGGGAGGACAGTGAGGTGGGGCCTTGGGCAGGACAAGTCCGAACATTGAACAGGGAAGGGAGCAGCCAGGACAGGGAGTCTGAAAACGCCTGGGATAAACTGCCACCTGCCAAGAAGAGCCCAGCCCGAGGTACCACAGTGTCCTCCTCTGACCCCGCAGGCCCCCAGCTCTTGCCTCCAGGGCCTGCTGCCCCAGGGACTCCCCACCATCCCGCCATCACCAGAGGGCATCACACTCGGAATCACCCCCCCCCCGCTGCCACCTGGGCCCTGGGATCCAGCTGTGCCTCTGACACTCCATCCCCTTGGCTGAAGTTCATGACCCCTTGGCTACCCTGCCGGAGAGGACAGAGGGAGGCCCACACCCAGGAGAACTACCTGAACTGGTCATGGTTATAACCTGATTTCCCATTGAGGGGAAATGGGTATAAACTAGGGGATCTGGCTACTCACTCTTAGGTTGGTCTTTCCGGGTTTCGGGCCAAGTTTTCCCACAAGAACTGCCTAGTAGCAGGTGATCCTCTCCCACCCCTCCACTCAGCTCTGTTCAGTCCCTTCAGCCCCAGTCCCTAATCTGGAATATGGTCCCAGGGCCTCCAGTGCTAACGGCCTCATCTGTTTTGTACTTCGTGACGGCCCCCGCCGATACGCGCTCGGCATCATCTTCTCTAAGTGTCTGCCAGGCCGGGTTACGCCCAGCCTCACAATGTGGTCTTGTTCCCGGGCTCGCACAGGGTCTGTCTCCCCGGGACATCAGGACCTCCTGGCAGCACTGACATGGCATTTGAACACCATGGTGTCCAGCCCAGCTCAGAAATGCATGTCGATGGGTTTCAAGTGTTCATCAGATTTTCTGCACTGATCGGGATCTTGGTTACAAGGGACAGGAAGCGATGCTGGTTGAGAAGCCGCAGGGGAGTTAGCTGGAAGGGGATTAGTGAGCACAAGGGGTCCACAGGAAGGCTGGGCACTGGGAGGGAATGGGCAAGGGAGGCCGGGGGACAGGAAACCAGTCAGTATCACACCTCAGGAAGCTGGGTTAGGAGGCTGCCCAGGCACCGCCCCTGCTGGCCGCCACTGCCTCTGCTGTGAGATCACTGCCACGTGTGACTTCTGGGCGAGATGGGGGAGCCTCCGATGGGCCCGGCCTGGGTCACGTGTCCAACCGCAGACAGAGGTAGAGGGTGTGGCCTCCCTGACTTCGGTAGTAGGATCCCTTCCCTCTGGGCTGACTCCAGGCCTGTTCCACACCCCCAAGTGGGATGCTGAGCTGCCACCCATCCCCAAACGACAAATGTCTAACAGTTACTGGGAGTGTGCCAGGCATCACCCTGGTGCTGGAATGCAGACGGAAGGAAGCCAGGCCCCGGCCCGGTAGGGATGTGGATGGAAAGGCAACCTCAGCCACTGTCCGTGGGCTTTCTCAGATGTCATCCCATTTCATCCTCACAGGGGTCAGGGCTGAACTAAAGGGACTAAAGTCGGAGTACCTGGGTGGCTCAGTCCGTGAAGCATCTGCCTTCGTCTCGGGTCGTGATCCCAGGGTCCTGGGATCGAGTCCTGCTTCAGGCTCCCTGCTCCACGGGCAGCGTGTTTCTCCCTCTGCCTGCCACTCCCCCTGCTTGTGCGCTCTCTCTCTCTGTAAAATGAATAAATAAAATCTTTTTTTTTAAAAAGGGGGTGGGGGCTAAGGGTCAAGGGAGCAACAGGCTGCCAAGGAGTCTGGACATCACACAGAAGCTACTGGCTAGCTGGGTCTGAGGGACAAGTGGATGGACTCGAGTGGGTAGAAAGAAAGGAAGGGCATTCCAGGTGGAAGACACAGCGTGTGTAGAGACATGGAGGTATGACGGAATCAGAGGCTGCTTGGTGTGGCCGGAATGCAGAGAGTGAAGTTGGGCTGGAGGCTCTCATAGCGGCCTGTGCCAGAGATGAGGAGGCCTTGAATCCTACCATAAAAACAGCTAATGTATCCTAGACACTTAATAAATGTCGAGTCTTATATGGGGCCCTTACATTCATTATCTCCCTCGATCTTCACAATACCCCCCACAAAAGCCCTATAAGCCACTGAGGATCAGAGAAGTCAAGTGACTTGTTCAAGGTCACACAGCTACTAACTAAATTGGCAGAGCCAGGACTTTGAGCCAAAACCCACTTTTCAATCTCTGATGGTGCCAGAAGGAGCGATCCATGCCCTGCCTATGATCCTTGTCTTCCTCAAAGACTACACCCTTTTGCGGAATTCCCGATCTGTTCCCCTCCCCCACGGAGGGTGACCTCCATAGTTCACATGGTGTGGTTCATCCTACCCTTGCTCCACCAGGTCATGTCAAACTAGCTCCTTTGCACTGTTGATTAAAAAGCCAGTTTCCTATTACCCCTTCTTGTTTCTGTATTCAGAGGAAAGGAACGGCCCATAGACCCTTTTGCGGGTGGGGGGAGTTCTGGAAATAGAAAATACAGCCTCCTGCTTTGGCTGGGTCCTTTCAAGGCACCACCAGACAGAGGGAGAGATGCAGAGGGCACCTGTCATGGGGCTTTCATGTTTGGGCCATGGTGCTCGGCGGCCTGGGGTTTGCATCCCAGCTGCCCTGCTTAAGAACCCATGTGAGTGTGGGCAAGTTATCTAACTTCTCTGTGCTCCTAGTTTTCTCATTTATAAAAGAGAATAACCCCTCATAGGGATTGGGAGGAATACAGAATATGGGTTGATAAAGTAACTGGCATGTAGTGAATTGAAAAAAGAAAAAGCAATTTGTTGGGGGGGGTGGGGTAGGAGTGTTTCCATTTCACACATGCCCTGTGATTGTCCCCTGGATCCAACGCCATGCAATGGGCAGGGATGGGGGGAACCTCTCAAGAGTTGCTGTCTGGGTGGCAGGTGTGAGGACAAGCTCCCAGCCGCGCAGAGCCTGGCCAGGACCATGAGAGCAAACCCTGTCAGGGCCAGAGGAAGGAGAGGTCTGTCTTGGTTAAGAAATCTGGAAAACTTCTTTGATAAAATAGAATTTGGATCCAGCTTTCAAGAATGTATAGGATTGTAAAACCTTGATGGGGAAACATCATGCCGGGTGGAAGAAACAGCAGAAGCCAAAGTATGGAGGTGGAAGAGGAAGAAGGCCTTTCACACATCGATACGAACCCAGAGCAACTGACGCCCCCTGTCTAAAACCCTTCAATGTCATGACCACCAGCCTTCCCTCCCGACTCATCCTGACTGCCATGTTTGTCGCACACAGAAAGATCGGAGAGAGGTTCCCAGATGGGTCTGCTTTCGATGCCCTCGAGCCATACGCTGTCCCTCGTGGTCCCAGGGCTCCTGCCGTGCTGCTGTCACCAAGTGTCTCCTATCAGCTGAAGGCACACTGCCTTCCAGAATGCTTACTGCCGCTCAGCAAAGCAGGGCAAGATCCAAGAACATCGCTCTGGGGGGGCGTCCAAGCCTTCCACGTGAGTACCCTGCAGCCCAGGGGCTTGTCCCTGCTGTCTCAGGTGAAATTTTGGAAACCTCAACCCCTAATTACTGCCTGGCACAGGGCACCCAGCGGTTTCCGGGTGGCTTGTGTTGACTCGAGCAGCCTTCATAGGACATGGGTCTGGGCTAAATTTAAGCACCGTCACAGACAATTTAACAGTTTTCTGTGGGGGGGTAATTTCATGGTAAACCATAATTACCGATACAACTGATACCTTAATTCCCAAAACAATCTGCGGAGGTGTGTGGAATTCAAATCAGTCCAATTAGAATTCCATCTTCTCATAATAAAATACGGCATAATTGCTAATTGCCCCTCTGGCTCACAATATTTTAAGGCAGAAAGTTGGGTTTGTTTTTTAATATGGCTTTTATTTTAAAGTGTTTGTTTTCAATTTTGGACCATTGCCCACAAGAGAGGGAGAGCATCCAGGGCTCTGTACTCGGGGCTCCTGGGGAGCTTCCATGCCTCTCCCCTTGGCAAGAGCAAGAAGCCGAGGAGAGGGCCAGATGGGTGGGGGCTCCACTGAAGTCCGAGGTCTGGCTCTCGGCAAGGCCAGGAGAGGCCGTTGACATAGACCACTTGAGCGTTAGGGCACTCTGGAGTTGACAGAACATTCTGAGGCACAGTAGGGTCAGACCTGCAGAGGTTCAAAGCCAGACCATAGGATGTGGGGCAAGTTATTGAACCTCCCTAGGACTCCACTTCCCTAGCTGAACAATGGGTATAATCACTGACCTCCCTCGGGGCCGTGGGATAGTGGGGAAGAGTGACACAGTTCCTGGCACACAGTAAATACTCCAGAAATGGCAGCTGTGTCATTTCATGGTTCAAGTCGTTTGTTCATACGACACACTGACCAAACACCTAACCACAGATACATACGGAGGACTGCGTCTGCCAGGCATGGTTTTAGGTGCTGGGAATAAAAGAGAATAACCAGATAAAACCCCTACCTTTGTGAAGCTTCCATTCTAGTGGGGAAGCAGGTGATGACAGACAAATGGAAAGATGTAAAATAATCTGGCCGCCGTGAGGGTGATGGGCTCTGGCTCACGTGGAGTGGTCTGGGAAGACTTCCCCTAGTAAGAGGGACCTGAGATTATCGACCCCAGGAAGCTGAATTTACAGAAAAGGAAACTGAAGTTTGAAGGTCAAACTTGGAGCAGTGCGTGCCTGCTATAAAAGTTCGGGTACTTACAGAATGGGAACAAATATTTGCAAACCACATACCTGATAAGAGGTTAATATCTAAAATAGAGAGAGAACTCATACAACTCTACAGCAGAAGAATAATAAAACACCAAATAACCCAATTTAAAAATGGGCAAAGGGGGGCGCCTGGGTGGCACAGAGGTTAAGCATCTGCCTTCGGCTCATGGCGTGATCCCGGCGTTATGGGATTGAGCCCCACATCCGGCTCCTCCGCTATGAGCCTGCTTCTTCCTCTCCCACTCCCCCTGCTTGTGTTCCCTCTCTCGCTGGCTGTCTCTATCTCTGTCAAATAAATAAATAAAATCTTTAAAAAATAAAAAATAAATAAAAATGGGCAAAGGAACTGAATAGAAATTTCTCTAAGGAGATATACAAAAGGCCAAAGGTCCATGAAAAGATGCTCGACATCATTAGTCAGTAGGGAAATGCAAATTAAAACCACAATGGCAAAATAAATAAGTAAGTAAATAAAACCACAATGGCATATCACCTCGCGCCTGTTAGAATGACCGTCATCAGAAAGACAAGAGATGACAAATGCTGGCTGGCGTGTGGAGAGAAGGGAATCCCTGTGTTGGTGGGAACGTAAATCCGTGCAGTTACTATGGAAAACAGTACGGAGGTTCCTCAAAAAATTAAAAGTAGAACTACCGTATGATCCAGCAATCCCACATCTGTGACTCTACCCAGAAGTAATGAAACCACTAACTCGAAAAGATATCTGCACCCCCATGTTCAGAGCAGCGTTATTTACAACAGCCCAGACATGGAAACAACCAAAGTGTCCATCAATGAATGAATGGATAAAGAAGATGTGGTCCATATATACATATATATATATTCCACATGTGGTGGAATGTTACTCCACCACAAAAAAAATGAGGAAGTCCTACCATTGGGATAACATGGATGGATGCTGAGGGCACGGTGCAAAGTGAGATGAACCAGACGGAGAAAGGCAAATACTGTATGATCTCACTTATAAGTGGAATCAGAAAAAAAGAAAAGAAAAGAAAACCTTCATAGAAAAAGAGATCAGACTAGCGATTATCAAAGGTGGAGGGTCTCGGGAAGAGGAAATGGAGGAACATAGTCAAAATGTAGAGACTTCCAGTTATACGATAAAGAAGTACCAGGGATGGAGCAGGCAACGTGATGGTTACAGCCAACACCTGCTGTTGGATATACAGGAAAGTTGTTCAGAGAGTAGATCCTAGGAATTCTCATCACAGAGAGAAAATTCATTTTTCTTTTTTTTTCTTTTCTTTTTATTGTATCTCCGTGAGAAGATGGATGTTAGCTGGATCTATTGAGGTAATCACTTTACAATCTATGTAAATCAAACCATCACACCTTAACTTACGCAGTGGTGGACGTCAATTATTTTTCAGTAAAATGGGGGGGAAAGAAGTTGGGGAAAGAGGAGACAGGTGGAATAATCTCAGGGGAAAGATGCTCAGTGGTCAGGCAGCAAATGCCTCGGAGAAGGCATGAGAGCCTGGGAGCTGAAAGCTCAGCTCCCTACCTTTAGTCTGGAAGGCTCGCCTGGAGCTCTCAGCGAAGGACAAGTTGCTCAGGCAGTGCAGTAGGATCCTGGCCTTGGACCAACTTGCTGTGAGGCCTGAGACAACTGGTTTCCCTCTGCCAGGCAGTGTCTTCTTCCCTGTAACCGGAGGGCAAGAAGACTTGTGTCACGGGGCCATTGGCAAGGGTCATGGATCATGGGTATCAAAAACCTGGTACCTAGGGGGGCCTGGGTGGTTCAGTCGGTTAAGCGTCCAACTCTTGATTTCAGCTCAGGTCATGATCTCAGGGTCATGAGATGGAGCCCCATGTTGGGATCCGCACTGGGTGTGGAGCCTGCTTGAGATTCTCTCTCTCTCCCTCTCCCTTTGGCCCTCCCCTGTTCACGCACGTGCAAGCATGCGCCCTCTCTCTCTCTCTCTCTCTCTCTCTCTAATAAATAACTAAAATCTTAATAAATAATTTTTTAAAAAAGAACATGATACCTACTGGGCACTTAAGAACTTCCAAATCTGTCCCCCTACTGAAACTGAGGCCCAGATGGGAGAAGTGACTTGCCCAAGGTCACACAGCAAGTTGTGGCAGAGAGTAGGCAGGTTTGGATCCAGGGTTCTTCTCACCCTTCCTGACAGCCAGGAGGCAGCTTCTTTGGTGACCAGGTAGAGGGTCTCTGCTGACAGCAAGCCAGAGAGGCAGTTTCAAAGGAGGGGGGATGAGGGTCAAGCAAAGGGGCACCCCAATTTGATGCCCCAATTTGATTTTGTTTACTAACAAAACAAGCCATCCCGATTCCAAATTCAGGCATTCATGTGCATTTAGCTGCTGGGCACGTTGGAGACACCCTGGAGGAACAGACCCATCTTCTGGGGTGAGGGGAGAATGGAGGGATAAGATGGGGGGGCTGGTCTGGAACAGAGAGGTACTGCCCCACGATAGCCCCCTTCTGCTGAGAGGCATTCCCAGACAGGCCGTCCCCTCCCCATTTGACAAATCCTACCTCCCAGCTGAGATCCAAGGGGCCTATAAGATTAAAAACCTGGTCACCCACTGGTTATGGGGCAAATGGCTCCTATTATGAGAGGGCTCTAGGGGCCTGGGAACCCAGCAAGGGGTGGGCAGTCGCCTGCTGACACCATCTCTTCCAGGGCCATTCACTGCCCACATGGAGGTGGGGGCTTGGGGGGCCCACCTGAGCTCCCTGCACCTCGAAGTAATTACCACTTTTTGGCTGGCCACTGCCCAGACCACCCCTCAGATGGGAATCTGGGTCCAGGTCCAACAGGGCTTGACTTGCCGCTCAGGGGCTCCCCTTCCCACGACGGGGGCTGGAGGAGGGGTTGGGAGGAAGGTTTCAGACTTTTAGCAGCCTATGGGGGAAGCAGTAAGATTCAAGGACAGAGTCCCTAGAAACGGGGGCTGACAGGCTAAGAAGGCTTTTGGGGTTTAATTCACCCTTTTAACCAAGGAACCCCCCTGTTCCCATGCCCTCAGAGGCCTTTTGGATATAATTTTAGACCACTGGGTTCCCTAACTCATGACTTCCGTGATGGCAGGTGTAACTGGTGCACTGACAAGCACAGCTAGTATCATCAAAATGTAACTTTATTTTTGTCTCCCACCTTCCTTTAAATTTTCTTCAGCAAGAGTGATCTCCCGTTTCTGAAGGACAACTCCCACAAACCCATGGCTTTTCTGCCCACTCTGAGGTAGAAGAGAGTCCCAAAGTCACTTTGTGTCACAAACACCGGCTCCGTTCAGACACTGGAATTTCTGGGTTCTCGGCGATATTACTGCGGCAAGAATGATCCCTTCGAGTCACAATAACTAAAACAAGACAATATCTACATTTGTATTCCGGCACAATTCTCATTTACTCACTCATGCTGCAAACTGATGGCGGGTCCCTAGGTCGCTGACGCTAGCTGGGAAAGCCCCACTGACAGAGAATCAGCCACATTTGGATGTTCAAAGATCTGTACCCGTCACCCACCTCATGGTGCCCGGAAGCTCAATGAGGAGAAACTCCCTTCTGTCTCTGTTGAGACACCAGTCAGGAGGCACGGTGCTCTACAGTCTAGGGGACACTTCTAAAGCCCACATCTCCTTTAGCCTTCAGCAGTACCCATTTTCCTGATGGGGGAAACTGAGCCTCGGGAAGATTAACTAAGGTGCCTGATGACGCTTGGTTAGTAAATGGCAAAGTTTAGATTCTAACCAAAGTCTTCTCGCCCCAACTTTGGAGCGTCTCGTCTTCACCAACAACCTCTGCATTTAGGGCCACGATCTGACTCTCTTTTGTTGCCTGTGCGAGAGAAGAGTGAAGCAGGGAATCTGCACCCTGAGAACTAACCGGGAAGGAAGGGCAGGCAGGCTAAAGCCTTCCCCGTGATCAGCAGAAAGCAGCCAGGACTCAGACCCTCACTGTGGCCAGGGAAGCCGCAAGGCGAAAGACAGCCTTTAACTCCAAAACTTTGAGAAACCACATAAACCCTGGAGTGCTGTGGTATTATTGACGGAGGAAGAACATAGGGAAAAACGAAGATTTGGAATTATTAGGAGTGATAACTTGGAAGTTGAGAGGAACAGCGTGTCGGTTGGCAAACAGCTGCTGACTCGCGTTCGCGCTCTCAGCCACCCCAACATTAGGAGAGATTTTTCTTTTCCCAGGAGTTCAGAGAGAAGTCCCAGACTAGATCCTCACTGGCTCTGGTGGGTCACGTGTCTCTCCCTAATCCAATCACGGGAGGGGGGGTCCAGTGACCTGATTGGGCAGGCTTAGGTCACGTGATTTGTCTGAAGCGAGGCAAGGTGGAGTGGGCTCCTCCTGAACTCAGTGTATTGTAGGCAGGAAAGGGGCTGTTACGGGAACAAAGCGGGTGGGACGTGGAAATTGTGTAGGAAAGAGGACTGTATAGGGACAGATCAGGGATTTCTACTTGATAAATGGGCAGCAGGACCTAATGGATGCTTTTACACGAACAAAAGACCTTATCCACATGGGGTTCAAGGAGGCGAATCAGGGAGCAATGAAATTGTTGCTGATGACGTTTAATCCTTAGATGTCAGTTAAACGTATATAGTATCCATTAGAATAAATTACATAGCAATATGACACAATTTAGAGTAAAATCTGGTTCTGTTGCCAATGACTTTGAGGAAGTTACTTCTCTATGCCTCAGTTTCTCATCTGCAAAATGGGTATAATAACAATAGCTATACCTAGGTCTGGTTTTGTTGTTGTCGTTGTTGTTGTTGTTGCTGCTGTTTTAATGAATTTATATATATAAGGCACTGAAAGCGGGCCTAGCCAGAGCGGTTGCTTCAGTTCCCAGGAGTGGGGACCTCAGGTCCTGGAGGAGCCGCTAGCCCTGGCTGCACGAGATCTGACCAGGCTGGCCTGGCAGCAGCAGCCTGCCTGAGCAGTGACCCCCTTGCCCGCTGCCCTCTGCAGCCCGGCTTGGCTGACAAACAGGAAGGTGGCAGGGCTGCCTGGGTGCCCCTGCCGCCCCCACAGCCCTGTGTCTGGCCCTAACCCTCGTCTCTGCTCACGGCTGCGGTGAACTTGGATGGTGCTACTCTCACCACAAGCCACAGTCCGTCACAAACTGCCCTGTGGTGAGTAGCGAGCACATTTATAATTGATGAAATCAGGGGGTGAGAGCTCATTGTTTAGTAAACAAAACCCTGGGCCCTCCGGTGGGGGCAGGGATGCTTGAGAGAAAACAAGGGGACAGAGAAGGGGGGGGAGGCCATCTCCCTATGACGGTGCTTTAAAAGCCCTACTGATCAGCTTTTGGTTTTAATTTTACACTTATTTGGAAAATTTTCAGTCCTACAGAAAAGTCGCAAGAATATTATAAACTCTCTCTATCTACCTAGATTCAGACCTATCATCTGGCTCCACTCATTCTCAACATTGTGCCGCATCTGCTTCGAGCTCTCTCTGTACGTATGCATAGCTAATATAATAACACGCACATTCTTTTTCTTAGTCTTACGTTTTGCTGAACCATTAGAGGAAGTTGCAGAGATCATGACCTTCCTCCCTAAATATTTCAAAAACATTATTTTATAATGAGAATGATCAACATCAGGAAATGGAAAATCAACACAATACTATGATCTAATACACAGTCCACTTCTGAATCCCATTGATGGTCTAGGCAGCTTTTTTTTTTTCTTTCAATCCTGCACGACAAACTCTTCAACAGTCAGAGTCCCCAGGGAACTGACCCCCTTCCCCTCACCGCCCCCACCCCCCCCAGCCCCCACTGGCCAGGGCTCTGAAGTCAGGTAGGAGGGATGCAGCTTGGGATAACGAGAGGGGCTGGATGTAAGAGCTAGCTGAGCTTGAGAAGCCCTGGAAGCTTCTTCCAGAGGGTCCTGAGGGATGGAAGTCCAGGTGAGCAGGGAGAAGGACACACAGGTTATCCAAGCCACTAGGAGCTCAACGCAGACAAGAGGCTCCCATGCCTCCTTACAGCAGCAAATCCTTCCGCTGGGTGGACAGGGACAGGAGAGCTGGGTTAGGGAGATGGGGGGGACAATCAACTTTGCAGGCACAGAAGCTGGGAAGAGAGGGGACAGACTTGTCATCTGAGTGCTAACTGGTTGATTTGTATATTCACTTAGCAAGTATTTATTGCACTCTGGCTATGAAAGAAGTACTCTTCTAGGTGCTGGGGATAAAGCTGGATACAGCCCCAGCCCCAGCCCCAGCCCCATGGTGTTTCTGTTCTACTGGGGATGTGATAGTTTGGATTGTTGTTGTTGTTGTTTTTTTTAAGATTTTATTTATTTATTCAACAGAGATAGAGACAGCCAGCGAGAGAGGGAACACAAGCAGGGGGAGTGGGAGAGGAAGAAGCAGGCTCACGGCAGAGGAAGCCTGATGTGGGGCTCGATCCCATAACGCCGGGATCACGCCCTGAGCTGAAGACAGACGCTTAACCACTGTGCCACCCAGGCACCCCGGGATTGTTGTTCTGAAAATAGTCACTCACCTACCGGCCCCACCTGCCACCACCCACACATTCACACACCTGTTGTGGGGGGTATACTTCCCATTCCCCTGGTATAAGACTTCTCCATGATGCTTCTTTGGTCAGTAGAAAGTTAGCAGCGTGCTATGAGCACCCTTAAATGTGCTGTGGCTTTGGGGTGCCTGGGTGGCTCAGTTGAGTTGAGCATCTGACTCTTGGTTTCTGCTCAGGTCATGATCTCATGGGTGGTGGGATCAAGCCCCACATAGAGCTGTGCACTCAGCAGGGAGTCTGCTTGAAAATTCTCTCCCTCTGCCCCTCCCCCCACACACTCTCTTTCACTCTCCCTCTAAAATAAATTAATTTTCAAAAATGTGCTGTGGCTTTTAAGTTCCTGCCATTCTCCATGAGAAGAATATGCCCTGGTCCAAGGAGAATGAAGAGCAGACCCGCCCCCAACCCACAGCCTGGAGCTGCATGACCCAGCTGACTAACAGACTCAGAAATAAGACAAACAAATGCTTGTTTAAGCCCCTGAGTATTGGGGTGGTTTGCTACACAGCATTATTTCAGCAGCAACTGACTAAGATGGGCAGAAACAAAAATAAACCAGCCAGCTAGTAAATGTATGATGTCAGGTAGTGACAGGCATGCAAAGAAAGCCGGAGAAGGGGAAGAGAATGCCGGTATGTAGCTGGGCAGCCAGGGAAGGCTGTTGGGTAAGGGAGCAGAGAGCTGGAGGAATTTGGGAATGAGTCATGTGGTACCTAGGGCACAGAATTTCAGGCAGAGGGAACAGCAAGTGCAAAGGTCCTGAGCTTTGGGGCTCCTGGGTGCCTCAGTTGTTAAGCGTCTGCCTTCGGCTCGGGTCATGATCCCAGGGTCCTGGGATTGAGCCCCGCATGGGGATCCCTGCTCAGTGGGAAGCCTGTTTCTCCCTCTCCCACTCCCCCTGCTTGTGTTCCCTCTCTCGCGCTCTCTCTCTGTCAAATAAATAAAATCTTAAAAAAAAAAAAAAAAGGTCCTGAGCCTTGTATAGGAGTAAGACCATGTGGCTGGAGCAGAAGGAGGCATCAGGGGCAGGGTGGGGGTGACAGGAGATGGCTCAGGGAAGGGGCTGGGGCCACATCCTATGGGAAAGACATGGAATTTTATTGACATCATCTAGTATAATTTGTTTCTAGCTGTCTGATGAAAACCTGAGAATATGTGAAAAGGCAAAGTGGGAGTGGGGGTGGGTCACTGGCTGAGACCCCCCTGGTTTGAGATCTGTAAGGACAGGACCAGTGTAAGTCACATTCCAGCCAGTGTCCAGAAACTTCTTCCCAGCCCTCATTTTCCTGCTTTTCCTTGAGGTTCTCCCCACCTTGTCTTGATGACCCTGCCCTACCCTTGCTCCCCTCCCGCCTCTCCGACAGTCCCTGCTGCCTTCTCTGCTCCCCCCACCCCTAAATGGACCTTCCCCAATGCCCAGCCCTTAGCTTTCCATTCTTCCCAGCCAGCCCCAGCTGAGCCCTTGAGGTAGGGACAACTCCCAGCTCTCGAGCTCCACCCTGTTTCTGAGACCCTGAGGCATTCTGTCACTGGCTCCTTGCTTAGACATGTCCCTGACGTGGTTCTCTCACACTGGACTCGGCTTAAACCGAGCCCATCAGCAGGCGAGGGGCTCTCCAGCGACTGTCTGAAACCTAGGAACTCCGTAGACCCCTCCCAGAGTCCATTCAAGTTCACAGGTCAGCACTGGCTGGGCCACCAACTCCATTTTCCTAAAATGCTGATTTCAAAATGTCACTCCTCAGCCCCTGCCTTGGGTGGCTGCTTTTCTCTGTGGGATGAAGGAACCCTCCTAGGCCCTGCCCTGGAGGGCTTCTCCAGTTGGGTCTCAGCTCACCTTTGCTCCCTGGGTAAACCCTTCCCTCCAGCGTAGCTGGGTCCCCCACTCCTCCTGCCCTGGCCTCGGGGCACTTTGCCTCTAGGTCTTTGCCTTGCCTTATAATTAATAGATCTTTATGGAGGGCCTACTGTGTGCAAGGCACTGTCCAGGGTGCTGAGGGACAGAGGGGCTCCCAGCAGCCCGCTGTCCTCATGGAGTCTACAGTCTCCAGAGCCCTCTAGGGTGCCTCCACTGCCCTCCCTGCTCTTCCTCCTCCTGCCCCTCCCTCAAGGCTGGGCCACTCAGGGCCTCAGTGACCAATGTGTCTTCTGCCACTTGGCCATTTGGCACTTAAGCATATTTGCCTTTTTTATTCTTTAAGATGACGGTTTACTTTTTTTTTAATTGTAGAAAGAATGCATGCTTATTGTGGAAATATGAAAAATACAGAAAAGAAAAAACCCTGCATAATCTGATTAAGAACATTTATGGCTTCCTTTAAAAAAAAAAAAAGGCATCTTCAGCTGCTGGCCTTCCATACTCCTTCCTAGCAGAGGAGGGCGAGGTGGCCCTCATTCTCCAGTGGGAGATGAGGCTGGCAGCAGGGACCCCTCAGTAATTTGGGTGTGGGCTATGACCAAATCAAAGCTTTTTCTGGAGTGGGAAGTTTTCCAGGGATGGAGAAGAGAGGAGAACAAGAGAATTGAGTTCCTCATGGAAAGTAGGGGGGTCCCACAGAGGGGAGATCCAGAGTCCAGGAAATCCGAGAGAGCAGGTTAAAATGAAGAGCAGAGCCCCGAAAAGGCACCAGGAGGCTCCAGCTCCTTCTTCGCTTATGGACTGTGTGACCGTGAGCAAGTCTCTTGGCCTCACTGAGTGGCCATGCTTCCCCAGGAGAAGTGCATCGCCACACTCCGTAGGGAACAGCAAGCACCACAAGAACGCTTTGGAAACTGTAAAGCTCAGCATGAATGGGAGGGTGTGCTGCTCTCGGGTCCGAGGCCCTGCTCTGTGTCCCGCAGCTGCTCCGGGGACTGAGCTTCTTGAGGACAAGGACCCCATTTATCCATATTTCTCTTCTGTGCACTCCGGTGCCCAGCAATGGCAGGGCAACAATACAAACACATTTATTATGCGCCTACTGGGTGTTAGCCCCCTGGGGTGGTGGTGGGGGGGTCTGTCACCCATGTGGCTAGAAGGAAGCTTGGTGCTCAGATCCGCCCTCTACAGGACAGGGAACACCGCTGTGCCACCCAGGCGAACACCGAGGCTCAGGTGATTTGACACGCCCAGGTAGTGACTGGGCCAGCACTCCGACCTAAGGAGTGAGCGAATGAGGGAATACATGAAGCGGAACAGGCCAGCAGTCAGCGCGAGCAACAGCTGATCTCTGGTGAGCCTTCACCTCCACTCTGCTCAGTGGTCAGAGCAGCACCGCTCTCTCTCCTGGGCTCTTGGGAATCTCCGCGGAGCCCCCTGATGTGCAGGGCATGGAGAGCAGACCCCAGGGCCCAGGTGTGTGTGTGTGGGGGGGTGCACCTCTTTGCCACCTTGCTCCTGGAGCTCCAGCCTCTCCCCAGGGCACAGGACGCCACTCCCGGCCACCCTGGACCAGTTTCTTACAGGCTGCTCTGGGATGGCAGCGTCCCAGCACCACTATAAATAGCATCTCTGCTGGGCCCCAGACGGCCAGTTGGCAAACACTGTAATTTGCTGAAAAGTTTGGAATGTGTCTAAAAATGAAGAAGGCAAATGAGACCAGCCTTGAGGGGGTGTGACCGGTGTATCCATTTCAGAGGGGGGGCTGAGCCGCTCTCCCGCTCCACGCCAACGTCTTTACGAAGGCACTGCAGGCCAGGCTTCGGGGAGAGGGAATGAACGCAGTCTAGGAAATAAATATTATCATTTCCACCGCCAGCGGCCAGATCCCATATTGGCCTCACCCCTGACCTTCCTGTCTGAAGGAGGAGAGGGGCTGCTACTTCTGGGGAGGGGCTGCCCGCTGCTTAACCCTTTCTGGGACTGTGCTAGCTGAATTGAAGAGCTTGTGGGGGCCATGGAAGGATGATGAGAGCCAGAAGGAAACTCCCCGATAACTTCATCCAACTCCCCAGGTTTGCCAATGAAGAAGTGATTTGACAAAGGCCCAACGGCAAATTGCAGTAGAACCAGATTTAAACCTAGGTCCCTGGGCTCCCAGTTTGGTGCCAAGTCTTGGACCCACAGCTCCCCTCGAGAAGGACCACCTCTCTTAGGAGCTGGGGAAGGATCCCGTAGCTTTCCAATCACCCTGAGCGTTGACACCTGTCAAGTCGCTGTGCCTTCCTGATACTCTGGTCGGAGCCTCAGTGCGCTCCTGGAGGCTCAGCCATTGTTCTCCTCCTGGCCCCCGGATACAGACTCATCCTCAGCCACAGGCCAGAGAAAGGGGACTCACCACTCTGTCCCCAAGCCAGCATCAGGGCTTTGCCTGACGTCAAGTGGAGCTCACTGTCTCAAAGCCATCCTTTACTATTCTTTGTGCTATCTTCTGAGGTTTTGACATTTCCCTAAAGGAAGAATCAGAACATTGAAAATGGGAGTAGACGAGGAAAGAGGAATTCTGAGATGGATTCCCGGATCCAGCAGGATCACACGAGGCGACCTTGGGCAAGTCGCTTCCCTTCACAGAGCCTCAGTTTACCCATATGTGAAACTATAAAAACAACGAAAGCTGCCATTTATGGAGGACGTAACCATGTGTTTTACCTGCATTTTTTCTCTTTGCCCTCCTAGCAGCTGTCCACACAAGATATATTCTTATCCCATTTTACAGATGAAGAAATTGAGGCAGAGAGTAGATAACGTGTCCAAGACCGCACCACGTTTTGAACAGCTTGCAGCCTTCTGCACCAGACGTTCTGAGGTCCCTTTCAGCCCTAATAATTCTGCCTTTGGTGATTCCAAACACAATAGGAACCAGTCAGAGCCCAGTTGGTAACTTTCAGCTTATGTCTGCAGAGACGCTTGGGTTGAGGCAGGGGCAAGCAGGGAGCGGGGACAGTTCACAACCCTGGAGAGGCTGTACATCTAGAAGGAGCCGGGATGCCACGGATGTGACCCATTAGCCAAGGTCTATCAGGGAAGGCCAAAGCACCTGCCTCCCTGCCGGTCCACCGGCCACCTGGCAGGGAAATATGGGTGAAAAGCGACATCTCGTGGCCACTTGCAGAACTGCATCCCAGCAGGACTCCAGGCTTAATTTCTAGCCTGGCTCAGGACAATGAAGATGGGGCGGGGGCAGGATATTCTTTTTTTTTTTTTTTTTTTTTAAAGATTTTATTTATTTGTTTGACATAGAGACAGCCAGTGAGAGAGGGAACACAAGCAGGGGGAGTGGGAGAGGAAGAAGCAGGCTCACAGCAGAGGAGCCTGACGTGGGGCTCGATCCACAACACTGGGATCACGCCCTGAGCTGAAGGCAGACGCTTAACCGCTGTGCCACCCAGGCGCCCCGGGATATTCTATTACAAACTATGGACTTGGATGCTTCTCTAAATTATTTGTAGAGTTTCAAAAACACACAGGCACCAGGGCCTCACCCCAGACCTAGAGAACCAGAACCTCAAGGACAGGACGGGTGGGGGGGGGTGGAATCTGTTTTTCAGGCCCCAGAGGCCTAACTAAGAATCCTAAATATGGATGGCTTTTAAGGGGGTGCCAGAGTGCTGGTCAGAACTCAGTTACAGCACCACTGACTGGTGTTTCACTTCTGTCTGAGCTACCAGAACTTTCTAGGCAGCCCACAAAACTAAATCCTTTAGGCATTATTTACCAAATCTAGCTTCAGTTTGATTGGTGCTTTATGAAGAAATAAAAGGAAGCTGGTTAAAAAAAATGTTAATATGGAAATGGAATTGGTGATTTTAGATCAATGTCAATGAAATTTAGTGCACGATGAGCAAGAAGATATGGAAGTCTCAACTGAGCGCGATTTTCCCCCCAGGGGACACCTGACAATATCTGAAGACATTTTTTGGTGGTTTCCTGGCATCTAGTGAGCAGAGGCCAGAGATGACGTTGAACATCCCACAACACACAGGACAGCCCCCCACGACCAAGAATGATCTGGTCCAGAATGTCAGCACTGCCGAGGCTCAAAGTTCTGCTTTAGTGAGCCCACAAGTCTCTTGGCTTCAGGCCCCTGAGGGTAGGGACTCTGACTCCTTCCTCCTCCCCACCGGGACCTGGCAAGGGGCAGGCTGTCAGTACACACTGGAGGGGAGGGACAGTTACTTTGAGGAAAAGTACTTGATGTGGATACATTTGAAAACCTCCTTGACGTGTGGACAATTCTGGATGCATTTCTATAGGACACAGACTTCCTGAAGCTGAAAAATCTCATTCTCCAGGGGGGGCGATGCCCAACTAGACCACATACTACCTGGGAGCTGGGGTAGAGTGGAGTGATAAGGAAAGTTCTGACCCAGGATAAAACAGGTTTGATCACAGGTTCTCTGAGCTGTGTGAGCTTAGGCAAGTCACACAACTTCTCTGGGCCTTAGTCTTCTGTAGCATGAGGCAAACACACCTCCTCACAGGTTGTCCTGAGAGTGAAATAGCTTCATGTACATAAAATGCTTAGCCTGCGGGGCGCCTGGGTGGCTCAGTCATTAAGCGTCTGCCTTCTGCTCAGGTCGTGATCCCAGTGTTCCGGGATCGAGCCCCGCATCTGGATCCCTGCTCTGCTGGGAGCCTGCCTCTTCCTCTCCCACTCCCCCTGCTTGTGTTCCCTCTGTCACTGGCTGTCTCTCTCTGTCAAATAAAATAAAATCTTTAAAATATAAAATAATAAAATAAAATGCTTAGCCTAGAGCCTGACCCTGTAAGCGCTCATTAAAGGTTAGTTGGTGTTACTACTCTTCATGTCTGGACTTGGTTTTACGCAGCTGCTGCTGGAGACAAGCTATCACCCACGTTGTATTTGAGCCTGAGTAATAGTGAAGCATTACTAGCAAATGCAGCAGGTGGAAGAAGGCTCCTGCACCCACTGATAGAGAACCCCTGCAGGAGGGGACCTGGGAATATGCATTTGTAATAAGCTCCCAGGAGACTGTGGCCGCTGGGCAAATTTGAGCAATCTGGCTTTACAAGGACTTTGGAATGGGTCTGCCTGGCTTCACATCCAGGCTCTGCTACTTACTGGTTGGCTGAGCTTAGGCAAATCACTTGACCTCTCTGTGCCTTAGTTTCCCCAGCACTACCGTAGCATCCGGCAGGACTCAGGAGATGGCAGCGGCACCCCTCCCCTTCTCTAGCTCCGACAATTGCTGATCTCCACCTTTATCTTCTATGCAAGACAGGTGTCCCGTTCCCAGCGGGTCCTTCGGATTCATCCTTTCTCTCAGCCCCCACTGGTCGGGTGGGTGTGTTTGTCACCCGCCGGCCTCCTCATGGCCTCCCCATGCCTCGGTGAGTCCTTCAGGCAGTAGCAACAACAGAACCCACACTGAGTTTATAGCTTTCGAATCACTTCTCACCAACTTTGCCTCATTGATTCTGCCCAGCAGTCCTAAAGCATCGGCATCATGATCCCCCCTGAAGAGTCCGAGGCTTGGGGAGGTTTTGAGTGTCACAGCCACCCAGCAAGTTTAACGGGACATCTGTGCCTGTTATCTCATGGGACCTGCAACCTCTTGCTTCCTCCCTCAGCCCCTAGCTGGATTCTCATCCCGCCCTTCTGCCATTCTGGCTCCCCATGGGTCAAGTCCAAGGGCACAGGGCTGGTTTCAAGGCCCACGCAGCCTGAAAGCTCCTTCCACCTCCACCTGTGTTTCCTGGCCTTTCCCTTTGCCCTGCGTCCTCCCTGCTTGTATTCAAGCTCTTCCCCTGCAGAGAACCCCCTGGAGAGAAAAGAGAATGCCTGGAGGAATGGAGGCAGAGGACTGCTGGTGGATCCCCTCTAATTCCTCCCCATGTCAGGCCCCCCTCCTCCAGGAAGCCTCCCTGCCTTGATTGCATAGCCACTGCTCAGCAGGGCAGTTGCAGCCTCTCTGGGGCTCCTCTCTGCCCCACACAGACACCTCACACATGCACCTGCCATTTGCCCTTTCTGCCCAGCGCCTTAATTTTTCCTGAGTTATTTCACTTTTCCCATCTGTCAAATAAGGGAGTGGGGTGGGGAGTGAGTGCCCCGTCCCTCCATGCCGGAACCTACTGGGAGCCCATGAACAGAATGAGGGTGACCGACAGAGCGCTACCTTCCTGCCACCCTACCTGCCAGGCACCGGCAGCCAACCCTGCTGGCGACTGTGACCTCCAGGGGCACTTGGCTGCACTACAGAGTAACCCGAGGGTCTGCCTTCTGGGTCTTCCTTGTAGCCCGAGGTCCCCAAGCCCGCCCTTCGGCTCCTGCCCCAGCCCCCACGGGGCGCTCTGGGTTACACGCACAGGTAAATACTGGGGGTGGTGGCTGGCTCCACTGCGCTCCAATGTGGGGGTCATCGACTCGATGTGATTCAGGAGCTTGAGTGCTCCGTTTCTCCAGAGACAGCCGGCTCTGGTGGCATTGGCGGTGTCTGGTCTGTGTCTCCGTGTGCCACGTGGGAGCTCCGCGTCTCTGAGCAAGTGGCTTCAAAGCCGCGAAGTGGGAGCGAAATCATCAGAGCCACCGTGGGGCCAGGGGGGCCAACCGGGAGTGAGGGGCTGGGGGGAAGGCGCTCAGGAGCCTGGGACATGGGTACCCGCCGTGCTCACACCCCGCTCTCACAGCACAGGGACAGATATTCTTGCCCACGTCTTACAGATAAGAAAACGGGGCCTAGGGGAAGTACTGGAACTCACAGGCAGCTCTCCCTGCCTTTACTGCGCTGAGCTTGGCCCTGAGGCCAGGGGTTCTCTGCACAACAGAATTATGGGGAATGGGTGGAGAGCTTTAAACACCCCAAGTCCCTGGGGGGATGGGGACCCAGGCGACAGGATTTTTAAGGTCCCCAGGAGAGTCTGGTGTGCAGCCACAGGGAAGAACGGACAGCGAGGGCTGAGACAGCATTTTGCAAACCATCCCTACGGGTCACATGTCACCGTGTAGCTTCTTAGCTACCCTGAGCCTCTTTCCTCATTGGTGAAGTGGGGAGAGTCCCACTACCCTGAGCTGGAGAGTTGAAGGGCTCCCCTGATGAGCCCCGCAGCCCACCCCACACGGCACCTCGGCCCCCTTGACGCTGCCCTTTTCACCAAAGCCCTTCAAGCCTGCAAACAGACTCCCTATTTTCCTCATTTGTGGTGCTCACGCTTTCCTGCCTGGCAGCCCCCTCCCTCTGCTAGAACGCCATCCCTGTCATTTGTGTGAGGGCTGGGATCTCCGTCTTTGCTTCATTTTGGTTTTTGTGCCGTGTCCCAATCAGCAAGCCACACGCACAGCGCTTGGCACATGGCAAGCACTCAATAAATATGTGTTGAAAGAACGAATGAATGAGTGAGAGAATCACCGTGCCGGGCGCCCCAGCAGGCCTCGGACAAATGTCCCTGTCATCACTGCTGCCACCGTGGGGCCGTGGTCTACAGCCGTCGAGCCTGAACTGCTCACCTCCCAAGCTGTTCGAAAACCTCAGGCCACCCGAAATCAAGCTGAACATTCCTTTCCCCTGGAAACACGCCTCTGTGCCCCTCTCCTCGGGGCCCGTCCCTCCGCCGGCTCCCCTTGGCCCTGCGGTGCCCGGGCACCAGTTGGGGGAAGCAGTAAAGTTTCAAGATCGCGTTTGTGATTCTTTGCAGATGAAATGTCAGAAATATGGGAAAGGCGGAGTCATAAATCTGATCCTAATATAGCATAGGGCTTATTAATGAAGAATAAATCACAGAGGGAAACCTCCCCGGAGCGCTTGGCCAGGGCCTGCGGGGAGGATGGTATATTTATGTGCGAGTCTATGGGGACTTTTACTTTCTCGGATTTATGGCCAAGGCACATTTGTCAGGGTGGTAGCCTTAACATCAACCAATTATATTTTTTTCTAGTAAAAATTAATCTATTCTAGAGAAATCTCCTAAGCATTTATTGGATTAGGACCACATCCAAATGCAGAGAATTAAACACACACACACACACCCGACCGCACACGCCGCTGTGAGACTTGGCCAGGCCCTGACCTGGAAGGACCATGCACCCTCCCCCAGAAGCGCCCCCATGAAAAACCCAGGGCGAAGGAGCTGGAGGGGCCCACTGTCATTGCCCAGGTGGGGGAACCAAGGCCCACCCCCCAAAGATGACCGCATCTGAATCCCCTGGGGAAGGAGCGCAGTCCGGTGACACCTGGATTCTAGGACTGCTTACCTCCAGAGCCATTAAGATACTAAATCCGTGTTGTTTTCAGCCCCCGAACGTGCCGTAATCTTTTACCGCAGCAAGAGGAAAGTAAGAGGGTTAGAGAGAAGCTTTGTCGCAGCAAAGTGTCTGCAGACAGTGCCAGAGAGCGACTCCCTACGCCCAGAGGTCACCCCACATCATCCCTGGCAAGGGTGCACCTCCTGGGGGAGAAGGGGGTGGCTATGCATGAGACCATTGCCTCCCACCTGCTGCCCCAAGTTTGTGATGCCCCCCCTTCCGTGCTGGGCTGCAGTGGGGGGTTTTCTCCCATTTTCTTGGTCTTTTGCAGCTTTTCAGCAGCCGGACCCACCACAGTCTTGGGAGAAGAAGCCACTCCCCCCCAAGGTTATCACGGCATCCTCACCTCTCCCACTTCTTTCCAAGGACTTCTCTTACCCCAGAGAAGCCTTAGGAACAGCAGCCTTGTTCAAGGGCACTTCCCCCACACTCTCTTCCCTTCTCAGCCACCGTCCCCACTGCCCCCCATGGCCTTGGGAGCCAGAGAGTGGGACCCCCCTCCCCCCCTGCCCCCTTCTCAGTTCAGCTTTGGGGGTCTGGATTCCTCTCTCCATCCCCGGGCCCTCAGGGGCAGACAGGTGGCTCAGAGAGTGCCCAAGGGGAGCACCTGGGGAAGGACCCAAATGGAAGGGAGGAAGGAAGGTGGAAACTTCTGACAAAGAGGTCAGCCATGGCTGTGGTATAGTCGGTTCTAGAAGTCTGCTGGTGGCCTGCTTAGCCTAGCTGGAAGCTCATTAAAGTACATAATCCTGGACACCCCTCTTACCCCATACATGCCTTGTCAGAGCGCAGTCTCTGCGGGGAGGGGAGTGGGAACATGCAGCTTAACATGGTCCCTGGGTGTGTCTTACTACGAAGAAATCACGGAGCAGAAAGGGCAGAGATTACAGAGCACCCTTCTAGTTGGCCTGAACCCTCCTAGTAACTAGGGGGGAAGTTATTTAATCTCCCTAAGCCCCAGCATCTCTTCCACAAAGTGGGAGCTCTGATATGCATGGGACAGGAATTATGAGGATTAACACAAACCCATTCAGCACAGAGGCCGAGGCTGTGGGTGCCTTGCCCTTATCCCCGGGACCCCATCATGTTGGAACCCACAGGACCAAACAAACGTCTGACTCCCCGCAGGCCTGGAAGTGCCAGAGAATGTATGCCCCCATCCCACCCAATAGGCTCACCCAGTGACAGAGTGGAGTTGGTGTATAAATACCCCAGCTCCCTCAGCCTTCAGGCGGGATAACTCGGAGGGAAGGCTCCCACACCGGCTCCCTGAGCCCCCAGTGATGAAGCCCTCATCACCCACTGGGGCAACTTGCCTCATACCAGGCCCTTGTAAGACGCCTTCCCTTCCCTGCCTCACTTCCCGCTCTCTTACTGGAGTTTACTGTGGTATCTCTCAGATAGACAGCTTGCCCTTAAATAGGTGTCTCAGGTCAGCTCCTGGGGGACCTCAGGCTAAGAGGAGGCTTCACACAGGGTCTGACAGCCGGGAAGTGAGTCCTTTTTGGCTCTCAGTGTGGAGACCAGGTTAGCCCAGACCAGGAAGTCACCACAGAGACTTGGCTAGTGCTGTGGCCTCACGGAGAGGGGCATGTGATCACGGCTGTCCAGGGATCAGCAAGGCTGGGCCCCCACCTGACTGGAAGATGGCCATCGTGGTCCCAGGCAAGCCAACTGGCCCTTTCCTCTCCCAGATCCCCAATACCTGCTAACTAGCGGGGAGAGCTCTGTTCCAGCTCTAATAATCCCATCTGCCCTCATCCTGAAGTCTGTCACCCCCAACCACTACCGTCTCTCACCCCATCTCCCCTTCCTCGTCCCTCCAACAAAGCAAACACCCCTTAGAGATACCTCGCCTGTAAATCTCGAAGCTGTCATGCAAAGCCCCAGCTGCCCGGGCCCTCTGCCACATGAATTCAAGCCCCCGGGGGGCACTGAGGTCACTTCCCAGAGAATTCCCTATGATTTCATCTTCTATTTAATCTTTATTTCTTCTCATACTTTTTAGAACTTCAAATAATTTCTCATTTGTAGTAACTAGGAAGCCATAAATCGCCCCTTTATGTCTGAGGAAAATCAATTGTTATTTGACATTTTACCTTAATATTCCCGACTTCCTTCAACTGTAATAAAGCTTCCATCTGCCTTTTATTTTACAGGCAATTAGTAAGTCACCTTTTAAAAATTTCTCCACATTTTCTATCAAATGAATGCCAGGATCGAAAGGGGAGAGCTGTTTTATGGGATTGAACTCACTGAGTAGAAGGGGTTTATCTGTAGCCTTCGAGGTACCAACACTCATTAATGGGTTTTATTGATTCGGGGGCTTTTTAACCCTTCGCAATAATACAGGTGTCACCTGCCTGCAGCCCTTGGGAGGGGGCGGGGATGAGGGAGGGGCAGGGAGAAGCCCGAGGCTCTGAGCTCTGGGCCCAAGCTGGAAAAGTAGAGAAATGAATTCTAACCCTTGGAAATGTGCTCAACCAAACTCTCGGAGGTAAATCACAGAGCAGGTACCCGCTTGTTTCCCGAAGAGAAAAGGTGTTGTTTTGTTTTGTTGTTTTGTTTTTTTGGTTTGGTGTGGCATGGTTTTTCTCAAATTCCCCAGGGGAATGTGACACTGTTGCCCTCCCCCCGTGGGATCAAAAGAAAGGCTGGTTTTGGGGGCCCAAGGACCTACACATGGATCCTAGGTCCGCCTCTTTGAGCCCTGGGACTTTGGGCAGGTCCCTGAAGGAACCTCTGAGATTCTGTTTCCCTCACTGCAAAGTGGGGAGAAGACACTCCCCCCGCCCCCCTCACAGAGCTGGGGGGGCTGCCCAGCAGACCATGTTTGTTAGAAATGCTTGGAATCCCATGTGAGGCCTCAGAAACCACATAAGGAACTAACTGGAACTATCGTCACAAGCAGGAATCTCAGTCCACAAACTCCAGAATGACAGCTTCCTTGCTATTCTAGAATTATCCTAATCTGTTCTGCACCTCCATTCCACAGCATTGGTGGAACTTTGGCCCCCGCCTTTCCCCAGCAAGCTCTCCAGAATCTCCAGCCACCTTCGTTCCTCATCCACAGCACCCCTTCCTGCAGGCCACCACCTCACCCTGGAGCCCAGAAGGTCTTTCTTAGGCCAGACAGCTTGAGAACTGTCAGCAAAGGACAAGAGTCCAGGACCTCATGGAGAAGAGTCCAGAGTGAGCATCGATAAGGTGGCAAAAGCCTTCACAGATATGTAATGAAGCAAGTACAGGAAATGTTCATGGTAGGTTCGTGGTAGGTGGCAGGGATACGGTGTTGACTCTAAAATTCTTCCAACATTGCTATGTGCTTGAACTTTTTTTTTTTTAAAGATTTTATTTATTTATTTGACAGACAGAAAGACAGCCAGCGAGGGGGGGAACACAGGCAGGGGGAGTAGGAGAGGAAGAAGCAGGCTCCCAGCGGAGGAGCCTGATGTGGGGCTCAATCCCAGGACTCCGGGATCACACCCTGAGCCCAAGGCAGACGCTTAACAACTGAGCCACCCAGGCGCCCCTGTGCTTGAACTTTTTAATTAAAATGTTGGTGGGTGGGGGGAAGGCTGGAGGAAATCCTGCACGTGGGGGGCCTGCCTGTGATGACAGGGAGCTGGCATGAGCAGAGGAGGAGGAAGGCAAGGGGCCTTCAGCATCCAGAGGGATGTGCTTACAGGAACTGCTGCATTATTTGCTGGTCCAAGTACAACATGAAAATGCAGGGTCCCTTCTTCATTATTAAGAATACCAAGGGGCCCCTGGGGGGCTCAGTCCGTTGAGCAACAGACTCCTGGTTTCGGCTCAGGTCATAATTTCGGGGTGGTGAGATGGAGCCCTTCCCTGCGTTGGGCTCCACGCTCAGTGGGGAATCTGCTTCCCCTCTCTCCCTACCCACCCACCCCCCATTTGCATGCACTCTCTCTCTCTCAAATAAATAAATCTTAAAAAAAAAAAAAAAGAATGTCAAGATGGCAACAGCAAGCATTAAACTTAGTCCTTCTAAGGGGGGACCGTTTGCCTGCACCGGTCCCCACCCATGGCACTGGCCCTGCTGGCTTAGATGAGAGGTCTGTTTTGACTAGCTCCTTTCCTGCCTGTCTCTTTTTGTTTGACCTTAAAAGAATAGTACTCTGGGGCGCCTGGGTGTCACAGCGGTTAAGCGTCTGCCTTTGGCTCAGGGCGTGATCCCAGCGTTATGGGATCGAGTCCCACGTCAGGCTCCTCTGCTATGAGCCTGCTTCTTCCTCTCCCACTCCCCCTGCTTGTGTTCCCTCTCTCGCTGGCTGTCTCTATCTCTGTCGAATAAATAAATAAAATCTTTAAAAAAAAAAAAAAAGAATAGTACTCTGAACCTAGCATCTGAACGATGCAAGTGAATGATAAGTGGGTGGGTTGGGCCTTTTCTAATAATAATAAGAGCAAATGAATGCTCAGGTATCCCTCGCCATGTGCCAGGCACTGATTCTGCACTTGACCTTGTATTAAGTCATTTAATCCTCCCAACGACCCCCAGGAGATAGGACTAGGATTACTCCCAGCAGTGTGCCAGTGAAGACCGTCACAAGGCGTGTCAGGATAGTAGAAGCGAGAACTGCAGGTCTAACCACATTAATATGAGACTGGACCAGCACTGATTTTTTTCCAAAAGCAACGATTTGTTTCCTGGGCTCCCTCTTTCAAGGCCGCGGCCTTGGGGGCACCACTGACACCTGGTGGCCATCAGTGAAATTGCAGACCCAGCGTCTGGTCGGTGTCAGGCAGGAGCCTCTGTCGCTAGTCGCTAGCTGGGAAGGGAAGCTATATTCCCAGCTCCAATAAACCCATCTCCCCTAATCCCAAATCTCTCAGTCTGAAATTGCCCCTAACCACTACCTTCTCTAACTCCATCTCCCTTTCCTAGCTCCTCAAACACAAAGCAACCCCAGTCATTTCATTCTTCAGAGTCACCTTGCCTCTAAATCTTAAAGCCACCAAAGCAAGGGGTCCTAAACTCCATCATGGAAAGAAGCAGGAGCTCAGCTGTTCTTGGGCAAATAAGGAAAACCCCCTCCCCACGAGGGAGAAGGCCCTTTCAGATGGGATAGGGCTTGGCCAGGGAGACAATAGGGGAAGGACATACAGGAAAAGGGGACAGAACTTGAGTCAGGCTTTGTAAGAAAAGGACACAAGGCATGTTTTGTGGCAGGAGGTACTCTGATTATTTCATTTCACCCTCCCCAACAACCCTGCCTGGGAGCTGTTCTTGCTCATGCTCTAATACAGAGAAATTAAGATTCAGGAAGCTCAGCTTACCTACCCAAAGTGATGGGATGTGTAGGTGGCAGGGCCAGCTTGTCTGACGTGAGCTGTGGAGGATTGGAGCTGGTATGGATCAGGAAGACTTCTAGATCACCCAGGAAAAAATAATGAATGTCAGGATGGCTTTCAGGGTCCCTTCGAATCCTCGGCACTAAAGTCTGCCCGGTCCTCAGAGGCACTGGCAGGATGGGTAAGAGCCCCCCCCACAGCAGTGGGCACGGGCTGGGCTGTGCTTCCAGGCAGGACAGAGAGGGCTGCAGAGACCGAGATTTACGATGGCCATGGCCTTCATGACATAACGGTCAGGAGTTGAGCTATTTTATCTCCTCATACAGTTCTGCCTAGAATAGCTGCAAGCCTTCATTTCAGGATGGCTTTCAGTCATGAGAGGGTGACCTGTGTCTCTCCTAAATCATATTAATACTCAGGGCGGTAGGCTTGTGCTCCCTTCCCTCTGCAGTGTCTTTCCCCCTCAGGCAGCCATTTTCTCCTCTGAAGGAAGGTCTCTCTGGGCCACTTCTCCGAGGAACACAGAGGAGGGGCAGGTGTGGCCCCAGCCCGGACCATCTGCCCACCCCAACAGAGCTAGCAAATTGGCCTGGCCTCTCCCCACACCCTCCCTCCCTCTCCCTCCACCTCCCTCCTCTCTTCTCCCCTCTCTTCCTTCCTCATGCTCTCAGCCTCTCCCAACGGCCCCCCTTCACCCTCTAGCCCTTCCCTGGGGTGGGACTGCTTCTAGAGCTGTTCAGATGAAGGCATGAGCCTTCCTCCCCAGGGGGCTCAGCCCTTGAGGGAGACCCTCCAGAAGACCTGTGTGTAAGAGGGTTCCCTGTGCTCCCCGGAGCCCTCGTGCCAACCACAAGCGTGCTCTCCACACCCACAGCCTGCCTTAGGGCTCTAGGGGTCCAGGTAATGGGTGGAGATAGAGCCAACATCCCATCCTGGGCACTGACTGCACAGTCCAATGGCAGGGCCCTGGGCACAGGCCGTGGGACAGTCTCCGCCGTGGGCCCTGGCTGGTGATTACTTTGGCAAAAGTGTCCTCACTGGTCCTTCTCACTGTCCACTCACCAGCCCTTCCTGACTCAGGAAAGGGCCTCGTGAACCAGCTCATCACATCTGTCCCTAAGTTCAGCACCCCCTTGCTTACTCATCTTCCCCTTATTCTCCTCGGAGGTCCCACCCCACACCCTCTTGACCCTCCACATTTCTGTGTCTTTCTTGGTATATCTTGATGGCCCATTAAAAGCCAAATGCAAATCATTAGTGGCAGATAATTGCCCTTTCCTAAAAGCTGGGGGGGGGGGAGGGGGCTGGTCTTCAAACCTTCCCTGGGAGATGAGATGCATTTGTACCCTATCCTGTCAGAGTCCCCACCCCTTCCATCCACTGAATAAGCAGCAAATAAAAGGAAGACAACAAGAACAGGCCAGTGTCCATAATAAAAGAGAGGAAGAGAGGGCCCACCGCCTCAGGAAGGGTTAGTAAGTAACACACCAGCTGCCTTACATCAACATTCGCTTATTATTTGACCTTTATAAGGAGTCTTCTGGGACCTCATATGTTTCACAGCCAACACGTGAGATGGGCATTATTCATAATAGCTACCATTAAAAATCGCCTACTGTGTGCTAGGCGCTTTTCGAACGTTCCATGTAATCCTCAGGCTGACCCTGAAAAGGTGCAACTCTTACTCCCACTTCACAGGTAGGACTCTGAGAGGTCAATTAGCTTGCCCCAGGTCATGCAGCTAAAAGCAGCAATGGTCCAGGTGGGTCCTCACTACCATGGTTCGGGTGCTGCTCGCTGGTTTCGGCCGGCCGTGTCTGTCCGCAGATCGAGGCCCGGCGGGGATGCAGTTCTAGTCTCGGCCGACAGAGGGCGATCAGGGGCTGTGGGTGGCCGTGGGGCCCCGGAGTCGGCGGACTCGCCCTAAAGGCGGCTTTGCCTGGAGCCCGGACCGCTGGGACCCGGGGCACCTCTCTCGGAGGCCACCTTGGAGCCAGTCTGTGGGCAGGTGGGGGCCGAACACTGCCAGGGCGTTTCTCTTGCGTTTCTCTAGAAACTGGAAGTGCCCCAGATAGTGACACCCGCAGCCCCTGGGCATATAAGGCCAGCGGCTGAAAACGGGAGGTGCCTTTCCTCATACCTGGCTCCCAGGTTCTGGTCCCAGTCGGTGATGGAAAGGCTGAGGATTTCTCGGCGCCGCTGTTGAACTCGCAGGATTAGGGCACCCCGGATCCCTGAGTCCCTACAAGGCAGTCTGTGTGGAGGAGAGGAGGGGTCGTCCTCTGCCATTTCAGAAAACCCAAGGGAAGGGACACATCTACCCTCTAGAAATCTACCTGCAGTAACTGAGGGGCCGAAGGCTGGCCACCCTGCAGACACTGGTGGTCTCTCATCCAAGGCTAAGAAACGTCGCAGGGGCCCAATACGGGGGGAAGAAATCAGATGCAAGTATATGCAGAACCTTTGGTAAATAAGAATATCAAATCCGAGTCCATGGGAGTTGGGGGTTGGGACTGGTGGTCTGCAGAGGTGAGGTTCCCTTCCAGCTCCTCCACCCCTACCAGTCCTTGTCCTGGCTGTCTTCTCTCCTCTACGGAGGAATTGGCATGCGTCTCCTAAGCTTCGGGGTTCTGTGTCCTCCCTACTGCCTAAGCCATCAAACCTAATTACTGGAAACAGGGCTTTGTTTGAAGAAGAAAAAAAAAATGGGGCTGGAGGGTAGGGTCCCTCAGATGTGGCCTCCACTGGAGGCCAAGTTGTGTCAACGAGGGCCCCCAGGCACAGACTTTCACCAGCCTCACCCGGCTGGTCGAGGAGGGACTCACAGCACAAACTCTTCTCCAGTAGAGGGATTGAATGTGGCCTGGGACCCAGGAGCCGTGGCCCTGCCGTCCTCTGGTGGAAGAAAGAGGCAAACGCTCTGGCCACCTCCAGTGACCCCTGTCACACCCTGGGCTGCCCGGGGGGCCTCTGAGCCTCCCACGGGAGCTGCCTGGGAACCCGGCTCACCCCAGGGAAGCAGGAGCAGCATGACTAGTATAACCTTTCACCTTGACCTTTCATAGCAGCCTCACCCCCCTGAGGCAAGAGTGAGCACAGAAGCACAAGGGAGAAGGTGTCTATCAGAGGAGAGAAGGTTTTTTTTAAAGATTTGATTTATTTATTTATTTGACAGAGGAGAGACAGCCAGCGAGAGAGGGAACACAGGCAGGGGGAGTGGGAGAGGAAGAAGCAGGCTCCCAGTGGAGGAGCCAAATGTGGGACTCGATCCCAGGACCCCGGGATCACGCCCTGAGCCGAAGGCAGACGCTTAACGACTGAGCCACCCAGGTGCCCAGGAGAGAAGTTTTTTAAACAAGCGAGGTAAAGAGCGCTGGAGCGGGTTAGAGCCTCTTGGATTTGCGCAGCCGCTGGCCTTCTGTATTTCCTCCAGCCCCAGCCAGCCAGCCAGGCTCCCAGGAGTCAGGGGGCTCCACGAAGTCGCAGGGCCTGACCCTGGTCACACGGCCAGTGACGGGCAAAGCCAGGCTTCGAACTTTCTTCTTTTTCTTTTTTTCTTTAAGATTTATTTATTTATTTAAGAGAGAGAGAAAGAGAGAGGTGGTGGAAGGGCAGAGGGAGAGGGGGAGAGAATCTCAAGCAGGCTCCACTTGCCGAGCGCAAAGCCTAAGATCACAACCCTGAGATCATGACCGGAGCCAAAATCAAGGGTCAGTCACTTAACCAACTGTGCCACCCAGGCCCCCAGGCTTTGAAGTTTCTTTACTTATTCCCAAGTCAAGAAAGAAAGAAGGAGGGAGGGAGGGAGATAGTGAAAAAAGAAAAGCAAGACAAGTCAGAGGCCAGAGGAGCACCAGTGTCTCCTTCGAGAGTCTTCCCTCTCACGCTGGGAGCGAGGGGGGTTGACTCTGCCCTCCGGCCCCTCCTTCTGCCTGGATTTGATTGCTCTGCAAGCCTGGTGTGCTGTTCAGTGACTCTGTTCAGGGCAGGCTGGACTGCTCTGGTCCAAACACAGGTGCCCCCTGGCCCCTGAATTTATATGAGACCCTGCAATCTGGTTAATCTTGGTCTGGCAGTCATTTAAGGAGCTTGGGGCATCCCAGTGCCAAATCCTAGAGACCTGTTGAACCCGTAGCCGTTTCCCCAGGGAGCAAAATAGAGCGCTCCAAGCCTCCTTCAGAGTCCTCTGAGCTCCTCACGTCCCCGCTGCCTTCTGCTCCCGCTGCAGCAGCCCACCTCAGGCCATTTCTCTCTCTGATTCCCCAATGGCCTTCTCGCCTGGGAGGTCCCTCCCTCCCCAGGCCCCCTGCAGGCCCTGCCTCCCCTCACCCACCCTGGGGCAGCCCAGTGCTGTGGTGCAAACACTCACCCCCCATCCCCACAACCTCAGCCCCTTCCATTGCCCACCCCCGCCCCGACTCCTTATCTAAATTCTCCATCCTGCACTCTGGCTCTCGGGGACCCTGAACCTTCCCTTCTGGTTTTGTTCCTGTTCCCCACTGCCCTGACTTAGGCTGCCCCATGTGCATTCTTGCTTTGTTCTTTCCCATCCCTCCCGACACACCCCTACCACCTAGAGCTCACATATTTTCTTCCCTCCTCTGGGCCTCCTGGGTCCTACCCCTCCTTCCTGGCCCTGCTCCAGCCCCACCCTCCCCGGACCTTCCCAGGCCAGTGCTGCCCAGGGAAACTAGCCGCTGGAGCCTTTCCGACTGAGTTGAGTTGGGCCCTGAGACTTCTACACCCGACACACAGAGCTCAGCAGCATGACGGTCATTATCAACTTGCTAACATGGCAGCGTTCTTGGAATACTGCCAGATTTTTCCAACATGGAGATCCGATCACCCCTTGCCCATCCCGGCAGGGATGGGGCTCTGGATTCAAGGAAGGAGGAGTCAGAGAATCTCAAACTGTCTGCATGGATTGGTGGCTCCCTGGCCAAGCCAACGCTGTACCCAAGAAAGTCCAGGAGGACTTCCTCCAGCCCAAGAGTCTGCCCTGGGCAGCGATCACTGCAAGATTCGGGAGGAGGATGCGGCTACCCTTTGATGGTCTACCTAAGAAAGCAGAGATTACCCCCAAGCTCCGTTGGTCACATTGAAGCATTTTAAAACAGAAAAATACATCATCATGTTTAATTCTCAAACCTGGTCCTTGAATTTAGTGGGACAGGAATTCCTATATTCCATAGTAGAGCTGCCTGCTTATGGTAGGTACTGTTGCAGGGACTTTCCTGGGCCTGCGTGGGCATGAACAGGGCCAAGGCAGGCTCTGAGAACATCTGCCTTCCAGCTGTGCCACTGGGTCTCTCTGGCAAAGGACATCAAAGGCCTGTAGTGAGGACAGCAGGTCCAGCCCACAGGCTTTCACATGTCTTCCACTTAAAATCCAGAAAAGAGAAGTTGGGGCAGATGGAAGTCTGAGACTGTGTTGGAGGGGAGGGTTCGGTAACCTGAAGGTAGCTCTCTCCCCACCCGACCCTCCATGTCTTCAGGCAGCTGAGGCCACAGGGCCATAGAAGCTTGACACCCCGTCCCTCCCGCACCATCCTAGGGTCACCAGCAGGGGCTCACACTCTGGAAGAGGCTCAAGGTTAGGCCTGGGCTCATGGCCGAATGTGCTGCCATTCTGCTTCAGACCACCAGGTGGCGCCCCAGGGCCCATCGTTTTGTTTCTCGCGCTAAAATGCTTCAGCCTTAAATCCTGGAACCAGTTTTTCTTCCTCTTCCTCTCAGTGTGGGTGAAAGCTCCTCCAGAGGCTATCAGGCAAGACCCTTTGACCAGGGTGTGAGAAGCTTCGAAGGTCCAAGAACTGGGGCACTGACTGGGCACCAAATGTGGGAGCTGTGATGGGAGTTAAGCGGACAGAAATACTGCTGCTGGAAAATGTAACCTCCCATCAGTGCTCAGACTAAGCCAAGGCTGAGGACGAGCCTCGGTGTGTGCGTGTGTGTGTGCATGTGCATGTGAGAGACTGGAGAGCCCGTGCGCCTCGGAGGTTCAGAGCGCATCTCTGTGTCCCACTGTCTGAGCGTTTGGACTGATGAAACAGTTCCCCATGGCGCCCGGTGACGGCAAACCTTCCCTTGTGCAGAGGGAGAAGGATGTGGGGACATCTCTGTCCTACTGTGCCTCCTTGCACATCTAGCTGTGTGTGCGTGTGGTTGGGAGGACCTTGATGGAGCATTGGTGGCTGTGCTGTGTGTGTGTGTGTGTGTATGCGCGTGCGCGTGTATCCCAGCCCCTGCAAGGGGTCTTTCTGCCCAGGTGACAGGGCCGCTGCCATCAGGGTGAGCAAGTACACTTAGTAGCATCTCCCAGAGCGTCTGTCATGGACACACATGTAGGCGCTGATGCCATGAGCCCTTCTGTATTCAATTTTGTGTGACGTGTGTCCCGAACATCTGGGCTCTATATGGGGCTCTCAGGGCCCAGGCAGGAGGTGTGCGCGTTTGTACATGTGCTTAGGTGTGTGGCGTACCCCTTGCAACTTGCCTGTCCTGGGGCTCAGGCAAAGCCAGCTTGCTCTCTATTTCCTCCTCCGTGACATAGAGTCCTGCCGGGCTGGCGCTCTCCTTGGCAAACATTGCACCTGCCTTTCTCCGTGGCCGAGCATGCCTTGGGGGGGATTGTTTATTTCTTCAATTAAAAGAAGAGAGGCCCTGGGAGGCTGCACGCTCGAAATTACCACATTTTAAAATGCTCTGACATTCATGAAACCATAAACCTCATGGTGGGTTTGCCTCCTCTCTGGACTTGAGCAGCCCCTCTCCTGAGGCCTGGGGCGCTCTGACCTCCGCCTCTCTGTGGCCAGAGAGCTCTCGGGGGTCTCTGTTTGCATCTGTCACCAGGTTAATCTTTCTGTTCTCATAGGTCTCTCTGGCCTCGGCGTGGTGTTCGGGGAAAGTCTAGGAAGCCAAAAACCCAGATTCTAGCCGTGACCTTGGACAAGACCTTCACCTCTCTGGGCCTTAGCCTCATCTGTGGGAAAGAAAAGCTAGTACACGCTATGATGGGAAGCTCCTTCCCACGCTGCTGCGTGAGACTGGAGGCCCTATGTTAGGTAGAAGCTTGTAGGGCGAGTACAGAAGGAAGTCGGATTAGCCCCATTGTACAGGAGAAGAAGGGGAAGGTTGGCGAGATCCCTGCTGGGACACGCGCTTGCCACCACGCGGCCCTGAAACAGACAAAGACGGAGAGAGCAGCGTGAAACAGACATGTGCTCTCCGCCCCAAACAGCCAGGGGGGATGGATGAGAGCTTGTCTCCCAGCCCTACGCAGTAATTATTGGCGTTCATAACGATGCCCTGAGGCATTACATTCCGTCAGAATCATCAAAGAAAGATTAAACCATGCCTCGTATAATTGCTCTTTGAAATACCTCCTATTCTCTTGCTTGGAAAATTGATAACCTATGGATTTTCAATTAACTTTAAGTTACGAAGAATATTCCGTTTACCCAAGTACCCTATCCATTTTCTGTTCCTTGTAGGAGGAGTTTATTATCCATCTCAGGATGTATAGCCCAAGGATGACAGGTTTGGAGATGGAAAATTGTAGATCTGGAATTGGAGACTCTGGGTCCGGCCCTTCCTGACACCGTGACTCTCCCAATCCCCTAACCTCTCTGGCCTCGGTCTCCTCACATGCAAAAAAAAAAAAAAAAAAAGCCAGACCTGCTCCTTTGGGGTCATTACCAGAAGCAAGGAGGTTATGGGTGTATTTGTAAATGGCATGTCCATACAAATGAGAGGTGTTCAGGAAGCACTTGAGAACTACTTGGGAAGCCTATGGCCTCGGCCAGCAAGACTGCTAGCTTGAGCAAAGAGTTCTGGACAAGTTTCCTGGACCTATGGCTTTCCCAAGGGCAACCAGTGCAGCCTTGGGTGAGCCACTAGGCCACCCTGGACCTCAGTTTTATCATCTGTAAAATGGGGAGCAGGCAGACTTGGAGAAGACCAGAGATTGGCAGTTCGAGAACTAAATCGTGCCCAAAGGCCTTTCTTAATTGACCAGTAGGGTTTTAAATTCATTAGCAACATTTAAAAATGGAGAGATTGCCTGTAAAAATCTAGAATCATGGTTCTTTTTTTTTTTTTTTTAATGGCAAATATCGGACTACGTTCTTGCCAGGCAAAATTGGCAATGCCAAGTAGCTGTGGCGGCCCCTCCACCTCTCATGGCACCCCTCTCCCTCCCCCTCGGCTGGCTCCCCTAGCTTGTGTTTACTTACCTGGCCCCAAGTGGGTTTGTGACCCCTAGACCACATGATCTGTAAGGCTTTAGGCCTTGACCCATCCCAGCTGCCCCAGGGATGCTGGCCTTCATCCCAGGGAAGGGAGAGCCATCAGGGACCTGCCCAGAGCCACCTTTCCACCTGGACCCCGGCTGGGGAGAGGCACATTCCAGCAACTTCCAGGCCCATGCAGAGTGGAGCACTGTGGAGCAGACCCCCCCCACCCGCACAGCCCTCACAGCCAGAGCCAGTAACTCACAGCTGTGGTTACCCGCGCGCTGATTTCTGTTTTAAAAAATACTGCTGGATAAACAGTGAGGGAAACCCGAGCTGTTCCCACACCACATAAATCCCCAGTTTGCTGTCCTATCTGGTTAGCTGGTTTCCCCCCCAAATAATGGCACTGCTGCCTCACCAGGGAGGGCTGGAAGAGCGCACCCCGGGAAGTGGGAAGTGGGCGGCTCTGGAGTCTCCCAGGCTGGCACCCTGCCCAGCCCCGAGGCCTCCCTCCTTCTCTCTTTCAGCACTTCCTGCCCAGGGGTGCTCACCTTTGTCCTCACCCCCCCACCTGCACGCCCTTCCTCCTCCCTGCTGCTTTGTCTCACTCCAAGGCCTCCAAGGGAGACCTTCCTGGGGGACCCTGGGCTCCAACTACCAGATAGCCACAGCCAAAGGCAGACCTACCGCATGGCCCGCCAGCCCCCCCAACCCCCACGCTCCCTGAAGCGCTCCTTCCAGAGCCCTCTGTCAAAGTGCCCATCTCTTGGCTCAGAAGGTAAGGCCAGAGCCCTCTCCAGCCCAAAGATGAGTTTCGCCTTAGAGGAGGGTTGCCAGATTGGGGCGGGGCAGGCAGGGGGCACAGAAAGGATGCCCAGTTGAATTCGAATTTCAGATAAGCAACAAATAATGTTTAGCCTGAGTATGTCCCAAATATTGCGGGGGATATAACCACTGGGCACCCTGTATTTTCTCCAGCTGCTCTACCTTAGTGCCCTTCTCTGAGGAAGGAGGTCTCTGCTGGGGAAGAAGAGGCCAGGGTTGGGGGGGGCCAGCCTCCCCTGCGGCTACGGGGGGGCCAAGTTACGGGTTCTGGCCAATGGGTCTAAATAGCATTTGTTGGCCAGGACTTCCAGAAAGCCCCCTTGCATGGGGTGGAGAGATGAGGAAGTCTCATTGGTCCTTCCTCCTTCCTGCCCCTTGAAATGCCAACGTGACAGCCAAGCGTGAGCTGCCAGCTGGATGAGGAGGCCCTCTGGGGCAGGAGCCCGAAAGAGGGACAGTTCTTGTGCCCTTGCTGACTTGGAGGAATGGCCATCCCCGGCTGGACTGCCACCTCAGACTCCTTTCCCTGGGGAGAATAGTAGGCCCTGTGTGCATTTCCCCTTCTGTTATCTGATAAAGCCGCCTCTACTCCTAGGAGACACAAGGTCCCCTGTCCCCTCCCAGCCAGGGGCGCCGTACTGCACCTGTGCAAGTCAACAGGCCCCAAACTCCTTCAGGAACAGAAGCCCAGAAAGGGGTCTGTTCGATGAGCTTCCACTTTTCAGTTGGGGAAACTGAGGTCACCAAGAGCCAGGGCTCCAATGCAGGCCACCCTGTGTACTACTGTGTTTGCCAGTCCTCCACCCGCGATCTTGGCGGCAGACAAAAATGATGGGCAGCATCGAAGGTTGAAAAGATATGCACACAAGAGAAAACCTTCCTCTGTGGTAACTAGCTCTCTTAAACTCAGTGTTTTCTGCGATGTAGGGAAAGACCCCATTGCTGGGTCCTTAGGGTGGAATGTCTTGGTCTCACCTTGCAGGCTTCACAGGGACATCTGTGACAGTCATGAGAACTCTACTCTGTGCTTTCTTCATTTCTCTCCCGACCATCCTATTATTAGAGTCTCACCAAAGTCCCAAGGGCAGTAGTAACCGTGCTGAGCAAAGCTTCTGAGAAGTGGGGAGCCTGGCTGGCTCAGTAGGTTAAGCGTCTGACTCTTGATTTCAGCTCAGGTCATGATCTCAGGGTGGCCTCTACGCTCCTCCAGGAGTCTGCTCGAGATTCTCTCTCTCCCTCCTCCTCTGCCCCTCCACCCCACTCGTACGTGCTCTCTCTCAAATTAAATAAAATAATTTTTTTAAAAAGCTCTCTGAGAAGCAAAGGGTATATACATTCCAGATAAATCCCAGGCCCAGGAGTAAGCATCCTTATTCAGAACGATTTCTGCCATGTTCAGAACTTGTCTGTCCCCTGTCCCATCCCTCAAGGTCTTGTCTAATTCACATGTTCTACTATGTGAGTGAATGCTAATGGCTTCATCTCGTCCCCCGGAGTGGCGTATAAATATGTCCCAGGCTCTTCTGGAGTTGTCTTTAAGACAACAATCACAGGGTCGTCCGTCATCATCATCATCGTCATCCAGATACTGCCACTAAAAACTGTAAGCCAGGGGCGCCTGAATGGCACAGCGGTTAAGCGTCTGCCTTCGGCTCAGGGCATGATCCCGGCGTTATGGGATCGAGTCCCACATCAGGCCTCCACTATGAGCCTGCTTCTTCCTCTCCCACTCCGCCTGCTTGTGTTCCCTCTCTCGCTGGCTGTCTCTATCTCTGTTGAATAAATAAATAAAATCTTTAAAAAAAAAAAAAACTGTAAGCCAGGCAATGGAGAGAGCCTTCCTAGGTCATCTCAAACACTTCTCTCAGCAAGTTAATGGAGAAGGAAGGAAAAGTTTATCCCCACTTTACAGATGAGGAAACTGAGGCTCAAGGGATAAAGTGAGCTGCTCAAAACCATTCCACTGATTCATGCTTGAGCTGGGATTTGAACCCACACTCTCCTGGTTCCCAAGGCCAAGATCACGACCCTCTGTTGTGTTGCTACAGAGGAAGGTACTGAGGGGTGCCTGAGGGTCTCAATCAGTTGCGCCTCTGACTCTTGGTTTCAGCTCAGGTCATCATCTCAGGTGCCCTGCGTTGGGCTGCACGCTCAGTGGGGAGTCTGCTGGGGGATTCTCTCCCTTGTCCTCTGCCCCTCCCCCTGCTCTCTTTCTCTCTCTCAAAAAAAATAAAATAAATCTAGAAAGAAAGAAAGAAAGAAAGGAAGGAAGGAAGGAAGGAAGGAAGGAAGGAGAAGGTATTGAGGGGCTAGGCTGGGCCATCTGCATCCTCCAAGGAGACATGAGCTGCCCAGTGTCCCCGCAGAGTAAGGAGAGGGAAGCCATCGTGGTCCTCACGTGCACCTCCCGTTACTGCCAACCGACTGTGGTCACAGATATCCGTTCATTTATTCCCAAAACAGCCACGTGAGGCTGGAACTGTTATCTCCCTCTAGCCAGTGAGGAAACTGAGGCTCAGAAGAGGGATGCGGCTTGCCTGAGACCGCTGAGCTGATGAAGGGCCAGGCCCCACCTGGCGCCCAGTCCTCTGCCCGCAGCCCCAGGCTCCCCTCCGACGCCCTACAGCGCTAGGCCCAGGAGGGCGGGGTGGCCTAGCCGCACGCACGGAAGCGGGTCTGTGGCGCCAAGGACGCGCCTGCTCGTCGCGCACAATGGGGGAAATTCCAAAAGTTCCTTGGGATGGCTCAGGTGTGGCCCGGCCCACCATCCTCCTGACGCACGCTTTTCCTCTTCCTCCTCCTGCCACCCCAACAACAACCAGAAGCGGGGTCCCCTCCCTTCCTGAAAGCCCCGCTGCCCTTGTCCGTGCAGCCACGGGGCTTTTTTCCACCAACAGCCACTTCCATCCATCTCTGTCTGGGGGCCTGCGGGGCCTGGAGGGGGAAATGCTGACTTGGAGGAGGTTAAAGGTGCTGGTGCCCGGCCTTCATCTAACAAATGGGCTGCCGTGAGGGGAGGGACTGTTGTTTTTTCCTGGCCTCCGAAGAGGGGCCTGTCAGGAAGATGTAGAGGCCAGCGGGCCCCCGGCCGCGCCCCGCGGGGCGGCTGACAGACGCGGGCAGCTGCGGGGGCGCCGGGGTGCAGGGGGGTGCCGGGCACAGCGGAGCGCACCGCATCCCTGCCGCGCCCTTCTCGCTGCCCCCCTGACCCCTTGGCCCACCCCTTCCAGGGGCCAGGGGCCACGGCTGGGCCTCCCCGGGCTGGGCCTCCCAGGGCCGGCTCCCCGGGCCAGCTGCGGAGGCTGGAGCAGGAGTCTGGTTACAGCCGCCTGGCCAGGCCCCCGGGAAGGTTTTCCTGGGGAAGCTGACAGGCCAGGGCTTCCTCCCAGCCTCCCGTGGATTCTTCTAGAGCCCCCACAGCCTGGAGCCCCTCGAGAGAGAGTGCTCAAGGCTGTGCACTGGAATTTGCTCAGCGCTCCTCCCTCACAGTCTCTTTCTGGAATCCTCGAGATCAGGAGGACGAGACAGGCGAGGAAGGGGTCGTGTTTATCTGTCACCTCCTCGGAGCTCCACTTCCCAGAAATGACTCCTTCAGATTCTCAGATGTTTGTGGGGTGGGCATTCTGATG
This sequence comes from Ailuropoda melanoleuca, assembly GCF_002007445.2. Lineage (NCBI taxonomy): Eukaryota > Metazoa > Chordata > Mammalia > Carnivora > Ursidae > Ailuropoda > Ailuropoda melanoleuca. Next base: position 26,959,226 of record NC_048230.1, on the reverse strand, counting down.
CAGGGGGCCAGGCTGCCCAGATTAAAGAATCCTGGGTCCTGGGGCACCTGGGTGGCACAGCAGTTAAGCGTCTGCCTTCGGCTCAGGGCGTGATCCTGGCGTTAACGGGATCTAGCCCCACGTCAGGCTCCTCTGCTATGAGCCTGCTTCTTCCTCTCCCTCTCCCCCTGCTTGTGTTCCCTCTCTCGCTGGCTGTCTCTCTGTCAAATAAATTAAAAAAAATCTTTAAAAAAAAAAAAAAAAAAGAATCCTGGGTCCTCCACCTCCCATCTGTGTGTCCCCAGGCAGGCTACACAGCCTGTCTGTGCTTCCGAGTCCTCTTCTGAAACACGGGGCTGATGAGAAAATTACCCTTGGGGGAATATGTGTGAGGTGCTGAGGTCACTGGGCGAATGTCAGGGAGGACTGTCATCCCAGAGGAGGAAACAGAAGCCCAGAGAGATGCAGTGACTTGTCTAGGGTAGTGGCAGACCCAGGATTTGAACTCGCACCTGTCGAACCCCACAGTCCACGCTCCTTCCTCTGTGTCAGGCTGCCCTAGACGGGATGCCCAAGGGCGACTGCTGGCTCTGCCTTTTCTTAGCTGTGTCATTCTGAGCTAAGCCTCCTTTAAAATTTGTAAAATATAGAACATAATTCTTAATTTACCCATAATAGGAGAGTCATGAGGTCCAGAGGAGAAATGTGTGTGTAACAGCTAAGTCCTGGGCAAAGCAGAGAGATGAGTCTGGCTCGTGGCAGGGATCCCATCTCCTCTCCTGGCCTCCAACACCCTGCCCATTCCAGAAGCCCGATGCCAGTTTCAAGAAGAGTGTGTGTGCGGCCTCCAAGCTGCAGGGGTGAGGCCCGTGGGCCCTCCTGGTGTCTTTGGAACCAGCCAGCACACAGTTATGTCCGTGCCCATTTCAGCCCTGATCCCGCTGCTCTGGGCCGTGGAAAGATTCAGTGGGAGGGGAGCTCTGGCCCGTGTGCTTGGAATGTCGTCCTCCCAGAAATTATATTAACCCTCCTGAGAGGCCAGGAGAGCGTGGGGATCTAGTAGACTGATTGACAGATTGAAATGGCAGTTGGCCCTCCTAGGACAGGCACCGTCCAGCAAGACCATGCGATCGGTTTCCAAAGAGAACTCCTTTGGGAACGAGAATCCCCCTGATTCCTATTTCCACGCCCCAGATTCCACAGAAGCCGTGACCTCGAGGGCCGGGATAGGGGAAACAGGTGGGTGGTGGTGAGGGTGCCTGGAGGAACTTCAAGAAACTTATCGAAGAGCCTTCCCTTTCCCGTGGAGAAAAAAGACTTGAACTGCTCCCCAGCCCCCCAGAGAAGAGTGTGGCTAATTGGCATGTAAGTCGGGGTTAAAGAATGGAAGGAAGAATCTGATTGTTTTTTTAAGTTACTGGGAAAGTGAGAATGTCACTTTGGGCATCTGGCCTGTGTCTTTCTTTATGCTACAGACCCTAGTGGGCCGCTGAGACTTGCAAAAAAAGATTTCTTTTAATCCACCTTCCTCTTTGCAAGCGGCAGTAGAAGGGCCTTTAAATCAAATGCAATCAGCAAACTTGTCTCTTGCACTTACTTCCCTCTTCACTCCCTGGAATTTGGCACTTGACGGATTCTGGATCTGACTTGAGGCTTTTTCCAAATCCAAGACTTGGGGAATTTTGTTAACAGTGCAATAAAATAACTTCATAGCATACAGGAGGCACATTAAAGCAGGGCTCTGTGTGTGCTGCTCTCTCTCTCCTTAAAATTAAAAAAAGAAATACAGACAATGTTTCTTTAAAAGTCTCCATCTGCAAATCCCATTAGATGTGCATATAAGGTTTCTGATGATTAATAGTTGCCTGCTCGGGTTTTGGTTGGAGGGGATCGTGTGTGTGCTAGTTAACCCCTCCCTCTCCTCTCTCACGTTTCACTTCAGAAATTTGTCACTCTCTCCCCACCGCAGGATTTAAAAGTGTGTCTCCCAGCCCCGGGCCAGCCCTCTGCAGGCATTTGCTGCGGGCTCCAAGACAAGCGCCCTGGGCTGCGACAGTGAACATGTTCAGTGTCACCGGCGACAAATACACGTCCAGGGGACCCCACTAGGCAGGCTGGTGTGTCGGGGGTGGGGGCAGGAAGCCAGGAGTGCAGTCTGACATAGGTGTGTGCATGCATCTGTGTAGCTGGCCACACGTGTGTGTGCTTCAAGGAGAGACTTTAGTTTTGGTTTTCGTTTTGGTCCCTGGGGTGAATTTTCTGCTGAACATCTTCCCCTCTTATTTATTTATTTATACTTTTTTTTTTTTGCATTTTTAAAAAATCTGAATATAAAAAAGTGTGAGAATCAAAACTTTGCAAAGACTGAGGCGCGCAGCAGCGGACGGCAGATGGATCCCGTGGCCAGCAGCTGCATGAGGAGCCCCCACCCCCCGGCCCCGGGCTGGGGCTGCCTTCGAAATCCCCACGCCGAAGGCAGTGGGGCCTCAGGGCTGCCCCACTACCCGCCAACACCGTTCTCCTTCCACCAGAAACCAGACTTCCCGGCGACAGCAGCGGCAGCATACCCCGACTTCTCGGCCTCCTGCCTGGCAGCCACCCCACACAGCCTTCCCCGGGAGGAGCATATCTTCACTGAGCAGCACCCCGCTTTCCCACAGCCCCCCGACTGGAACTTCCCTGTCTCGGAGGCCCGGCGCAGGCTCAACCCGGGCCCAGCTGGGGGCTCCAGGGAGATGCGGGCCCGCAGCCCAGGCCTGGTGGACACCACGGGAGGCCCCAGCGAGGACTACGAGATCCTCGGGAGCACGGCCCACGAGACGGAGAAGAGGTCGACCAGACGGAAAAAGGAGAGTTCAGGTACGTGGCTGAGGAGCGGCTGGGTGTTCCTTTGCTGGGTCTGCTTGCCCTCTCTGAGCCGAGCTGCCCGACCTTGAGTTGCAAAGAATATTATCTAATCTACCTAAAGGCACGGGTTGCCTTTGGGGTTTCTTCTACTCAGAATTCTAGGAGTCTCTGGTCATGGGGGTTGTATCTGTGCCCCCTGCACTCCCGGATGCCAGCAAGGTTATGCCAGCAAGTGACTGAAATGAGAGCCACAGAGATTGGGAGGATCTGTGAGATGGAGCCTCGGTGCGGGCTGGTGAGGGCTGGAGAGGGGCTTTCCAGTAACTGGGCTGCCTCTGGGTCACGCTTCTCCCCACCGAGGCCCAGCAGGCTCCAAATGGTCCCGGATCCGAAGGATTTGCTCACCAGGGGGAGTCGGCTGAGATGGGAGCTTGGAGGGCTAGGACCGAGGCTGGGACCCCTGGGCATCAAGCAGGGCCAGGACCCTCTGTGTCCAGGAGCCTGGAGGCAGAGAAGCAGGCTTAGGGTTGAGATGGGAGAGGTGGGGGGGGGGCGGTGGAGGAGGAGATGAATTGCAGAGATTTGGGACAGACTGCCCACGAGGTGTCTATCACTCTGCCCATGCCTGGGCCAAGAGGGCAGCTCAGCGTGCTAAGGTCTGGGTGACCCCCAGGGAAGGCATCCCCACGATGGGTCCTCCTGAGGGATCACCAGCCTTGGGAAAGTCAGGGAGGCAGGCAGCCAAGGAGCGCCAGAGGCCAGACACGGAGCGGCCTGCTTGTTAAGATCCCAGCTACTGTCCATCTCCTCCCTTGTTTCCTCATCTCTCCATGGGGCCCTCCTGGCTTCTCGCGCTGCCCATTCACCTTCTGTCTGGTTCCCTGTCCCCACCTTCCCCAGAACAAGGCAGCGTCCACGCCTCCTGTCCCCGCTGCCCATCGTGTCCTCCTGACAGCTGCCCCCAGAGCAGCATTTGTCTGTCTGAACCTATGGAGGACTTTTCTCACAGGGCTAACCAGGGGCAGGCAGAAAACGAGAGTGCCAACCAACCATCGAGAACACTCCATGCTTTGCCTTGCAGGGAGCTTTCAAGGGAGCACAGATTTCCCGAGTCTGTTCTCAGAGCACTGGCCAAGGCCCCGGGGGGATACAGAGACAAATAGGGAGGTCTCACCCTCAGAGGGCTCAGGCTGAGAGGGAGGAGAGGCCTGCAGATGCCTGTCTGGCAGTGGATCTGCTGTGGTCAGGGAGGGGTTCCAGGTGCTGCCGGAAGCGCACGCTAGCTCTTTGGGAGCCGCCAGTGTGCGAAGTACACGGGTCTTACCGTATCTCTGCTGTACGTGTGGAAAAGGAGGGACAGAAAGTTTGAGGAGGACGCTGCCAGAGCGGGGTCTAGAGAATGTCCCACTCCTCTGGATTGGCCCAGGACTTTTCTGAGTTTCGCATGGAAAGTCCAGCATCCCAGGAAAGCCCTCCGCCCCAGGGCCAATCGGGACAGTTGGTAACCCTGGGATGAAGCTCAAACTCTGGACCTCAGACCCCAAACCCTGCACTCTTCAGCAGGTTGCAAGCTTAATCCTCATTTTGAAATATTTGGTCTCCACACTTAAAGAAGCCCCCCCCCCCGCCCCATGCTAACAATGGATGGCCACAGCCTAAAAGGAGGGGCCTTTAAACCCCCGGCTGGTTAAATCCTCAACTCTTCCTAGCCCCGGCTGGTGATGTGCTGAGATGGGGGGCTTTGCTGCTTCTCCTCGCCAAGGGGCTCTTAGCAACTGGGCTCTGCGCCTGGTTGAAGAGCTCTCCCCGCCGGGGCACCTGCCCTTGTAGCAATTCCCTCTCTGCCCACACGTCCCTCGGCCGCATCCAGCCACTTTCCAGGGAACCGGGAGCGGAGGCACTGGAAGGCACGGGCAAAGGGCTGGGCTTAGGTGCAATCATTCTGTCTTCCAGCAAGCCCCACATGTGCTGTCTTTCCTTGGGGCCAGTGACCCGTGGCACTGCATCAGGGAGTGAGCTCCCGTGCCGAGCAGCTGGGCCTCCCAAGAGCCCATGGACAGCCTCCATTGAATGTCCTGCAACTCTTCGTAGGGTCAGCCTCTGGGGGTGGGGGTGGGGGAGATTCTTATCCAGGAGCGGCCCTGGGCTCCCCCTCCGGGTCCCCTCAGGAGCAGCACCAATGGCAGGAGTCAAGCAGGGCACGACAAGCTGAGTTTCATTCATTCTCTGGGGTTCCAGACCCGCTTTCTGTTCAACACAGGACTCTTTCTGTCCCAACTGGTTGCTTGAGTCTTCCTTTGGAATTGAACTGGAACAGGGAGGAGGCAGGACAGATTAGCTTCCTGAGAGCCTGAAGAAAGGGAAAAGCAGAGGAGCGGGACCTGCAACCACTTCTAGGAATCTGGAATCCAAGAGACAAGCCCACAGAGAACCCCCATCCCCGTCCACCAACCCCACTGCCTGGAGTCTCTGTTTAAACTTTTGATGTTTTGCTCATCATGGATTGTTTGCATTAATTTTGATCTCTTAAAACATTCCATTAAAAATATGATTCCTCCTGATGACAGGGTTTTGACACCACTTGCATTTTGCGACCAATGTGAGCACCTCACGTGCCTCACCCTGGCCCTTGCTAAGCTGTCTCTGAATGTTAATCAGCCATCGATCAGAAATGTGTTTTCCATAGTTGTTCACGGGCAGGCCGACAGGTTGGCATGTCGGCACCACAACCTTGGGCTGTGTGACTTTGGAAAACTTCTTAATTTCTTGGAGCCTCCATTTTCCCAGCTGTAAAATGGGATCCTAACAAAAGCACCTTCCCTACGGAGTCACTGTGAAGGTTAAAGGCAGTGACCCGTGAGATCAGCACGGTGCCTGGCACGTGAGTTCAATAAATGGCAGCTGTGTTATTAGGCCCATATTTCCAGAACCAGCCTTCAGAACATGAGGGGCGGGGGGTTGTCAATGGAATTGACTATTTCAAATACTCTGACTCAGAAATTCCTGAATCTGGGGTATAAGACGTGGGAACTCCTTGCAATTATCGTTGGTCCTTAAATCCAGTTGTCATCATTTAGGAGCTTGGAGCCCAGTGATTTGCTGGAGAGGTTGGGGGGTGAGGTGTGCCTGGTGAAAGGGTCCCGTACTGGCTGGCCGGAGAGGCTCCGGCAACAGAAAGTCACTGGAAGTTCGGTTCTAAAGGAACATCCTCTCTTCTCCCCTCTCCTTCTGCCAGTCCCAGCTGCTCCCCTGTCATTCCCACTAGAAGCGGAGCTGATTTGCTCAAGTAAATGATTAGGAAAGCGGGGGTCCCTGGCTCCCGCTCAGAGCCCTTCTGTTGGCTCACAGCACAGAACTGATTTAGGAGACCAGGGTGATATTATCTCACCGCAAACACTCCCAGCCCCAGGCCCATGGGTGTTAAAGACCCCTGCTGGCAGGCACAGCTGCGAGGCCACTGCTGTTTGCCCCCGATCTGTCGATCTGTCTTGCTACCGTGGTCGTCTTTAATTTATGGGAATGAGGGATTTCGCGGTGATTTCCTGGCGGGGTTCAAGGGAAGGTTGCGCGTGATCCGCCTGGCTGTAGGTGAATCGGATCGCCCGCCTGGGAGAGCCCCCCCGTGCTTGGACTCAGCCCTGCTCGCTGGTGCTCTCACGTACTCCCTCTGACTTCCTCAGACTCGCTTTGTCCCTTTGTCCCGTCCCCTTCGCCTCCAACACGTGTGCCTTCCCCGGGCTTATCCTTCCTTGATTTCTCCCCTGCAAGATATATCCCCACCTGCCCCTGCACAGCCACACGAACTCCCAGTTTCTCCTGAGGTTATAAACTCTCCCCAGATCGGCCCCTTTCTCCCACCTGCTCTCTGCCTCTCAGCCCCTCTCTTCCCACTTGCACGTCCCCCACCCAGCTCTGCCACAAGCCACACCAGTTCACTTGCCTTGCAAATACACCCAGCTTTTTTCTCCCAACCCGTCACTGAAGCACTTTCCATTGCTTCAAGCTTCCTTCCCTCCCCCCTGTCCTCTGCCTATTGAAGTCCTTTTTTTTTTTTAAAGATTTTATTTATTTGACAGAGAGGGAGAGAGAGCCCAAGCAGGGGGAGCTGCAGGCAGAGGGAGAAGCAGGCTCCCCGCTGAGCAAGGAGCCTGATGTGGGGCTCCATCCCAGGACACTGGGATCATGACCTGAGCCAAAGGCAGAGGTTTAACTGATTGAGCCACCCAGGCGCCCCTGAAGTCCTTTCTTAACATCCAGCTCGAGACTCCACTTGCCCGTAGCACCATTTCAGTGAAAGCTGTTGCAAGTTTCAGTATCTACTAGAAGCTGTGCTGATTTTCTTTATTTTTTTTTTAAGATTTTATTTTTTATTTATGTGACAGAGATAGACAGCCAGCGAGAGAGGGAACACAGCAGGGGAGTGGGAGAGGAAGAAGCAGGCTCCCAGCGGAGGAGCCCATGTGGGACTCGATCCTCAAACGCCAGGATCACGCCCTGAGCCGAAGGCAGACGCTTAACGGCTGCGCTACCCAGGCGCCCCCTGTGCTGATTTTCTAAATAGATAGCTCGTAACTTCATAAAGGAGCTCTTCTGAGATTCCCCACCATGGGACAGCTTGTATTTGAAATCTCCTCTTTAAAAATGATGATCGGGGCACCTGGCTGGCTCAGTCGGGGGAGCCTGTGACTCTTGATTTCAGGGTCGTGAGTCGGAGTCCCATGTTGGGTGTAGAGATGACTGAGAAATAAAATTTTTGAAAAAAGTAAATAAATAAAAATGATGATACAAAACATATAACACAAAATTTACCACCATGATCATTTTTTAAAAACTATTTTTAAAAAGTTTTATTTGTGGGGCGCCTGGGTGGCACAGCGGTTAAGTGTCTGCCTTCGGCTCAGGGCGTGATCCCAGCGTTCTGGGATCGAGCCCCACATTGGGCTCTTCTGCTATGAGCCTGCTTCTCACTCTCCCACTCCCCTTGCTTGTGTTCCCTCTCTCGCTGGCTGTCTCTGTCTCTGTCAAATAAATAAAAAAATCTTAAAAAAAAAAAAAGTTTTATTTGTTTAAGTAATGCTTACACCCCACATGGGGCTTGAACTCATGACCCCAAGATCAAGAGTCTTGTGCTCCTCCGGCTGAGCCAGCCCAGTGCCCCAAATTGTGATCATTTTTAAGCGTACAGGTCAGTGGTGTTAACTATATGTGCACATTGTCCTGCAACAGATCTCTAGAACTTTTTCGTCTTATAAAACCGAAACCCTATATCCACTGGAAAACAACTTACTTTTTCCCTCTCGCCGAGCCTGACAGATAGCGCTCTACTTTCTAGGAGTTAGACTACTTCAGGTTGCCGGCCTGCCTCAGGCTTTGTTCGCAGGGGTGCTGGCCAGAGCAGGGCTAATATGGGACCAACCATTATATTGGCTGAGGAGTAAATCTAAACAGAACACAGAGTAATTTTAAGCCAAAGATAAGCCCATCTCACTTTGCCTTTTTATAGCAAGTATTATTAAAGACTGATGTAACAAAAGAGCTAGACTACTTTAGATATTTCAGATAAGTGGAATCATGCAGTATTTGGCTTTCCATGATTAACTTATTTTCCTTAGCATAACATCCTGCAGGTGCATCTGTGCCGTAGCAGAGAACAGGCTTTCCTTTTTTAAGGATGAACAATATTCCATGGTTGGCATAGACCACATTTTCTTTATCCATTCATCTGTTGATGGACGGACACTGGGGTTGCTTTCAAGTGGGCTATTGTGAATAAGTCTACAGTGAACATGGGTGTGCAAATATCTCTTCAAGATTCTGCTTTTAGGGGCGCCTGGGTGGCATGGCGGTTAAGCGTCTGCCTTCGGCTCAGGGTGTGATCCTGGCGTTATGGGATCGAGCCCCACCGGGCTCCTCCTCTATGAGCCTGCTTCTTCCTCTCCCACTCCCCCTGCTTGTGTTCCCTCTCTCACTGGCTGTCTCTCTCTCTGTCGAATAAATAAATAAAAAATCTTAAAAAAAAAAAAAGATTCTGCTTTTGAATTCTTTTGGATCTATACCCAGAAGTGGAATTGCTGGGTCCTACAGTAATTCTATTTGTAATTTTTTGAGGAACTCCCCTACTCTTTTCCATAGCTACTGTACCATTTTACACCCCACCAACAGGCCACCAGGGTTTCAATTTCTCCACATCCTCATCAACACTTGTTCTTTTCCAGTGTGGTTTTTTTTTTTTTTTTTTTTTTTTTNTTTTTTTTTTTTTTTTTTTTTGGTTTGGGCTTGTTTGTTTGATGGTAGCCCCTTAATGGATATGAGACAATATCTCGTCGTGGTTTTGATTTGCGTTTCCCTAATGCTTGGTGAGTTTGAGCATTTTTGCATATGCTTGTTGGCCAGGTGTAGATCTTCTTTGGAGAAATGTCTATTCAAGTCCTTTGCCCATTTTTCAATTGGATTGTTTGACTTTTGTTGTTGAGCTGTAGGAGTTCTTTATATATTCTGGATATTAATCCCTTATCAGTATATGGGTTGCAAGTATTTTCTCCCACTCTCTAGGCTGCCTTTGCATTCTGCTGGTTGGTCCCTTTGCTGCATAGAGGTCTTTAAGTTTGATGTAGTCTCATTTCTGCTTTTTGTCCCGTTTTTGCTTTTGTTGCCTGCGCTTCTGGTGTTATAGTCACGAAATCATTGCCAAACCTAATGTCATGAAGATTTTCCCCCATGTTTTCTTCTAGGAGTTTTACAGTTTTAGATCTTATGCTTAGGTCTTTAAACTATTTTATTTATTTATTTTTTTAGAGAGAGAGAGAGAGAATGTGCGTGTGGAGGGAAAGGCAGAGGGAGAGGGAGAGAGAGAATCTTAAGCAGATTCTGTGCCCAGCGTGGAGCTCTACGCAGGGCTCGATCTCACCACCATGAGATAACGACCTGAGCCAAAATCAAGTCAGACATTTAACTGACCGAGCCACCCAGATGCCCCTTTAAACTATTTTGAGTTAATTTTTTTTTAAAGATTTTATTTTTATTTATTCGACAGAGATAGAGACAGCCAGCGAGAGAGGGAACACAAGCAGGGTGAGTGGGAGAGGAAGAAGCAGGCTCATAGCAGAGGAGCCTGATGTGGGGCTCGATCCCATAACGCTGGGATCATGCCCTGAGCCGAAGGCAGACGCTTAACCGCTGTGCCACCCAGGCGCCCCTTGAGTTAATTTTTTATATGCTGTAAGGTGAGGGTCCAACTTTATTCTTTTGCGTGTAGATGTCCAGTTTCCCCCACATCATCTGTCGAAGGTCGTCCTTTCCCCACTGTGTAGCCTTAGCACCTTTGCTGAAGATCATGTGACCATACATGTGAGGGTTTACTTCGTAAGTACTCTGTCCCATCGTTCTCTTATGTCCGACTTTATGCCAATGCCATACTGTTATGATCATTGCAGCTTTGTAATATGTTTTATTTTTTTTAATTTTTTTTTAAAGATTTTATTTATTTATTTGACAGAGATAGAGACAGCCAGCGAGACAGGGAACACAAGCAGGGGGAGTGGGAGAGGAAGAAGCAGGCTCATAGCGGAGGAGCCTGATGTGGGGCTCGATCCCATAACGCTGGGATCACGCCCTGAGCCGAAGGCAGACGCTTAACCGCTGTGCCACCCAGGCGCCCCTGTAATATGTTTTAAAATCAGAAAGTGTGAGGCCGCCATCTTTGTCTCTCTTTCTCAAGATTGTTTTGGCTGCTCAGGGTCCTGTGAGATTCCATATGAATTTTGGAATGATCTTTTTCTATTTTTGCAAAAAATGCCATTGGGGTTTTGATAGGAATTGCTCTGAATCTGTAGATCACCTTGAGTCATAAGGACATTTGAACAATACTAAGTCCTCTAATCTAGAGGCATAGAATGTCTTTCCATTTCTTTGTGTCTTCTTTCATTTTTTCAAAACGTTTTACGGTTTTTAGCGTACAAGTCTTTTACCTCCTTAGTTAAGTTTATTCCTAAGTGGGATGTTTTGGGTTTTTTTTTTTTTCCTTTTTGATGCCATTGTCAATGTAAATTGTTTCCCTGATTTCCCTTTCAGGTCATTCATTGTTTATGGATAGAAACGCAGCTGATCTTTGTGTGTTGATGTTGTTTCTTGCTACTTTGCTGAACTTGTTCATTAGCTCTGAGAGGTTTTTTTGTGGAATCTTTAGGGGTTTCCCTATACAAGACCATGTAATTTGCAAACAGAGATCATTTTACTCCTTCCTTTCCAATTTAGATGCTATTTATTTATTTATTTATTTATTTATTGTCGCACCTGATGGCTCTGGCTAGGACCTACAGTATTATGTTGAACAGAAGTAGCAACCGTGAGCATCCTTGCTTGTAACCTGGTCTTAGAGGGAAAGGTTTCAGTTTTTCACCATTGAGTATGATGTTGGCTCTGGGATTTTCATATATGGCCTTTATTACGTTGGGATAATTTCCCTCTGTTTCCAGTTTGGTGTGCGTGCTAGGGTCCGTTATTGATCTCCCTCTCCTGACATACAGAACATGCCTTTGTTTGCACCCCTCCATCCCCACATCAAACCCAGTCTGCCTTTCACCCAGAGTCACAGCATATGACTACCTTTCTCCCTGAATCAGAATGGCACCTGATTCACCCATGCAATCCCCCTCACACCTGCTAGAACATTTACCCCAGGACGAGCTCATTCACTGTCTGATCGGTAGTCTCAATTACAGCCTGGTGTTCATTCATTCATTTTCTCCCCTCCTTTCTGAGAGGGGCTCCACTGGCTGGCCTGAGGGTTTCCACCAGCTGTGATGTCCTTCTGGAAACTGCATCAGGACCTTTATAGTCTCACTCATGAAACAGTGTGCAGAGAGCCTGACTTCGATCATAAATCCAGCCCGGGTCAGGGCTAGTGCTGGGGTCAGAAAGACACATAAACTGCCACATATGCAGGCTCGGCTGACTCTGCGTGAGCCCCCACAGGGTGCTTGGGTCAGCTCCCAAGTACCAGGGCCACCGTGGCTACTGTGGCTGAGCAATGAAGTGGACCCACCATGGTGGACAGTTAGGAGGGCTGTGGTGGCTGGGTAGCTAGAGGGCCCAGCTGCCCTAGGGACACGTGGCTGTGTTTCTGGTCTAGAGGAAAGGGCACCTTGTTCTAATTTGCAGAGCAGTCTCCTGTGGATTCGCATCAGCTCTGCCCAGCACCCCTCCTGGCCTTGCCCCCTCCTCTTAGTGGTGAGCACCAGCTATGAGGATTGGGGGGGGGTCTTAGTCCATCTGGGGTTGCCATAATAAAATACCATAGATCGGGTGGCTTACACAACAGACATTTATTTTCTCACAGTTCTGGAAACTAGAAGTCAAAGCTCGAGATGTCAGCAGTTTAGTTTCTCCGGAGGCTTCTCTCCTTGGCTGGCAAATGGTCACTTCTCGCCACGTCCTCACGCGGTCTTTCCTGTGTGTGTGGGCATCCCCGGTGTCTCCCAATGTGTCTTAATCTCCTCTTCTTAAAAAGACACCCATCACACTAGAGCAAGGCCCACCCTAATCAGGGCTTCATTTTAACCTAATCGTCTCTTCGATGACACTGTCTCCAAATGCAGTCACATTCTGAGGTCCTGGGGGTTAGGACTTCAACACGTTCACGGGGGAGGCAATCCTGCCCGTAAACAACAGGCACAGGGACAAGGACAAGGTTCTAGCAGCGATACCAACGCCCCAGTCAAAAATTCCTCTATTGAAAGCAGCACCTTACAGGGGTGCATGACCTCAGAGCTTTCCTGGCCCTGGATCCCATTGGCCACTCGAACTTCCCCACCCAGAGCTTCGTTTCCAGCTACAAACAGATCCCCCCCGTTCTTATCTTAGGCCTACAGGGAGAGACACTTTTAGGAATGTATCTAAAGAAGTGGGCTGTTTGGCAGAGGAAGAAGGAAAGGAGGTGATAATGAAATACACGGGCAACGTCAGTGTCACTTGGGTGCGCACAGAAACACCGGGTGCCACGCTGCGTGATCTCTTATCCGTGCCCACCCTCCTTGCTGGGCCGCAGCCTCGTAAAGGGGGAGGGGCGGGGTTCAGGGCCTAATGTCAAGTTCACTGACAGGGCAGACCCTGACCAAGTCCCCAACCACGGCTTCCATTCTGTGTGAGTTCGGGGAGTCCCACACCTCAGAGTCCTGCTCCCTGAAAAATGATCGCGGTGTCGAACTCACAGGCTTGCTATGGGACAAGGTGGCGTCACAGATGTAAAAGAGACAGCCGGCACTTGGTAGTCCCTCAATCCATTGTTCCCAAACCCACAAAGGAGCACCCCTCTGTTCAAAGTCTTCCCTGATCCTGGCTGCATCCCAGGCGGCCTGTGCTCAAAACCTGACAAGGCAGTGACCCGAGGTCAGAGGGAGGCTGCCACCAGCTAGGCTGGCCTGTGTCTGCAGGCTCACTGGCCCAGGGTCATGGCAGGGCTGGGCAGGGTGTGGTGTGAGGGGCCCACAGCCGCAGCAGCCCCTCTCGTTCCATCTCCAACCCCAGAACCCCCTGGGAGGAAGAAGCCTTAGGAGCCGGAGTGGCCAGTGTGGAAGGAGAGACAGGAACTCCACATCCCTCCTGCCTCCTGGTCAGAGCTCCGGCCCCTCACTGTCAGGCAGAGACTGGGGCCCAAATCAGGACATGAGGCCTTGGCCACTGTCTGAACTCAGAGGTATCAGCATGAGCCCACTAAGGCCCCGCCCAGGTACAGTCTGGAAGTTCTGCAGAAAGTCGGCATCTAAGACATAAGGGTCCAAAGGGACGTTGGGCTCTAAGAAGGTCCGTGGAGAGGCAGCCTCGGCCCTGCCTACCGCCCTGCCAGGCTAGGGGCTCAGGAGTCCGCCCTACTCGCCTTTCTCTCTGGCTCTAGTCAGTCAGGGCATCTGGGCCCAGGGACGTGGGTTTGATCCCGGGGCAGAACAGCTCTTTCTTTCTGAGGGCAGGACTTGAGGCCCCAAGCAGGCCCCAGGAGGCAGCCCCTTTCCCCCAGTACCCTTTTTGCTCACTTCCCTGGCCTCTGGCGGGGATCCCTCCCCCACCCCCACCCCAGCCTTTTCTATTTCATGTTTTCCCTGAACACAGTCGTGGAGGAACAGTGTGAGCAGTGGGGCCTGGTCCTGAAGCCCACACTTCCTTTGGTGACAGCTGAGGGCGACATCTGGAACATATAAACACAAACAAAGTCCAGAGCCGCCCATGCCTCCCCCCAACCCATCTCAGAGGCTTGCTGCTGCTCCCCACCCTCATTTCCACTGCCTCCCTTCACCTTCACCTCTCTGCTCCCCTATTCCACGGTCCCCCACACCCCATGTCATTGCCCATCCATTCCACTCTCCCTCAGTACCACGTAGCCTCATTGCCCCACCCCCCAGGGGACCCTCAGCAAAGACTACTGTAGCACCAGGCTTTTCCATTTCAGAACAATCTGCTTCTCTCCCAGAAAACATACTTTCAATTCCCCAGCCCCGCTGCTGGGCTCCTCAAAGAGGCTGGGAGCCCTCCCCATGTCTGGAGAGACATGGGGCCCCCACATTGAGATGGGTGAGCCTCACTGGAGCCCAGTGAGAAAGGAAGTCAGGGAGGTCCTGCGTGCAAACGCCCAACTGCTCTCGGGCTGGTTCCATCTGGGTCCCCTCTATTTTGATGGGCTTCGACTCCTCCTGAAGTTGAAAGTATCAGAGCTAACGAGGATGTCAAAGGCCAGCACTGGGACAGGCCAGGAAGCCCGAGACACCATTTTCAGAGGGCTTGCCAAGGTCTCACCTGCTGACATCATGCCCCAGGGATCCCCTCCCCCTCCCCACCATGGACTCACACGGACACATTCCTGGGGTGAGCACAGCCTCCATGCTGGCCACCCCCCTCCCAGGGCAGTGTCCCCTAGTGGCTGCAGCCCCGGACTGGTCCCAGGGAATTCCAGCAAGCCTTTCATTCTCTGGGTCTTCATTTCCTCCTCTGTTCAATGGGCTGATGTGTACCTTACCCACCCTACCGTATACTTAAGAGGCCACAGGAAGCAGCCTAATGTGTGGAAATAGCTTCCTGCCACAGGTATCTGGGTTTGCGGTCCAGCCCTGTCTTGAGGCCCTCTCTCGCCTACCCTAGCCTCCCTGTAAAATAGAAAGGTGCCCAGAGACCAGCTCTAAGCCTCTTCCAACGCTTCTGTTCTATGACTCCTCTTCTATGATTCCGTAGTATGTATGAAAGCCCCAAAGACGTTTACCTCTGGGGAAAAGAGATCCATTGTCAACTGTGGAAGTGTTATTTGAACGTACCACATGTGGCTTTCTATCTGGTCTCGGACAGAAATTTATGTAAAATGCGGTGACAATGTGGGGGGGAGGGACACAGGCCTCCAAAAAGGCGTGCTCCCCAGAGTCTGTCTGAAGTTCCTTGTAGCTCCGATAAAGCTGTCTGCTAACTTCAGGAAGGCCTGCCAAAACTGACAGCTATTTATGAAATAATTTACCTTGGATGGTGTAAAAGCTCACGGTGCAAACCGCAATCACACATACATCCTGTTTGCATTTCTCGGGGCACAAGGGTTCCATCATGGCCCCCGATGGCTGGCGCTCCGACTGGGGCTGGGGCAGGACAGAGGCAGCCCTCTGAGCACCAGCCTCCTCTCTCTGCTGTCCTGGAAGAGGCCCCCCTGACCCTGAGAGAGAAGCAGGACCAGGACGGCTGAGATGTGACTCTGGTCCATGCTAGTGACTGTGCCTGGCATCCTGCCGCCGCTGGAAGGCTGACATAAGAGTGACCAGACACAGAGCCCAGCAGAGACACAGAGAAGCGGCGGAGACGGGAAAAGAGTTAAAAGGCCAGACACTGAAAAGGCATCCCTTTCACGCAGCTCTGGAGACGTGGTACCTTGACAGGCATCGTCTCTAACCTCCACCGTGGGTCACTTCTGCATGACCTCTCCAGGAGGAAGCTCTTCTTGCGGTTCTTTCAGACCGAGCCTCACCGGCGCGCCAGGCATGGGGCTCGGGGTTAACACGCGTCACCCACGGCCTCTCACCTTCTCGACACGGCGCATGTAGCTGTTCTTGTTTTACAAAGGAGGAAACTGAAGTTCAGAGAACATGAGCGACCTGCCCAAGGTCAGAGAGCTCTTTCTGGGAGCCTGCTACAGCCCAGATTCTCCAAGGGCTCCTCAGACACAGCTCCTCCATTCAGCTCGGGGTGGGGGGCTTTGCACATCAGCGGGAGACAGAAAGTCCCTGGCACAGCCCTGACCTTGGAGCTGAGGACCTTGGGAAGCCCAGGGAGGGCTTGGGGACAGAGCACAGAGCAAGACCCCAGGTCTGACTGAAGGGAGGATCTAGGAGTCCAGAAAAGAATATTTGCACCTGGAGGGGCCTCAAGTTCAAGGCCATGGGTTCTTAACAGAAGAGAGAGTAGGGAGAGCAGAAGAGGATGTCAGGGCTGCTTACTGGGAAAGGACTCGGACACCAGCTTCCCTGGGGGGGAGGGAAGACCCAGCCCAACCCCATGCTCCTATCCATGGGGAAACTGAGGCCCAGAGTAGGAGGCAGGCACCCCAACAAAGCTGTACTCTTCTGGGAGCCCACCATCCTGAGGGTAGTGTGCATGTGAGCGGGCAGACTAGCCCCCCTCCCCACCCCCCTCCCAGCCACAAATGGCTCCCGGTTGTCTTCATCTTTCTTTTTCTATGTTGGTGACAATGTCTCAGAACAGAGCACCCGAACTTCCTGCCTGCCGTACTGCAGGCACTCTCGTCGTTCCTAACGGTGCTGAGAGGGCTTCTTGCCTGAGAAGCTGATGAGGAACAGGTGTCCTCTGGATGTCACTCTCCCACCCCCTCTTGAGGGTGTTGTCCGAGGTTCGGCTTCTCTGTCCCATTTCCTCTTCTTCCCCATCCCGAGGCCCAGTGCCTAAATGGGGACAATAAGAGGAGAAGGGAGATAGGCAGGGAGGGACCCACTAACCAGTCCAAGACCAGCTCAAAGGGGTCTTCTTCTTTTTTTTTTTTTTTTTAAGATTTTATTTATTTACTTGACAGAGAGAGACAGCCAGTGAGAGAGGGAACACAAGCAGGGGGAGTGGGAAAGGAAGAAGCAGGCTCCTAGTGGAGAAGCCTGATGTGGGGCTCCATCCCAGAATGCCGGGATCATGCCCTGAGTTGAAGGCAGACACTTAATGACTGCGCCACCCTGGCGCCTCAAAGGGGTCTTCTCCCTACCTCCCCTCATCTCTCTTGGGAGGATAACGTGCAGGACTGGCGGGGGGAGGCTGTTTTCTGGGATTTCATAGGCACTCATGTGCACCGAAGCAGGCCTGGGAGGAGGGGAGTGGGGGTGTGGGCATCGACCCAGGACGGGGCCTCCAGGAGCCTTGGGTGTGGAGACTCTGGGGCCAGCCTCGAGCATGCTGGATGCAGATGGGGAAACTGAGGCCAGCGTCGACCACCACACTTCTAGTCGGATGAATCTGGGTCCCAATCCCAGTTCTGCCCCCACTGCCCCCCAAACTGCTGGGCACACCAGGCCAGTTCCTGGGCCTCTCTGACGATGCTTTCCCTCTGTAGAACCGAGTCGGATTTAGCAAACGTTTAGCAAGTACCATGCCAGGTACAGTAGCAAGTGAGAAAAAGCAGTTTCATCCCTGGGGGGAGAAAGAGAGCACCATCAATCAAATTATCACAGGACTCCACATGACAATGCTGAAGGGGACAGTAAGAGTACCTCTTCCAAGGGGTGTTTGTGGAAAGGGTTAAATGGATCTGAGTACATAGAAGCCTTCAAGAAATCACAGCTGGTATTCTCCCAGCCCCTCAGATGGCATCTCCCAGAGGCGAAGAATTGGAAGAATCCTTTTTTGTTCAAGTGCTTTAAAGTTTTAAAAGCACTTTCCACACACAAGAGCTGGTCCAGGCTTCCCAATAACCCCGGGAGGTAGGTGCTTTATTTTGTGCAATTTCTTGACGAGGCGACTGAAGCCCAGAGAGGTTAAGTGACTTCCTCAAAGGCCCCCAGCAAGGAGAGCGAGGCCTCAAACCCTGACACAAGTCATCTTGGTTTTACACCCCTTCGGTCGTGAAAGGGAAGGGCTGGGAACCACCCTGAGCCCTGCGACAGTAATGGGCGGGAAACGACCCGGGTCTCGGCCGGCTGGGAGGTGCTCCGGGAAGCCTGCCCTCCCTCCCCGGGCCGGCGGCGGCCAAGGACGGCGCACTCCTGGGGATCCCCGCCGAGGGGCTGCGCGTCCTTCCCTCCAGCCCACGCTCCCGCTCCCGCTTCCGGAGGGGTCTGGGCCAGCCTTCTCCCGAGCCCGCGGGACGGGAAGCCGGGGCCATCGGACGCGCCCCACTCCTGCCTCCGGGCGCGCCCCTCGGGCAGCCAACCCTGACCGGGCAGGTGGGCACCGGAGGACGGAGCCCCTCCGCCTTCTCGGTTCCCTCCGGGACGCCCCAATCGCTTTACCTTGCGCCCCCCACTGCGCCGAGAGCCGCCACCCCGGCTCCTGTCCCCTCCTCTCCCAGCAGGGACGGAGGGCCTGGAAACTGAAACACAAGGGACTGAATTGAAAGCACGAGAAGGAACTGTGGAGAAGGGAACCAGCAGTCTGAGGTTCCCGACTGCACCGGGGCTGACGGGGNGGGGGGGGGGGGGGGGTGCTCCACCTCCCCACCCGCTCGCAGTGTGGCTGCTTGGGGGGAGGGGGGTAGTGGGGACGGCTTCCCTGCCCTCCTCCACCCCGTCTAAAAGCCCCCACCCAGCGCCCTCCACCCCCAGGTCAGCCCCCCACAACAGGGATTCCCCCCCACACACACACACACCCAGGCGGGGATGGGGTCCTTAAGGGGGCACAGGGTGGGGGCGCCGCTTTCAGTAAAGCAGCTAACTCTGAGCCAAGGTCCCCCAGGTCTGTGAAAGGACAATGAAATGAAAGACTTCCAAATTGTAGAGCCCTGCAGGAAAAGTGGTTCCTGTAGCCATTCCCCCGACACGTGGCCCGCATTGTTAATTGTGTCGGTGTCTTGGTCTCCTTCCGGCCGCCCCCGCCCCAGCGCCACCACCGAAGTGAGTGTAGAGCCGCCTCCCGGCTTGCTCGGGAGACAACACATATGTCGTTTGCAAAGCACTCTACAGTTTGTAAAACCCTTCCGACGTGGAGTTTACTTGAACAGCATGTGAGCCAAACTTCCTGGGTTTGATTTCTTTCTTTTTTTTTTTTTTTTAAAGATTTTATTTATTTATTCGACAGAGATAGAGACAGCCAGCGAGAGAGGGAACAGAGCAGGAGGAGTGGGAGAGGAAGAAGCAGGCTCCCAGTGGAGGAGCCTGATGTGGGGCTCGATCCCACAACGCTGGGATCACGCCCTGAGCTGAAGGCAGACGCTTAACCGCTGTGCCACCCAGGCGCCCCCCTGGGTTTGATTTCTGCCTCTGCCAGTCACCGGTTGGACGAACTGGATGAACTTGAACGACTTGCTAAACCTTCTCTGTGTTTTCTTGTCTATGCAGTGGGGCTAATAGAAGAACTCACCTGGCTGAGTTACTGGGAGGATTAAGTGGCTGATACATGTAAGGTGCTTGCTCCCCGCACCCGTTAGCGGTTATGATTGAGCCCCTGGTGGGTCTAACGCGGAGCCCAGAACTTTCCAGACTTGGCCCCTCCAGGTATCAAAGGGGGAAAGAAGCTTAAGGCAGCACTGCTCAATTTACATGCGCACGCAGCTCCCCTGGGGATCTGGCTAAAATGTGATTCTGATTCAGCGTGTGGGGGGGGTAGGGCCTGAGATCCTGCAAGTCTGACCAACTTCCGGGCCCTGCTGCTGCGGCCACGGCACCCTCTGAGAAGTGAGGTCTTAGAGCGGTGGTCTGTAAACTTGACCATGTGTCACAATCACCTTGGAGGCTTGTTAAAACAGATTGCTGGGCCCCACCCCCGAGTGTCTGATTCAGCAGGTCTGGGATGAGGCCTCAGGATACACATTTGTGACAGTTCTCAGGTGATGGTGACATCGCTGGGACAGAGAGCCTCAGCGTTAGAACCTCTTGCCCCACAAACTTACAGCCGCTACTAATGTCCAACGGGGGCAGGTGGGGGGCACGGGGTGGGGGTGAAGGCTGGAATAGTAGAAATCATTAAACAGCCAAGAGCAGCTTCTCATGCTTTGGGGATAAAAAAAGTTTGGGGTGGGGGGAGGGAGGGGGTGTGGATGCCCCTGAGGTTGGGAGCCAGAAGACTCCCCAGATCTCGAGAAGGGGGGGGGTTAAAGCACTAGAAGGAATGATAAAGGGACAATGTGGGTTCTTTCTCAATATCCTTTAAAAACAAGAGAGACCGGGGCACCTGGGTGGCTCAGTCAGTTAAGCATCTGCCTTCAGCTCCTGTCAGGGTCCCAGGGTCCTGGGATCAAGCCCCGGATCGGGCTCCCTGCTCAGTGGCAAGCCTGCTTCTGCCCCTCCCCCCGCTCATGTGCCCTATCTCTCAAATAAATACGTAAAATCTTTACTACAAAATGAAATAAAAAATAGAAACAAGACAAGGAAAGGCAGCCTTACTCTGAAGGACAAAAGATAGGAAACCTCTGCGGCTCACGTCGTCCTGCTTGGGACGCTCTCTCTGCAGACACACAGGAAAGCCGAGGGAAGCCTGAGGGCGGCAGCAAGGGTCGCAAGGAGAGGACAGCCTTCACCAAGGAGCAGCTGCGGGAGCTCGAGGCAGAGTTTGCTCACCATAACTACCTGACCCGGCTCCGGAGATACGAGATCGCTGTGAACCTGGACCTCTCGGAGCGGCAGGTGCAGTCCTGAGGACCCCCCTCCTCTGGCCCTCCCTCCCTTCCCACCACTCCTCCCTGAACCTTTTCCTTTGTCTCCTCCCTCTGCCCAGTCCAGTGGTTCTCAACTGTGGCTCTACCTGAGAATCCCCGGCGGGGGGCTCTCCCCCCCTAGAAATTTTCATTGGTCTGGGATGGAGTCCAGACATCAGCATGTTTCAAAGGTCCCCTAGATGGTTCTCAGGGGCAGCCAGGGTTGGAACCTCTGATCGGGTTATTCCCAAAGTTGGGTGTGCGCTGGAATCACCTGGGCCCTTGTTTAAAATGCAGATTTGAAGGGGCTCCTGGCTGGCTCAGGCAACCTTGATCTTGGGGTCATGAGTTCAAGCCCCATGTTGGGTGTAGAGATTACTTTAAAAATAAAATAAAACACTCAAAAAAAAAAAAGAATAAAATGCAGATTCCATAACTCTGGAGAGCGACTTTGCCCTGAGAATAAGTGGGACTGGGCATCTGCACTTCTAGTAAGTTCTCTAGGTGGTTCCTGGACTCCTCTAAAAAAAACTACCTAGCCCCTTTGGGGCTTTCCCTCAGAGCATTCCACCCACACCCATGCTCTAACATGGAGTAAAGTATAATAATAATAATAATAATAATAATAATAATAATAATTTGATAGCAGCTTTCAGTTGATGAAGGCCTCTGCCAGAGTGCTTGGTTTAGAAAGCTAAGATTCAGATCCTGCCTCTACCACTTCCTAGCCCTGTGACCTCTGGGACATGTCTCTGAACCTCCCTGGGTCTCCATCTGTAACACAGGGTCATGACCCCACCCTGCAGGCAACGCTGAAGTTCAGATGAGAAAACACGCAGACCAGAGCTATCTGAACTGACACCTGCTTTATGAATGTGCCTAAGGATGAAGCTGGTGAGCCTCTGCTCCCAGACCCTGGGGTCCTAGAAGCTAGAGAGAGGGGGTGTCGGCCCTGGAGGGGCGGGGCATTGCAAAGGGGTGGGGCCAAATGCCCAGTGACTTTCAGACCCCGCGGTCCCCAGACGGGCAGGCTTTCTGACACAAAGACAGGGAGACATGCACGAGACAGGCCTCTGGGCAGATTGATGTGTCCTCCCTTTTGTCTCAATTCCTGGTGCCTTTGGAGGAGCGGGGCAGGGTGAGCGGAGGTGCAAGCTGGGGTCCCCGGAGCTGCAACTGCTGTCTCGAGCCTCAATATGGGGAGGGTAGCTGCACCTCCCTTGAAGTGACCAGGTTCCTTTGCTTCCTCTGCCAGGTCAAAGTGTGGTTCCAGAACCGAAGGATGAAGTGGAAGCGTGTGAAAGGGGGTCAGCCTATCTCCCCGACTGGGCAGGACCCCGAGGATGGCGACTCTGCCGCCTCTCCAAGTTCAGAGTGAGATTCTCCATGGAGAGAGAAGGACTGAGGACTGAGCCCCCTGCCCAGTTACCCTGACCCCCAATCCGACCTTCACCTTCTCCCACCCACCCCAGGGCAGCCTCTCCATGTCTTGCAGTGATTCTTAAACACAAAGCTTCCAGCATCCTTGGGAGCCTTGAAGTCTCCCAGAAAGTTCTATCCAGTTTTGCTCTGTCTCCGCAGCCCCTTCCCCAAGGCCTTTGCTTCCCACAGTTCTCATGGAATCCTACAGCAGCCCGACTGGACCCAAGTGGATCTGGGGAACAGCTCCAGGCACCCTGCTGCTGGGGGTCTCTTGGCTGCTGCCCACCCCTCCTGCTACCACCTCCCTCCGACACCAGCCAGCCCTCCTCCAGGTCTGGACACCACCTGGTCTGCTGGGAGAGGAGCCTTGGGACCAGCTAGTGAGCTGTGAAAGCACGCGCCCCAAAGGAAGGAAATGACTAGAACACACACACATCCTAGACCACCCTTCCTTTCTGGGTTCCATATTGGAGGCTTTGGGGAGCCTTCAGTGGTCCCCAGACCCCAGGGAGAAGCAGTGTGAGGAGAGTTGAGGACAGAACTTCACTGCGGCCAATCAGAAACCCAGTCCTTGTCTCCCAGAGCTGTTGGCTGAGTGGGCACGTTTATAACACTGGCTGGAGGAAGACTGTTGGAAAAACAGCCTGGGGTAGGTGCTCCCCATACGGGCCTGTTCACACTGGCTTGACTGGGTGGCTGAGAAGGGACCCAGGACCGCACCTGCCTCTTCGGAGTCGATTCGAGGATACAGCTGGGACTGCTGAGCCCCAGAGCCACGGAGGAGCTATTCTTTTTAAATCCACAGTTTGTGGATTGAAAACGTATCCAGAGCCTCCCATTATTGAGTCGAGGGCTGGAAAGTGTCCCCCGTGTTCCAACGATGAAGAGATCGTACTAGGCCCAGTGAGTGAAGGCCTAGAAGGGTGGAAGCCTGCAGTGGAAGCATCCTGTGCTTTCGAGGGACCCTGTCTGCAAATGGGGACAAAAAAGTCAATCCCTCTTTCTCCATGGGGTGCACCTGAGCCCTTCCAATGTGTTCCACGATTGCTGTTATGACAGGACGAGCTGCTAAGTGTATGTATGGCGACCGCCCAGATCTTCTGGGGTGACAGTCTGGGACTAATGGCCAAACAGCTTGGGGTGACCCGAGCCTCGGCAAGAGACCCCCGCCGGCCTCAGTACTCCATCGCCCCACACGAGCAGGTGTTGCAGAGGGAGGCCAGCAAGAGTTTGGAGCTCTTGAGTGTAGATTTAATCGCTCACATGTAAAAAGAACCCCACCTCCCCAGCCCGAAAGGACAACCGCTCTGAAAAATGATTGCCAAGTGACATGGCTGGTTAGAGCATGTGTCATTTTTTTTCTAAAGTGTATTTCATATATTTTCTTAAGATTACATCAAGTTAACAGTGCAAGGTTAATTCACTTAGTAAGAAAATTCTTGGAGAAATAAAATCAATAAAAGAGCGTCGTTCCCAGGCCTTTTTCTTTGCAGAGCTAAGCCCCGCGTTCCCTCTGTGTGCGACCCTCTGATGCTCGTGTAATGATCACCCGGGCAATGTCCAAAAACAACGAAAAAAAAGGGATGAAATCATTTAGACCAAGGCATCCCCTTTTGGGTTCTTCAAAATGTGGGGGTGCAAATGTCATCATTGGAAAAACTATGTTGTTCTCCCTTGCAACTGCATTGTCCTCGTTTCCCCTTATAAAATGCTAGCTGTCAGTTTCCCTAACCTACAGCTTATCAAATCATTGAAGTTCTGTAAACAAAAGATGAATTCTTTTGTTAATAAAGGAATCTCGGCCATAAACTAACCACCCCTAATTTGGGGGGGAGGGGGAGAAACAGAGGGAGGGGGGAGAGAGAGAATCTCAAGCAGACCCCCTGCCAAGCGCAGAGCCTGATGTAGGGCTCGATCTTATGACTCTGAGATCATGACCTGAGCCAAAATCAAGAATCGGACACTCAACTGATTGAGCCACCCAGGTGCCACCCCACCCCCGTAATTTTTAAGTTTAGAATTTGTGGGTTTTTTTCTCAGGATAAAACAATACACACCAATAGTTATAAAAAATGCCATAGGAAGAAACGTCCTCAATCCTATGTTTTTTTAATTAGAAAAGATTTGTCTCACCAAGATGTTAGCCATGGACAAAATAGAACTGGCTACAGAGAGGGAAGGGAGGGAGCCAAGAGAGGAGGCCAGGCCAGGGTTCGGCCTTGAGGCAGTCTGGGCCCAGCATGGGCATTGACCAGAAATGACATCATCAGGAGCTGGCAGAGGAGGGCAGACCCACAAAATCAAGGTGCCAAAGAGGAAGGTTCAGGTTCAAAGACAAGCAAAACAGACACCGTCAAGCGTTCCAACACTCCCTCCTAACTCTACTCCCCTGGCTTCAGAGGATATCAACCTCTCCTGCTTTTCCTTGTCTATCCAGAATGTTCCTTCTCTGTCTCCCATGCTTTTGCCCCCACTGCTGGTTCCCGAGCTTTCTGCCTTCTGCCTGCTGCCTTCCCCACTCTTCACGCTCTGCCCGGGGGATCCCATCTACCTACAGGTTTTTAATTGGGGTAAAATATGCATAACATAAAATTTATCCATTTTTAAGTGTACAGTTCTGTGTCATTAAATACTGTCCCACTGTTGTACAACCGTTGTCACTATCCCTCTCCAGAACATTTTCATCTTCCCAAACTGAAACTCTGTAGCCATGGAGAAAGAACTCCTCCTTCCCTCCTCCCTTCCAACCACCTACATTTATATAGAGTTTACTCTGTGCCGTGTTGGGCGCTATTCTAAGTGCTTTACCTAACGATCCTAAGAGGTCATACCAGTATTCCTGTCTTACTGATGAGGTGACCAAAGCAGGGAGAAGTTGAATAAGCCACTAAGGTTTTATAGCTGGTTAGTGGTTGTGGTAGAGCATACGATTGGGCCCAATTATTTCCTCCCTTCTCCACTGGGAGAATATGGCTCCCTGATCATTGCCATATGCCATACCTCCCACAGGAGGAGTGAACTTCCCCACGTCATTGACCGCAGGCTTGTCCGTGGAGCTGGCTTTGGCCCATAGAATGTGAACAGAAGAGCCGGGCGCCCAGTCTAGCAGAAATTTTAGAGCTGTTGTGTCTCTGCCATTGCTCTTTTCCCTCTGTGCAAGGCTGGGATAGGAATTCCACCATAAGCCTGGGATCCAGGATGATATAGATGTGGGACAGAGACAAAGCCAAACCCACAACCTTCATACATGCCGGCGAGGACAGAAAAGTGGGTTGTAAGCCATTAGATACAAGGATCATTTGTTACTTCTGTACCTCTTGTGAACACGGACCACCAGTGATAAAGCTAGGATTTGAATCCAGGTATTCTGACACCAGGCCAACACTCCCTTACCGGGATCTGGGAGCTTATATTCCACTCCCCACTGCTCATACCTGGGTGGGTGACAACAGGCATCTCAAATTCAAACTATTTAAGGGGAAAATCTCCATTACCCCAATATTCTGAACTCCAGATTCTGTATTCTGAATCCTTCATTTTAGTTGGTGACACCACAACCCACCCATTCACACATACTAGAGACCTGGGACACATTGTTGATACTGTTTGGCTTTGCAGAGCCAATCAATTACCTTGCTCATTTCACTTCCGGTGTAGCTTCTCCTCCTTCCCACTGCGTTCTTTGTGTTCGCGCCACCACTGCCTTTGTCCAGGCTGTCAACATCTTTCACTGGAATTAAAGCGCCCAGTAGCTCTCCCTCCTTCTGACCTGAGACTCCTCAAAGTCCATCCCCTAGAGCAATCACGCACGCACACACACACACACACACACACATTAAACTTTGTCACCCCAGATTTAAAATCTATCAATGATGTCCCATCATCTGCAAAATAAAGTTCAAAACTTTTCACACGCCTCCAAGGTTCCATGCCCTAGCCCCTGCCTGCCTCTACCATCTCATCCCACCACCCCTGCCGCAAACCGTGCTCTAGCTACACCAAACTACTTACCCTGCTGTATACACACACTGGCCTCACGTGTGATTTCTCTCCTATATTCTCCTATATTCCCTGTCCATTCCCTTCTCAAGGACTTAGGCATCTGGGAGCACTTAAAGCCACTACCAGAAAGGAACACTGAGTACGTCTTAATGTATAAAAATGGGCCAACTAATTTTCAACATCAGGCAGCAACATTAACATTAATTTCTAAAATCAGTTGGAAAACGAAGTCTCTTTCAATGTGAGCATTTGAATTTCCCCAATAAACACGGTTAAGAAGTGTGTTGAGGAGAGTCTCAGGGAGAAACTCAAGGTGCCCGCACACCTCAGTCAATCGCTTTCTGGCTTCTTTGCAACACTCATTGCGCTCCTCCCACGCTTCAGCATCGGCATTGGATTGACGAGCGAACAGTAGCTGGGACCTGCCTCTCTTCAAGTGAGTTAAAATCCTCTGCTTTGTCTCATGTACAAAGCTGTGCAAGAGAAGCAAGGCCACCCACCGGCGACTCCCTGATGTGAACCAGTGACTGTGACAGAGATGGTGGCTTGGTAGGAATCCAAACAGCCAAGAATTCCCACCCAGTAACTTTTCGGTAATGGGTTTCTCCATCCTTGAGAGAGCATCAAGGACAAGCAAGTGGGTAGCTGTCCTTCAGAGAGAGGCAGAGAGGAAGTGAAGAGAATGGGGGATCCATTTCCCAGTGAAAGGGCCTCAGTGGGGCTCAGGGCTTCAGAGATCTACCTGCCTGTGCCGGGGCCCTGGGAGGGATGCACGCATTTCTGATGGCTCTTCTATTCAGAGGAAAGAATGGATGTCAGGTAGGGATCCACACTTTTCTATCTGAACTCCTAAAGCACTATAGTTCCGGTAACCAGGAGAGCTCACGGTGGGTGGCTTTCTTTCCTTCCCTTGAAAGCTATATATTCTCCAGCCAGGCAGAGGCCCCTGCCCCAGCCAATCCCTTATCATCACCAACACGCCAATTGCCAGTCGAGTCGTCTCTTGGCCACCACAGCATCGGGCTGTCACCATGTTCCTTCTCTCACTGGTCTCACCCTCTCAGTCGCATTTGCTGTAAACCCTGAAGAAACACCTTCAAAAATATCTTGACACCCTTCTCTACTGCCACATCGGTCCTGGCCACGACTACCCTTTTATTTCTGTCTTCCCACCTGTGTTTCATCGGCTTGATGCAGTCCAGGTCTTCTGAGCCCACCGGGTCCGGCATGCCATGCCAAAAGAGGGACACTGGCCACCCACCCTGTTTCTGTGGCCCAAGGGAACAATCTCTGATTCTGGCCGAAGGACCGAGATTGTCTGTTATTCACTCCCCCACTCCCAGCCCTGAGTCCTGTCTGAAGTCTAAAGGAACGTCTCCCCTTTGACCTGCCATTGGCAGGGAAGCAGCATCACGGCCTGGCCCCGGACAACAGCAAGCTCAGAGGCATGCCTGATAAGAGCCTTGTGAGCAATGCGCGCTCATTTCTGAGCGTGATGTTTAATAGCTTGAAGGTGACATCAGGGTCGGGACTAATATCCGATTGAACAGAAAGAGACATGACCTAACTCGTCTCTCACCGTGGGCCTGGCTGCAAGAGCTTCTCTTTCTTTATTAATTTCCTAACTGGAGCTGCTGGCTCTGGACTCCAGCCTGTCCCGGGAGCTGGGGCCCACGGCTGGGCTCAACTCCAGGGTTATTGGGAAGGGAGCAGGCTCAGCTGAGCCTGAGGGCCCCCACGAAGAGCCGCACTCATCGGGGCCGGAGCCCCATGGTGGGATTTCGCCATCATCCCGCAGACGGACCACGCTTTGAGAAAAGCCACTAGGGCAAACTCAAGGTCTGCAGAATCCCTCATGGAAGAGAAGAAAATGTGCTGCAGCCTTCCCCGGTGCCTGTAAAGGATGGTTTTATTTGTGTTTTTAAAAGTGATTTAAAGCCCGTTTTCCAGGAACACAAATCCTGTCTAAAGCACCCAGCACACCTGGCCAGAGAGCAGCTTGAGTCTGAGCGGGGCCGCCTGCCCCCCCCCCGGGACCGAGCTCCCTTCACACTGCTTTCCTTTACTGCTCTCTGCATTGCTGGAGGAGGGCGCCCCTCCTCCTTACCACCTTCCCTCCTCCGCGCCCCACCCCCACGGGCTTCAAAGCTCCCACTCGGGCTCTGCCACTGCCTGGCTGTGTGGCTTTCATCAAGTCGCTTAACTGCTCTGAGCCTCGTTTTCTCATCCCAGGGGGCTGCAGAAGTCGTGCTTGAAAACAGCTGCTGAAAAATGCTTCTATAGAGTAGATAGAGATCATGTTTTACTCACAAGATGACGGGAGGATTGACTTCATTCATTCATTCATTCATTCATTCATTCATTCATTCCATGAAAACACTTCTTGAGTGCCAATTTTTTTTAAGGTTTTATTTATTTATTTGTCAGAGAGGGAAAGAGGGCGCACAAACAGGGCCAGCGGCAGGCAGAGGGAGGAGCAGACTCCCCGCTGAGCAGGGAGCCCAGGACCCCGGGATCATGACCTGAGCCGAAGGCAGACGTTTAACCGACTGAGCCACTGAGGCGTCTCTCTTGAGTGTCAATTATGTGTGAAGTCCTGGGCATGGTGAGTGGAGACAGAGGCAGCCTCTCTCTCTCTCTCTCTCTCTCTCTCTCTCTCTCACACACACACACACACCCTATGTTCTAGACAGTTTTCTTCTCCTTCTATAAGAAAGCTGCAACCCAGTGACAACAAAGTACAAAAGAGAGAGAAGGAGGCCTATGTCTTAGCATCTGCTCTCCTCCTTGCTGTGTGACTTTAAATGAGCCATTTACCCTCTCGGGGCCAATTTCCTGAGCCTTCTAAGAGCTTGCTCTGCTTGAGTACAAAAGATAAACAGACACTTTGGGCAAAATGTTTTCAAAGCACCAAGCTGTCCTGATAGGAAGAACTGCTGAGAAGCCCTAGGGGATAGGGATGGAGGTCAAGGGCGTGGAGGATGCCAGCTCCACGTTTGCCTCTGATGTGTGGGCCCAGAGCAGAGCCCTGGCCCTTCCATGCTGTGACCACAAACACCACCCCCAGGCGCACCCTATGCTAGCGATTCAGCTATTAAAGCCCCCCCCCCCCCGCCAACACACACACACTCCCCACGGGAGGTCCCCCTCGGGACTTGACCCGTTGGCCTGGCATCTGGAGAGGAGCGGCCTCTTGGGAGGTGTGCCCGGGAGGGAATCAGAAAGTGGACACCCAGGACACTGCTTGCCTGCATTCTTGGAAGTCTTGCGGTGGCTCTTGACCCCAGAGCCCCCTCTCACCAGTCACTCTCCCTTCGTTCTGTCTGGCCTCAGCACTGCCTCCCAGGACCCCTGCGCCCTTCCCAGAACATCCAACCTTCGAAAGATCTGGAGCAGGAAAAACCAAGCACTACTGCCTCTTCTCGGCGGCCCGCCGTGAAGGCCGCCCCACAAGCCTACAAATCCCCTCCCCCAGAAGGGGAGACCAAGGGCTAAAGGTGGCGTTTCTTTCGGGAGAGGGTGGGGAGGCCCGGTCCCCTTAATATACTTTCTCACCCTCAGCCAGTAGCCTTTAAATGATTTTCCTCACCCACCTCTTCCCTGAAAGACCTAAGGAGAAGCTATTCCAGGGGTTGGCGGTGGGAGGAGGCACGGAGGACGGCTGGGAGGCTGGGGGACCCCCTCGGCCCGGACCAAGCTCTTTCTGCTCAAGAATTTGTGGCCCTTCTGGGGGATGCGGCGCCTTCATCCCCCAAATCCCCTCTGTGCATCCCCCAACGGATCTCTGCGGAGCAGATGCCAGGGGTAGGGAGGAGGACACAATGCCCCTCTTTGTTGGGGGGATCTGGGCCGGCAGTCGGGGGAGGAAATTAGACAGCGCTCCTGACAGCAGGCTCTGTCTGGGGTGTCTGTGAAATATGGGACAGAGGGGCTCCTTCCCAAGACCTGGTCCTGGTTGCCGACCATCCCCACCCCCACTGTGGGCAGAGGACACTGCCTGTTTGGAGAGAAATGATATATGACACCCAGCTTCCTTCCCTCCTCCCATGAGGGGCTTAAGGGAGCTCTGAGGGCTCAAGGGAGCTCACTTTTGCTCTTGGGAGGTGTGGATGAACGCGCACGTGTGTGCACACGTGCATGGTACGCACATACGTGTGTGTGGGCGCGTGAGTGTGTCCATCGTGTGTATGTATTCTCTGTGTGTGAGTGTGTGTCTGTCTGTTCACTCCGCAGCCAGAAGAAGGAGTTCAAAATGCTGCCCCCCCTACAAAAACCAACTAAACAGAGTGCCGGCCAACATAGCTCCCTCTTCCCGCCTGCCTGCCTTTGCCCACACCAGCCCCAGGGCCTTTAGGACCTAGGGCCTCAACAAACTCAGAGAGCCATGCCGTGAGGAGAAGGAAGGCAGCCTAGCAAGCCCAGGCCCTCGGACCGCACCCTCACCCAGAGGAGCTGTTTTCGAGAAGAGCACAGCTCCTGCCTTACGGAGGCTTTGGGGAGCCTCCTAATCCAGCCACAGCCTCCAGAGCCTCCAGTGGCCCCTGAGCCATTTGTCTTCGCGGAAGGGAATGGCAGGGTGTTCCCACCCACCTCCTTTGTGGCCGGCCAGGCCTCCACATCTGGGCCGCAGCTGGCTGCCCTTCCAGGCCTCCTCTCTCCAAATGACAAGAAGACAGAGAGCCGTCAGCGAAAAGCGCCCCAACCCCTCGGCCCACTGAGAGCCATAAAAGATGGGCCTCAGTCTCCTGACTGTAAACTAAGGCCCAGAGCAAGGGCAGCCCTGCCTTCTGAAAGGTCTGTCGGGAGACTTAAAGACTCTGGAGTGTGGAAATAGTTGGAAAACTTTAAAGGGCTGTCCAAAGGTTGGTAACTCGTATACATCCAACAAATGTCTGCCAGGCCTTCGCTACAGGGGATGCGTGGGACGGGCACTATGACAGAGTGGGGAAAAGAGCTTTTTTTACGTCAGAACCAGTGAAGTCTCTCCACGGTCGCTGCCTGTTCAGGTGGGTGGATAATTGTGCTCATTATGCGGATGAGGAAACCAAGTTCTAAGAGTTGGAGGCACCGAACCCAAGGTCACACAACTGCCCTGTGTCGGAAGTGATGGCACCTGGCCTTATGCCATCGGGGCTGCTATGTGGGACTCATTACAGACGTCGTCTCTGGCGAGCCAGGTTGGTCAACGACACTGGGAACGGCCTGAGGTGGAAAATGGAATTGATGTGACGTCACATGCAGTGGAACCTTGGGCTCGAGTTACTTATTTTCACATCTCGACCAGTTTCAGAGGCTTATTACTTACCTCCCTCTTCCCCTGTTGATGAGGACGTAGGTCTTTGGAGGAACATTCCGTGCTTTGCCTGCTCTACCATTCTGCCCTCAAGGAGCCTGGAGCCTCACCCAGGAAGGATTCTGGCCCAGGAAGAATCCAGATGGCTAAGTGACACAGGAAAGGTGCTATCTGATGCAGCAGAAAGAATCTGGCCTTTAGAAGCAAACCGATCTGGTCTGAATCCTGGCTCACGCCTTCCTAGGGTGGGAGCTTGGCCAAGCCATGGTTTCTGAGCCTCAGTTTCCCCTGAAATGAGACTCATCCTTGGCTCTGAGGGGCTGCGAAGGCTAAATGAGCTAACATGTGTGAGAGATCCCAGCCCAGAGCCTGGGGTTAGTCAGGACTTAGGGAGAGCAGATTGCCTTTCTCTTTCCCCAGAGACGTGACATACGACATACAAGACTAGGGTCAGGGGAGGAGACAGGTGAAAAGGTGAGACCCCATCAGCTCTGGCAACCAAGGAGGGAGAGCCTGAGAAACAAAGTGAAGCTTCAGCTTTTCTTCTAGAAAAGATGGTGGAAAGACTTCTGACGCCCGGCTGTGGGTCACCGGCCAAAGCAGCTTCCTCCCTATTGAAGGAACGTTATGAACAAACACCACCACGTGGCAGAGATGACAGGATCGTGGAGACCATCTCATCCAGCATCTTTGACCCATGGGGAAACTGAGGCCCACAAAGGAGGAGCTAGTTCAGGGTCATACAAGTCACTTATGACAGGTTCCTGACTCCTTCCAGGACTTAGTTCACCTCCCAGGAGGCCTGGGTGGGGCCTTGGGAGATAACCTGCTCCCATCAGTTGGAGGTCAGGAGAGGGCCAGGAGGGAGAGCTGGACCAGAAACAGCAGCCAAGGCCCGGGCTCCCCCCATCCTGTCCAGGACCTGATGTCCTCTCGACAGGTCACATCTGCCAGCCGAAGCCAGCTGGCCAGCCCTGGAGGTCCCTATCTGTCTAGACTGCTTGTTGGCCCATCCCACCAAGAAACTCAACTTAAGGGGGCCAGGACGGGCAAGATGGCCTTGGAGGTCCCCGACAGCTCCGGAAGTCTGCACACACAGTCTCTGGAAGACTGAGAGGTGTTGTCTCTGCAGAAAAGCCGTCGGACATTTCCATGTGATGGTGACACAAACCATTCCTTCCTCCATAATCACCCTCGCTGCGTGCTGGCCCAGGGCAGACAGCCTGCCGTGCGTGGGCTTTATTTTCAAATCCCTCTTGCTTTTTCTTGCCTTTTTTTTTTTTTTTTTTTTTTAAGATCCCTGTGAATGCCTGAACGCCCAGGCAGAGGAAAACACTCAGATCTGTCCTTGAGTGTGCTGGTGGTGATGTGATGGCTCAGATGGGACCCTCTGAGCTCAGGGGCAGGAATAAACTCCCCGCTGATGTCATTTAAAAGAATAACCTCCCAATTTTCTCATCTCCCTTCGCTGGATACACCTTATCAAATGACAAAAGAAGCCAATGTTTGGTTAAATGGGTCAGAGGTTAATACTCAACAGATGGGAGATTTTTTTTCCTTTCTCCCCCCCCCCCCCCCCAGGAGATCTTCTCTGCTGCCCTTGCTGGATATATGAGGCTGGGGGACCCGAGGGCATTCTTCCCATCATGCCCTTCGAGGGAGCCCATGTCCCCTCCAGCTGCCACTGGCCCTCACGGTGTCTCGGGCTGTACGGGATCTCACTACCAGCCAGGCAGGACTGTCTATCCTGCAAGGTACCAACGTGGCGCACAGGCAGGAAACAAACCCATTTCCCCACCACCATGGGAACAATGTTCTCCTGGTTTAAAAAATATTTTGTCCAGGGTGGGTGGAAGCAGGCAGGCAGAACACTTACCTTCTGCACGGCACGTGGTTGGGCCACAGGCCTGCTGGGGGACTGTCAGCAACTCTCAGACCCTCTTTGGACCCCAGCATTCCTTCTAAGGAAAAAGAGGCTTTTCTTCCCGGCTTCCCTGAAGCAATAAGAGGATAAAAGAGCCCCCCTGTTTGGGACCACATTCTCCCAGAAGCAGACCCTGGAACAAGGCTTCGAAGGCAAATGGTTTTTGGGGAGGTGAGGCCAGGAAATGCCAGGAGGGAAGTGGGGGCTGGGGCAGGGAAGCGAAAGAAGTCAGTGAAGAGGGTGTCATGGCCCGTTGCCCGAGCTGGGCAATCAGGACCCAGGGAGCTGGGAGACGCGTACAGACCGCACTCTCCAGTGCAGTCCCGCTGGCCACGTGGTGGCTCCCGGGCGTTTGAACTGTGACTAAGTCTGCATCAGGATGCACTGTGTGAAATACACACTAATTCAGAGATTAAGTATGAAAACAATGCCTAATATCTCACTAATCATCTGTTTCATTGTTTACACATGGAAATGATAATATTTTAGATACACTGGGTTCAATAAAATAGATTACGAAAATTAATTTCAGCAGTTCAGTTTTGCCTTTTTTAACATGACTACTAGACAGTTTAGAATGATGCGTGGCTCTGCTTCCGGTGGTCAGAGCTGGTATAGACCACACCGCAGGGCACCCCCACGAACTCCCATTCAGAGCTGTTTCTAAAAATAGTAATAAATCTAATAAGAAGAATGTTAAAACGCACGTGATGACTGTAGTTAACACTGCTGGACCGTGTATTTGAAAGGTGCTAAGAGAGTAGGTCTCATCACAAGGAAAAGAAATATTTTTTAAAGATTTATTTATTTATGAGAGAGAGACAGAGATCAAGCAGGAGGAGGAGCAGAGGGAGAGGGACAAGCAGACGCCCTGCTGAGCGTGGAGCCCAACGCGGGACTCGCCTCTAGGACCCTGAGATCATGACCTGAGCCAAAACCAACAGTCTGATGCTTAAGCAACTGAGCCACCCAGCTTCCCCAAAAATATTTTTTCTTTCTTTCTTTCTTTTTTTTCTTTGTCTCTATAGGAGATGCTGGGCATTAAGTAAACTTAGGGTGGTGATCATTTCACAACATATGTATGTCACGTCGTTATGCTGCACACCTTAAACAGTGCTGTCAGTCATATCTCAGTAAAACTGAAAGAAAGAAAATTCATCAAATGCTCCCTCTGGGTCAGGGGCTGTGCCTCATTTCATTTAATCGTCACAGTAACACCACGAAGGAGATGTAACTATGATCCCCATTTCGCAGAGCAGTATACCGAGGCACAGGGTGGCTAGACATGGAAACACAGCACCCAAGGGGAGGAGCTGTCATCAAAGCCAGGTGTGTGAGACTCCAGCTCGGGACAGCTGTACTAGGCCACCCCAACACACAGTGACCTTAGCCCCGGAATGACTGGGGCCACTGAGGCTCTTTCCCTTCATGAAACAAAGTGCTGGGGCGTGTTTAAGAACCCAGGATTCTGAAAGCATCACATCCATGCTCTACCAGCCCAGTGATTTTCTGTGGTCAGACCCAAAGATGTGGGGTCTGAAAGAAAAGAGGCAGGTGTTAATAGAAAGCAGTGTGTAGGCAACAAAAACGCTCAGAGAAATGCAACGTCCTTCCCTCCACCTGCGTTCCCTCCACCTGCCTTCCCTTAGCTGAGGCTGGTGGCTGGTATCCTGGGGTACAGGTATGGTCATCAGCGGATACTTCTGGTGCCATCTTGGGGCTCAGCTTCACTGCCACCATATTCCAGGAATAAAGTCGGAGCGCAGGGGAACTGTGAGATGTTACAGATTGATCCCTGACCTGGGAGTCACGAGATCTTTGAAGTTGGCTGGCCTACTTGAGCTCTGTGATCTTGGGTCCGGTAACCTCGGCCTCTCTGGATCTCTCTGACTTCTCTATAAAATCAGGTCCTCTCCCCCGAGTCCATGAGTCTGCAAGAATGACCTACCCACAGTCCTTACTCCTTCCCGTCCCCTCCCTCTCTTCCTCCTTGGGGTAACACCCCTCAATCCAGACTGCAAAGTGAAGCGAGAGAGGTCTGTTCCTAAGCCTCTCACCCTACCTCCACATTCCCCACGGTGCACCCTTGTGGCCCACCCACAGATTCAAGGTGTTGGAGGCAAAAGCCCGGAGATAACATCTCTGGGGAACAGAGGCCCAAACATGAGCAGGGCCACTCACCGCACAGTGGCCAAGCAGAGACCAATCGATCCTTCTCTCCCTGGCTCCCAATTCAGCTGTTGTACTCTCCTTATTGAACATTAGCTGATCAATAACCAAGGGTCACCATCCTGCCTGAAGACAGAAGTCATCAAGACCCCCCTCCCCGCCCAGTCCCTTTTGGTCCAAATCAGTACACTTCTATAAAACACCTGCTATGCTTCAGACTTTAGCCTCTGAAACTGAACACAGCCCAGACTCTGCCTTCAGAGGCTTGCCAGCTACTGAGGAAGGAGACACGGGGCAGATACCTGCAACACAAGTGACAGCAGGTGCAGTAGAACAGCTGAGGTCTGGGAGTCAAACACCTGGCTTCCAGCCCCAGCTCCACCATCTACCTTTGCAGGAGGCCTAACTGTCCGACCACAAACTTCGGAAGGGGAGAAGGAAAACTCTATTTCCTATAACTCAACTGTCTCTTTTCAGACTTGATCCTGACAGGCTGCAGAGAACTTTGACCTTAGTGTTTCTGTTTTGTTCCGCAGGTACCCAGAGTTTGTGCCACAGAGCCAGCCTCTTACCCAGAGAAATGGCGGGGGGGTGGGTACATGGCCTTCAAGTGCTCGGTCCTCCCGGGGACCTCCTGGGATGCCTGCTCTCTAGTGCTTGCTGTGCCCGTAGGCAGGCTGGGGCTCTGCAATCTCTCATCTCTGTGTCATGGGTTTGCTGGTCTACCTACAACAGCCAGCCTTCTGCCTGGGGGCTCAACCTCTTGCACCTGTCACACTGTCAAGAAGTTGTTTAAAAAATGGGTATTGGAAGGGCACCAGAGTGGCGCAGTCAGCATCCGAGTCTTGGTTTCAGCTCAGGTCACGATCTCAGGGTTGTAGGATCGAGCCTTGTGTCGGGCTCCGTGCTCAGCATGGAGTCTGCTTGTCCCCCTCCCTCTGCTCCTCCCTGTGCTTGCTCTCTCTCTTAAATAAATACATAAATAAACACATAATAAAATCTTCACCCCCCCAAAAAAAAATATTGGAGGGGCGCCTGGCTGACTCATTCTGTAGAGCATGTGACTCGATCTGAGTCATGAGTTCAAGTCACCCGTTGGGTGTCGGGATTACTTGAAAATAAAATCTTTAAAAATATAAAAATAAAAATAAATTTAAATAAACAATAAACAGCTATTCAAAACACTTGTTTGCTTATACTAGCATTGTGATTTGGGGGGCAAATTCTTGTTTTTGGGAAATGCATGCGCAAGCATTTTGGAGTAAATCATCGTGGCGTTTGTAAGCCTTTGATGTGATCGGAATGGTTTGGCAGTTTCCTATAAAGTGAAACATACACTGACCATAGGATCTGGAAATTGCGCTCTGGTTTCTACCCTAGAGAAATGAAATCTTATGCTTAACATGAGAACTTTTACCAGATGTTTATAGCAACTCTGTGATTCAAAAACTGGAAACAACCCAAATATCCTTCAGGAGGTGAATGGATAAGCACACTGTGGTACGTCCATACAGTGGAATAGTATTCAGCAATAAAAAGGAATCAGCTACTGACATCCTCAACCACTTGGATAAAGCTCAGAGGTATTACGCTCAGTGCAAGGAGCCAGTTTCAAAAGGTTACATACTATGTGGTTCCATCTTTATGACGTTCTCACAAAGAAACTGTAGGAATGGAGACCTGATCAGCAGTTGCTAGAAGGTGTGTCCATAAAAGGGAGACCCCAGGGCCTTGGGAGGGGTGACAGAATGCTCTGTGTCCTGATCGTGGTGTGACTACACAAATTCATACGTGTGTTAAAATTCATAGAGCTGTGCACCCAAGCACCAACTTTAATGTGTTCTTTTTTATGAATCTTTTTTTTTAAAGTCAGCCCTGTGCCCAACATAGGACTTGAACTCACAACCCTGAGATCAAGAGTCACATGCTTCACTGACTGAGTCAGCCAGGCACCCCATCAACTTTAATATATTGTTTTAAAAATCTCTCTAACAAATCTATTCAGAGACAAGAAAGAAATGAAGTGAATGTGGCAAAATGTTGACTGGTTGTTGGGTCCAAGTGGTGAGCTACATACTGTACTGATCTTTCTGTTTTTTTGTACATTTGACATTTTTCATAATATAGAGGAAGAGGATTCCCTCTGAAGAGCCGGCCTGGCAGGAGCACTAGTCCCCTCTCCCCAGGAGCACAGGGAGGCAGCAGGTGTGACCTCTAGCCCTCACATCTGTGGCCCTCGAGAACTGACCAAGTGCTTTCTAGGCCAGCCCGCCAAAGCTCAGCGTTTGACCAGAATCTTCTTCTATGGCCTATGCCTGCCTAGGGTAGGAGAGACTGCCCCTATCTGGTCCCTTACATCTGACGTGAGCATTCTGGATACCAGATGGATGGATCACTTCAGGGCTGCTGTTTGGTGGGGGTGCTCCCTCCCCACGCAGTAGCCCTCCTCTGGGCCCCTACTCCACCCCTCTGGGTCACCGTGGCATTTCTCACACCTCAAGGTCACTGCATCTGAAACAGGAGGAAAGCATCTCTGTTCCATGGCAGGAGCTGGTGTCTGAGTGTCTGAGCACACGGGCCGGGGACAGCATATCCCAGTGTCTCTGGGATCCAACTGCCTCAGAAGCATCAGGTGCTGGTTGAAAGCCAGCTTCTGGGGCCCCACCCTGGACCTATCAGAAGCAGAGCCTCCGGGACCGACCCAGGAGTCAGCACTGGAACCTAGCTCCCCACAGTAAGTCTTAGAGCCACTGGCCCTGGAGAGCAGGTCAATTCCTCTACCGATGAGAAGTGCTCTTCTAATGGGCCCATTAGGCTAGGAGAGAAAAGCTTCCCCCCTCCCTAACCCCACCCAGGGCGTAAATCTGGATTAGCCATCAGAAAATTTCTGTAAAGGGCCAGAGAGTCAATACTTTTTGGCTTGTAACTGGAACAACTACTCAGCAATATGTAAATGAATGGGTGTGGCTGTGTGCCAATAAAACTTTATTTATATGGAGACTGAAATTTGAATTTCATATAATTTTCACATGTCACAAAATAGTCTTTTGATTTTCTTAAAAAACCACTTAAACGGGCACCTGGGTGACTCAGATGGTTAAGCGTCTTCCTTCTGCTCAGGCCATGATCTCCAGGTCCTAGGATCAAGCCCCACATGGTGCTCTCAGCTCAGCAGGGAGCCTGCTTCTCCCTCCCCCTCTGCCTCTCCCCGTGCTTGTGCTCTGTCTCTCTCTCTCAAATGAATAAAAAAATTTTAAAAGAAAAAAAAATATATTACCTTTAAAAATAACAATAATAAATAAAAAATCACTTAAAAATATAAAAACTATTCTTGGTGCCCCTGGCTGGCTCAGTCGGTTAAGTATATGTCTTCAGCTCAGGTCATGATCCCAGGGTCCAGGGATCAAGTCCCTCATCAGGCTCCTTGCTCAGCGGGGAGCCTGCTTCTCCCTCTGCCTGCTGCTGCCTCTGCTTGTGTGCTCTGTTCTCTCTCTCTCTGTCAAATAAATAACATCTTTAAAAAAAAAAGATGGAAAGTTGCGCTATTAAAAATAGTAATAAATAAATAAATAAAAACTATTCTTGATAGAAACAAAAAGTAGACCAGTAATGGCTGAAGACTGGGGGACTAGAGAAACAGCGAGGTGTCTCGGAAAGTGTACAGGGTTTCTCTTTGGAGCGATGAAAATATCCTAGAACTGACCATGGTGTGATGGTGGCATGTATCTGTGCAGTTATTAACAACCATTGACGTGCACACTTTAAATGGGTTAATTATATGGCATGTGAATGGTATCTCAACATAACTGTTTTAAAAGAAAATATTCTTGGGGCGCCTGGGTAGTGCAGTCGTTAAGCGTCTGCCTTCGGCTCAGGGTGTGATCCCGGTGTTCCGGGATCGAGCCCCACATCGGGCTCCTCCGCTGGGAGCCTGCTTCTTCCTCTCGCACTCCCCCTGCTTGTGTTCCCTCTCTCACTGGCTGTCTCTCTGTCACATAAATAAATAAAATCTTTTTAAAAATAAATAAAGAAAGAAAGAAAGAAAAGAAAATATTCTTAGCTCACAGACTGTACACAGACAGTACCTTGCAGACCCCTGCCCTAGATAGGAAATGTTTAGCTTCACCAGATTTAAATGCTCTGCATAATAAAGACACAGGGCGGGGTGGGGGAGGGGTAGATGGAGAAAAGATGGGAAGAAAAGCCAGAAGAAGACAATTTGATGACAGACCGGCTTGAGAGCTAGTCGGGGAGGCAGGGCATGGCTGATGAACGTCTAAGCCAGAGCTCACAGCCCGTGGTCCACAGGCCAAACCCACCTACCACCTGTTTTGGAAGGCCTGTGAGCTAAAAATGGTTTTTAGGGATGATCATTTTGCAATCGGTTTGATGATAGGGAACACTGGCTTTGAACACTGATTAAGCAAAATGTTTTACTCCCCACCCCCCCAAAAAATTATTCCATTCCTCTCATTAGTAAACCTGTACTACAAAGAAATCTACTCAGTTATTATTATGCTTTGCATTTCATTAATCAAAAATTTGTGGAAATTGGCTCTATTGTTATATAAGTACATACCTACTAGGCTTGCTTGTGGTTCTTGGTCCACAAAGCCTGACATGTTTACTATTTGGCCCTTTACAGAAAAAGTGTGTTGACCCCTGATTTAGCAATGGATGATTTTCAATTTCAAGCGGTTTCCTGTCTGAAACCCTGTGTTATCTCAAGCCTCGAGTGAAAGCCTTTAAAAGACACGCCGGCTCTGTTAGCAGAGCTCAGGAGGACCACAGCACCGTGGAAGAGGCTCCGGACAGAGCTGGGCAGGTTCAGGGAGGGGGAGCCGGCGAGGAGCTGCAGAGGGAAGGCACACAGAAGGCTAAACGAAGAAGCCTGCGGTTCATGTACAGGGTCCGGAGCCTTTGACTGCTTCCACGTTGGCATCTGCCCCTTCCTCAAGAGCAAAAGCAAATGTTGGGTGAGCGGCTCTTTCCTCTAATTCAAGCCATGCACCCTACTCCTGCTGGTAAAATCGCTGGCCTGTTGTTGGAGATTGATAGCTCAGAACTTCTTCATATGCTTGGGTCTCCAGAGTCTCTCGGTTCTAAAGTTGATGACGCTGTAGCCGTACGACAAGCCCACCAGGCTGAAGAGGCTGCCCAGAAAGCAGTGAACAGTGCCACCCGTGCTCCAGCTGTTTCAAACTGATCAGGGACCACGAAAAGAAACTCGTGCTTCACCGAAGAAAAATATGTAAACATCGAAAAACTTAAAAAATGGGAAAAAATGCAAAATATAAAATAAATTTAAAAAGGAAAGGAAACTTTGAACCTTATGTACCGAGCAAATGCCAGGTCTAGCAAACATAATAGGGGCACCTGAGTGGCACAGCGGTTAAGCGTTTGCCTTCGGCTCAGGGCGTGATCCTGGCATTATGGGATCGAGCCCCACATCGGGCTCCTCCACTGTGAGCCTGCTTCTTCCTCTCCCACTCCCCCTGCTTGTGTTCCCTCTCCCGCTGGCTGTCTCTATCTCTGTCGAATAAATCAATAAAATCTTTAAAAAAAAAAAAACATAATGCTAGTCCTAGATTACTTATTGATTTAAAAACAACAAAAAAACCCACAAAAAATAGTAAAATATAAAAACAAATTAATGTTTTATAGACCCTGGGAAAAAGAATTTTCAGCAAAGAAAAAAATTTAAAGCATTCCTTTCTTTAATTTTGTAATTCTTTACTGTGGCTTAGCTCAGAATGTCACTTCTGTTTTAAATAACAGAATTGATAACTGAGCAAGAAAACATAATTTGGATTATAAAATTCTTGCTTTAATAAAGATTCCTTAAACAGTGAAAGAAAAAAAAAAAAAAGAAGAAGGCTAAATGACCCCGGAGCCTACAGAGGCAGAGTGCTTGCCCTGAATATTCTAGAAGAAGGTGGTTCTAGAGAGAGGAAAGTAAAAGGCTAGATACTTCTGTTGCCTGAATGGGGCCCTATGAGAACAGACAGTGAATGACTTCCCCACCAGGGGGTCAGCCCCCTGAGGGTGGGAACAGTGTCTTTTTCATCTATGTATCCAAAACATACCCAACCTGATATTTAATAAACATCGATGAAGGAATGAATGGAGGCTGGAATGAATGAATGAAGCAATTATTGGATTTAGCTGACCTGAGTGAAGAGATGACTCAAATGGTGACTTGGACTAACGTCTGAGAGGAGTTCCCACCCCCCTCCCAGCCACAACCTAGTTTTTACAGCATTGCCCAAGCTGTGTCCCTCAAGACAGTAAAAGGTAGAAGACAAAATGTTTCGAGGATCAAAATGTTATAACACACGGCCTAGTGAATCACCTTTTGGGACAGTCTCAAGAGACCCTGCACCGCAGCTTATTAAAGGCCCTGAGAAGTCCTGCGCCACCAGCTGTTCAGAGTGTGGCAGGGCTCTGACACTGTTTCTCAGATTGCCAACCAACCTCCCTGAGTCGAGTCCTCACTCACTCCCCAGAAGTTCCAGGACTTCCCAGTGTCACGGTCCCCTGCCCCCTGCTAAAATCCAGGCAATGAAAATCTGATTGGTTCTCAGCTTTCTCCATGGCTGGTGTAAGATTGAGTTTTCTTCGGTTGTGGGTTTTTTCCTCTCCTGGTCTCTTTGTTCTTGTGGGTTTATGCCTTCAAAAAAAATTTTGTTGTTGTTTTACTGTGATTTTGGTTTGGGAGGGAGCAAAAGTTGATGTGTGCACATTCATCTTGTTTATTTATTTTATTTTATTATTTTATTTATTTTATTTTTAAGTAATCTCTACACCCAGAATAGGACTCGAACTTACGACCCCCAGATCAAGAGTCATATGCTCCACCGACTGAACCGACTAGGCGCCCCTCATCTGCCCTCTTTCCAAGGTGAAAAGAAGGGCTCTACGGTGGGGTCGCATCAGGCAGCTGGGCGACTGAGTGAGGTAAACCAGAGGCGGAGGGTTAGGGAGTGGACCGCTTGCCTGGCTTCCCTGAAGCACATGAGTGGGGGGAGGGCTGATTGGCCGAGGGCTCTGCTAGGGCCTGGGAAAGCCAAAATGTGAAAAAACAAGGAGATCCTCCCCGCAAGGTGCTTAGTGGGTGAGAGATAAGTGCACGATTTTTTTCCCAGTGGTCAGTGTACATGACAGACAAGCACGGAGTTACGGGAGGCCCATGAGTGGATTGGTGCAGCCAGAGAGAGATTGTGTGTGCGTGTGTGTGTGTGTGTGTGTGTGTGTGTGTGTAGGCATCCTGGGGGAGGAAGAGCAGCAGGAGCCACGTTTCAGAGGTGAAGGACAGCACCATAAGGGCTGCAGGGTTCCTGACTAGCACGGTGCCAAGAGGACCCCGGGACAACCGCGGTGGGAGAGGAGCCGAGGAGAGGACGGGAGGACTGGGAGCGCCCCGCAGGAGCTTGGGCTGATGGGGAGCCACTGAGCGATGGCCTGGTGGCTCCTTTGGGCAGCTGGGTGGAGGACGGGCCCAAGGCCGACAGCACTGGAGTCCGAGAGACGACTTAGGCAGCTGTTGCAAAATCCGGTGAGAAATGATGACGCCTGCACTCAGGCAGCGAGCTTACTCGTGATGGATCACTGGGGACAGAATCGAGGAGGTGAAATCAGTGGTGTGTGAGCTGTGGCGGAGGGAAGGGGAGAGTGGCCTAAGGAAGCCTCCCAGGTTTCCAGCTCCTGTTGGCTGTTGGGGGAGGAGTAGATTATCCCCTCCTGCTCCCCTCTCTCCTGCCCCAACCCACCACCGCCAACCCCCTCCCCGCACGTCTGGGAGGACACCCCCCAGACCATGAAAAGAGTGTTGGCTATCCTCCCTGCCCCACCTTCCCTCCTCCGACTGTTTGCCGGGAGTCCCCTGGGAAGACAGAAAGGGAGATGAAATCATGGAACAAAGAGGATTAGAGCCGCATTTCTTCCCTTCTCTACAATGGAAAACTCTAAGTTGGGAGAGGGGAGGCTTTAGGGGGGCCGGTGGGGGGAATCTGATGAGGTTATGGTTTTGAAATAGGAGCTGTCAGGAACTGCCAATCTCTCGCTTTCTTTCCTCTAAGTAGGAGCTCCTCTTGGTTGACCCCAGTTTAGAGCCTCTTCTTCCCAGGGTGAGTCTGTCCTATTACATCACCAGCCGGCAGGTGCCCCCTTCCGCCCGGCTGACCACTGTACCCCCACCCACAGCGGAGCACAGCACCACCTCCTAACGCTCCTTGTGCGGGAAGGGGGTCCAGGGAGGAGGCAGAGCCAGACATGGAGCTGGAGGGGCCACCGCCCAGCCTGGCAGACGCTCTCCAGGGTCCCACACCTCCGCGCCTCCGAATCTTCACTTGTAAGGAAAGATGATCAGAACCAGCTCATGGGCTTGCTGTGGTGACCAAGCAGGTGGGAGGGGACATGAGAGGGGCTTTGGAAACCAGGGCCACCCCGACAATGCAGGGCCTGGGGCGAGAGGACTGATGGTTCACCTGCGTGTGTCTGAATTCTGGGGAACTAAACACTAACAGGCCCTTCGATGAAATCTGTTGTATCCTCCAACTTTGATAAATTGTCTGTCGTAAGAATCTGGAAGGCCCAGTGTGACTTTGGAACTCCTGGACTCTTTGGAGTTCAACAGGAAACACCACGGCATGGGGAAGGCGGCCTCCGGCCCCCGGCCCGCCGCCCAGAGCCCCCTTCTCTTCCCACCGCCAGCTCCATCCTGCACCGTAGGGCTTCACGCAGACCCACGAGCGTATCCCAGCCTTAAGGTCTAACCCATGCACACGCACGCATTCGCGAACACATACACACACGCACGCATGCACGCACGCACACACTCACACTGCAAACAGTGGTAGACCTAGAGGTACACACACCGGGGCATATCTGGAGACAACGGATTCTGGGAAGAAGCTCGTGCAGATCCTGGAAGAGGGCGCCCCGGTCCCAGGGACATCCAGCATGGTGGAGGAGGGGGCTGTCGGCTCGAGGTGGGCACAGTCGCTTGGCCCCACCCACTGCTCACCCCATGGCCCGGGGCGCGGTTGGCGGACCCAGCGTTCGTTAGGGTCAGGGACCCTTTTTCCCGATTAAGGTGGTAGGTACTGCTCTGAAGTGAGAGTGAGGAGGAGGGATTCTTCTTCTCTCCCCAAGATTTTTGTGTTTCTTTCCTCACTTCCTCGCTTTGATTCTCCTCTGTTTTCCTTGGGACAAATTTGGGGATAATTTACACGCCAGCCAGTCAGAGAAGTGGGAGATGAGATGCCCTCGGGGACGTATGACCCAGGAGGCCAGGAGCTCTTGGGTGAGGTCCAAGGCCTCCGCAGGCCTCGGAGCTGCTAACATCTCTCTTCCCACATCTCTGAAAGGCTTCGAGGCTTCTAATGTATTGTCTGAAAGCAGAGAATCCTTAGAGCCTTAGATAAGAGCAGAGCAAGCACAATGAAAAATGCAGTGCTGGACAAGGACACCTGGGGACATGCTGATCCGTGCCACACCCCCCCCCCCAGAGTAGATCCAGG
Source organism: Ailuropoda melanoleuca (assembly GCF_002007445.2). NCBI lineage: Eukaryota > Metazoa > Chordata > Mammalia > Carnivora > Ursidae > Ailuropoda > Ailuropoda melanoleuca. The sequence continues at coordinate 26,914,263 of NC_048230.1, read as the reverse complement.
CCCAAGCCTGGGCACGAAGCCTTCCTGTCCGATGCCCCGCATCAGGTGAGACAGGAAGAGGCCACACGGGGCAATGCAAAGAGGACTGAAGTCTGGACCAAGAATTAAGAGCCACGGGCCTGGGCCTGGCTGAAGGGGTGGGGAGCATTCTGGGGAAGAAGAACACGGACTCGGGGCGCCTGGGTGGCTCAGTCGGTTAGGCGGCCGCCTCTTGATTTTAGCTCAGGTCATGATCTCAGGGTTGTGAGATCGAGCCCCACCTCGGGCTCTGCACTCCACGGGGAGTCTGCTCGAGGATTCTTTGTCCCTCGCCCTCTGTCCCTTCCCCTGCTTCCATGCTCGCTCTCTCTAAGATAAATAAATAAATCTTAAAAGAAGAAGGAGAAGAAGAACGTGGACTCTGAGATCCCAGACCTACAGTCAACTCTCCTAATCCCAGCTACCAGCTGTTCATGCTCAGCCAAAGTCCTATCCCTCTCTGAGCCTCAATTTCTTCATCTGTAAAATGGGGATAATGACGTATTCCTCACAGAATGGTGGTGCGGATTTAATTAGGTAAAGCACAAGACGTGTTTAGCGCTGTGCCTGGAATGGAGAAAAGGGTCAATAAAGGCTAACCACATGACTGTTACAATGATCAAAGGCCTGGGACATGTCCGTCAAATGGTGGTTGAATTTGTATGAATTGCAGCAGGTCACGTCCCATTGATGGGCCTCGGTTTCCTCATCTGAATTTATTTTACTCTCTAGAAACATTTCACTATTAATGCCCAGAGTTCCCCTGACACAAGTCATAGCTAACATTTGCAGAGCACCTGCTGGGGGCCCAGTGCTCTCTGAAGCACTCCAGACACACGACATCATTTTATCCTCCCCTTCGGGGGCCTTGGAGGGGCCTTCTCTTATTCCCCATTTGGCAGATGAGGAAGCCGGGACATAGGAGGGTTAGGGACGTTGCCCTGTGTCACCCAGCAAGACCCAGGCAGCCTGGCTCCATGGTCCATCCTCCCAATGTCTCATCTACCATCCTTCCCTGTCCAGATGTGGCCCATGCCCCTATCGGAGCCACCGGGCGGCGCGTTCAGAAGGAACCCTCTGGTCAATCCAGCCAGCTCATTGGTGTGGTGCCTATTCCCCGCACCGAACTAGTAATGGAGTCAAATTAGTCATTTTGGCCCCTGAATTAATGATTCTGCCTCGACGTGTTTAGACTTTCTGACAAGGACACGTCCCTCCACCTCTGGGTTGGAAAGAATCCGTGGTAAGAAATACTGCTTTTGAATTAAAATGGGAAAATGGCCATCCCCTCTGATCATTTACCTCTTAACTGAGGACATCGACCCACCTGGTCTCAGGAGGCACTCACCCTCTCGGGGTGAGATACACGGGTCTGGGACTGTTTCCCCATTTCGCAGCTGAGGAAACCCAGCTGGGGGCAGAGAGGTGCCGCTGGTTGCCCGGGATCTCACATCCTGCTGGCGGTGGGGGCAGAAGTGACATTGGAACCCAGGTCCCCCAACGCACCTGCGCTTTACCGGCTGCCCGTCCGGGCCCGCTGGTAACGCGCTCCGAGGGGCTTGGAGCCTCCCGGCCGCTGGGAGCATCCCAGGAAGGGTAGGCAGCGCTGGAGACCATTTGCTCGGGCCCCTCCCATTTGGCCGGGCCCCTCCCATTTGCTCCTCCTTTTGGCAAGGAACACCAGGCTACATTAAGCGTTCTTTTCTGAGTTGTGTGTGGGCAGAAGCAGCCTGGAAATTGCAGGGAACGGAGGCACCTGGCTCCCTGGGGACAATTGCGAGTCCATCTCGTCACCTTGTTTATTTGTAAAATGGGAACGTAGACACAACTGGTGTATGTTTTACATTAAACCGAATAGGAGCTTGTGGCATTTCTGTCTGCGCTGGAGACATGTTTATGCTGCTGGGTCCATTATGAATCTGTTTAATATCCTCCAAATTCTGTGAGTCCTTCCATCCCTGAAGCCAGGAAGTGGATAATGTGCACATAGGGAAGAAATTTCCAGGCGTTCAGACCTTTAGGTAAATGAGGACTCTTTTTTTTTTTTTTAGAGGAAAAAAGCCTGTTGCAGAAAAATTAAATTCTTCCTGTTCAAAATGGTTTTTCCAATGATCCTTTCCTTGTAGGAAATTGCTTGGGTCCTAAAGAAATGCCGAAGAAACCACCAACCACTGGAGCCTGAGGCCCTGGCTAGTGAGAGCTGCATCCCTTTGCTCTGAGAGCTGGCCCAGGGTCATAGAGGTGAATGACCCTCCGGGGCTGAGGAAGACTTCGGGGATGCGTCACCAGGAGCTCAGGGGGCCCGAGGGCTGCCTTGCTTGCTGGGGGCTGCTGGGAAGCCAGCAGCAGACGAATCCTGCAGGATTGGGAAGAGGCTTCCCACAGGCCTGCTGGCAGGAGCAGCTCCCTGCGTGCTGGCAGAACAGAGAAGTATTATTTTAGGGAGAAAAATGAGATTCCTGTTATTGCTTTATTCCTCCTGCAGAAATGTTGGTGTGTCCCCGCCAGGGCCAAGATGAGAGGCGGGTCGCTGCCGGCAGAAGGGTGAGCTCATCGCGTGTGGGGATATGAGGAGTTTCCAGCAAGGCGAGCGTGGAAAAAGGCTCCATGCTTTGAATGCTAAGTCCCTTGTCAAAGAAGAACTCTTTGACCCTCCCATTAACTTGCTTCCCCTTCCGTCTGTCACCGTCCTTCTCCATCCTCTCTCATCTTGCTTCTCCATTATCTGCCCCCCCCGGCCCCCCCCATTTGATCCCTCTGTCTTCTTGCATCTCTGGCCAAACTCTCCCCCTCAACAGCCCTGAGGTTCTGGGCGCATTCTTGTTTGGAGATCGCACAAAGGAAGAGCCCAGGCTTTGGAGTCAGTTCAAATCCCAGCCCTACCAGTTACTGGCTGGGTGGTGTTGGCCAAGGGCCTTCAACTCTTTGGGCCTCTGCTCTCTCCATATTATCCGGCAGCTAGATGAGAAAGCAAATGGGAAAATGCCTAGGACACAGTAGGTGCTCATTTGATATCTCCTTCTTCCCTTCCTTCTTGTGGAAGCCAAGGCTATTGTGTCATGAAGGAATCCTGAGACTTTGGGGTTTACGAATGTCAAATTCCCACAGGGCTCTGGGAAATGTGGGTCACAGGTTACCTGCTGTCTTCATCACCAGAGTCTTGACATGGCCCGGGGCTGACACGAGTCACTGTGAACTGAAGCCGGAATTAAGAAGAGGGGTTCAGGGGACTAGAGGGAACCTCCTGGTCTTGGCCAAGAAAGAACAGGAGTGTGGCCAGGAGCCCAGGCCAGAGAGGGCAGGAAGCAAGATGGCGCTGCTTAGATAGAAGCTGCCTGACAGCCGGGGAGCAGGAAACTCCGTAAAGTGGCCACAGAGCTGTACCAGTTGGAAATTCTGAAAGGTGAGGGTGAAAAGGTACAGGGCTCATGGGATGAGTCACCTATGGTAGGACAGAGCTCCAACTGGCATTTTGGCTGCCACAGGCAAGGGCCTGAAACACTCCCCAGCCAACGTTGATTTTCCATCTGTGATTCACCAAGGCATGGAGGGGAGAGGAGGGGAGGACAGGCAGCCTCCTCACACAGCTGGCCACCAAAGGTGCCTGCAGCTTTTCTGCTCATCCCATTGGCCACAGCTTAGTCATGTGGCCACATCTAGCTGCAAAGAAGGCTGGGAAGCGTGGCCTCCGGTGGGCACCATGTGCTCAACTACATAAAATCTGGGGTGTTCTATCACCAAAAAGAAGAAAGGGACAACGGATGATGGGGGCAATTGTCGCTTTCTGCCATAAACCGGAAGAGGAAAGCGTTTCTCGGGCCTCGAGTAGAACTCTGGGACCCGCAGGCACGCTTCTAGAATTCTCGCTGAAGACATAAAGAAGGTTCTGGGCTTTGTTTTAAGGGAGGTTGTAGTAGACTGTTCTCAGCTTTTTGCTCTCACCCCGCCCCTTGTGACCTTCATGCAGGAGAGCAGGCAGAATACATTTCTCCACCGCAGTGACGTTGAGCTTGGACATACGACCAGTTTGGACCAATGGAATATGAGCATAAGCGACAAGGAGCCAATGCCAAGCCACAGCCTACAGGGGCGCCTTCTGCTCCTGCTGTTCACCACCGAAAGGGCATGTCCCCAGGAGCAGCTTGCCCAAGAAGATGAAGAGACACGTGGGGCATACCTGACCCTCAGCCCGGGGCGAGTATAGCTGTGAGCCGGGAAATACCTGAGTGCTGGTTGTGTGATGATGGCTTATTACGGGGCATTATCGCAGCAAAACTGACCAGCACAGAGGTTTTGGCCCCTTCAATCCCCGATCCCATCCCCATCTTTCCCCGCACCCACACTTCCTCGATTAACTCATTTAATCAATAGTCATTTACGAGCCACCTGTCATGTGCCAGGCGCTGGTCCAAGTGCCGGGCTCCAGAAGCCTTGAGGCATTTCCAGTCTGAGGAGAGGGTCAGATACATAAATAAATGATGACACTATCCATGGTATGATACTGTGATTTCTAATAAGAAATATATATGGTCTCTGTCCCCTGCCTGACTCAGAGCTCCTAAAAACCTTTAGAATTTCCTGAGCTTAGCAAGTGATCAGCGTGTCTTTTGTGATGTTCATGAGGTGCTTTGGGGAAGCACCTGGGCCACCTGGGGGGGGGGGACTGATTTGTTTAGAGGTGTGACAATCTATTGTCATGGTAAGCACTGTAGGAGCCGGTCTAAGCCAGAGGCTGGGTGAGGGGCAGCTCAGCGCGGGGCTCTGCGGACCAGGAGAACCAGAGTAGCTCTCCTTGCTTCCTTTTGTTTTCGGCCTCTACCCCCAGCCCTCCAAACCATCCAGAACCTGGAGGCCTGGCCCAGAGTGAGTACTAGATTCCAGAAAGTGCTACAGAGACAGCTGTGACCCCAGGCAAATGGCTACCCACTCTGAGTCTATTTCGTCATCTTTAAAATAGCATCCATCCCACAAGGTCAGGGGAAGACTTGATGGGAGACATGCAGCATGTCTGGTACAGTGCCTGGCACCAAGTAAGACGCAATCAATCGATGGAGTTCTTGGGTCACCTGGGTGGCTCAGTGGCTTAAGCGTCTGCCTTCAGCTCAGGTCCTGGGATCGAGTCCCGCATTGGGCTTGGGCTCGTGCTCAGCAGGGAGCCTGCTTCTCCCTCTGCCTGCACCTCCCCCTGCTTGTGCTCTCTAACAAATGAATAAATAAAATCTTGAAAAAATAAATTAAAAAAAAATCAAAGGCATTCTTAGCTCACCTAAACTGTGCAAGGCAAGTGGTAAAACCAGATGGAGGGAATCTGGTTGGAGGAGGTGATATAGGAAAGATGGTTCAGAGCCGACAGCCGAGAAAGAATTCTTGAGACCTCTTTGGTGCAAAAAGGTGATTTTATTAAAGCACGGGGACAGGATCTGTGGGCAGAAAGAGCTGCACTGGGGTCACGAGTAATGGCCCATTATGTACTCTCAAACTGGAGGGGGGTTAGGAATAGCGTTAAGCCTCTTAGGAATTTAGAAGAAAGGTTTCCAGCACCTTGAGGGCGCTAGTTATTGTTAGGAAAAGGTTATTCATTACTGTCTACTAAAACCTTAGTCATGAGACCCTTCAGATGTGTATCGGTGGGTCATATGCTTGGGGGACAATTGCCAACACGTATCTTGGAGGTAGAAATAAGGGAAGTTTCCAAAGGAGTTTTTATATGTTACAGTAGACTCACAGGATCCTGGGGTCGGGCTAAGATTGCCTTTTGCCCTTAGCAAAGTATTAACATCAAGGCAGCTGAGTTCCTAAAGGAATGTCGCTCTGTCTCAGGGACTTGTCAGTGGGCTGTAAGTAGTAGGGGAATTTAGTTTTTCTTTTGCCTTTGTTTCCCACATCATAGGTAGCCGAAAGAGCTCAGGCTTAAAGTCTAGCTCTGCCTCTCACTCGTTGTAGAAACCTGGGCCAAGTGCCTACCTAGCGCAGGACGGAGCTGTGCGGGCAGGTGGCGTCACATGACGGGCCGGGCAAAATGCTGCTCGACTTCATGACCGGCCCTTCAGGATGCTGCTCGGCAGCAGGGGCACTACCAAACCAGTGGACCCCTTCTTGCCTGTGTCTTTTGAATTATTTCCTTGGGACAAATTCCAAAATCTTGTCTCCAAGCCTTTCTGCAGTTGTCAGATCCCAGAAAAAGCAGGTCGCAGTAAATCCTGAGGCCCCGGACCACGCGCCGTGGCAGCGCTCCTGCTTGGAGCTGCCGGCAGCGGGTCACCCGCAGCCGCGCCTTCCAGCTGGCACCCGGGGGCCAGAGATGACATCAGCGGGAAGGACAGGTTCTCAGCCATGGGGGCGGGCGGGGTGGGGTAGCAGGACGTTTTTAGTCTCCTGGGACTGCTACCTCAGCCTGAGTGGGAGGAAAGCTGGTACAAATGCAGCAACAAGCTTGCCCAGTAGTCCTTTGAGAACCGTCCAGAAAATTCTCATGGGAGTGTAGGTATCACATCTCAGAGAGGAGCTAGAGGCAGCCAAGTGAGGCTGGGGCCTCAGCCTTGGAATCTGCTGCCTGAGACACAGCGCGTGAATGCGGGCGCCCAGGGGGCTCAGTGCGTTGAGCATCTGACTCCTGGTTTCGGCTCAGGTCGTGATCTCAGGGTCATGAGATCCAGCCCCGAGGCTGGCTCTGCTGTCAGCGGGGGAGTCTGCTTGAAGATTCTCTCCCTCTGCCCCTCCTCCCTCTGGTGCTCACAGGCACGTGCGCTCTAGCTCTCTCTCTGTCTCTCTCTCAAATAAATAAATCTTTTTTATTTTATTTTATTTTATTTTATTTTATTTTATTTTATTTTATTTTATTTTGAGTGAATGAGCATGAATTAAAAACAGTAATGGCCAGAAAGAGGCAGTGTCCAAGATGGGGGCTCTCCACTGGAAGGGTCTCAGGGCATCCTGAATCCTCAGGATTTTATGCAATATTTTGTGTGCATGGGGGCGCCTGGGTGGCTCAGTTGTTAAGTGTCTGCCTTCAGCTCAGGGCGTGATCCCAGAGTCCTGGGATCAAGCCCCACATCAGGCTCCTCTGCTGGGAGTGCTTCTTCCTCTCCCACTCCCCCTGCCTGTGTTCCCTCTCTCGCTGGCTGTCTCTCTCTGTCATATAAATAAATATATAAATCTTTAAAAAAAAAATATATATATATATATTTATATATTTTGTGTGTGCATGATCCAGGCGTATCCAGTTAAGACGCCCCATCCTTTGAGTATGAATAAAGTCAATGCCTATCCCGTTCCACGTGTGCTCCTCCCGGCCCCACCAGGGATGCTGGGATGTTGCTTATGACCTTCCCAGTATCAGACCGCACCATCTTCCAAATTAGTTCAGTTTGTGGACCATCTCATCACCCTGCTGGTACTGTCCTTGTTCCATGCTGGACTCACCCAGAGGTAGAAATCAGCCTCCCTCCATGACTTCAATACACATACAAAATCATTAAGACACAGCATGTTCTATGGGTAAAGTTTCAAAGACCAGCAAGGTAGATGAGACATTTGTTTTGTTTTGATGTTGGGGTGTGTGTGTGTGTGTTTTATCTGCCCAGTGTCCCTTCCACCATCCAGTAAAAACAAAGAACTGCTGGGACACCTGGCCGGCTCAGTCTGCGGAACATGTGATTCTTGACCTCGGGGCTGTGGGTTCGAGCCCCACGTGGGGTGTAGAGATTACTTAAAAAAAATCAAATCTTAAAAATCAAAAACAAACAAACAAAACAGAGAACGACTTTCCCCCAATTCCATGTTTCTGGAAATGATACAGTATTCCAGCCCATCAGCCAGGGGTAAGCACCTGACTCAGGCCCAACCCAATCCGATTAAGGTACCCCATCCCCAGATAGTGAGGTGACTTAGCTGGTGTGAGGTAGGCCTGGGGATATAGGGACCATCTTCCCAACCGTATGGAAGAGGTCTCTCTACAGGAAAGAGAATGAAGCCAATACCAAGAGAAGCCAAGCCAAGAGAGACATGGAGATGAGCTGTGTCCTGGATCCCCTTAAGCCAATGTGAGAGCGGCCGCAATGTTAACGTTGTTCCCTTGAGTTTTGTAATTTGGTGGGACATTGGCTCCGCTGTCAACTTCCCAGTTAAGTGAGCCAATATATTTCTTTTTTCCTGGTTTTTCTTTTTTCCTGAAGAAATTTGAGTTGATGTTTCATCATTTGCTACCAAAAGACTGAGTACAGAAAGGGTTTCTATCTACTCTCCTTTGCTGGTCCTCAAACTTTTAGCCAAGTCTGCAACACATTTTTCAGAACTGAGGTCATGGGGAAGGGCTGATTCCATGTCTAGGCCAAGCAGAGCAGAAAGAGGGAGGTACCTGCCGGATGGTGAGAGGCTCACAGACTGAGCCCTTCTCTCATCCAGAGCAAGGTACTTGTCTCTGTGTTCTGCTCCTGCCTTTCATACCCTGAACTGGGTCCTACACCCCCATCAGCTAATCTCGAATGAAGGCATTTTCCTTCTCAAAAGGAATCTGGGGATGCCCGGGTGGCTCAGTCAGTTGGGCATCTGCCTCCGGCTCAGGTCATGATCCCAGGGTCCTGGGATCGAGTCCCACATCGGGCTCCTTGCTCAGCAGGGAGTCTGCTTCTCCCTCTGCCTGCCGCTCCCCCTGCTTGTGCTCACTCTCTCTTTCTGACAAATAAATAAATAAAATCTTTTTTAAAAAATGGAATCTGGATGATAAAATAGTTATATTTTCAGAGCACGTATGTATTTTTTTTCTCTGTGTATTTTTCTGGAGGAAGCATTGGTAGTTTTCATTCAATTTTCAAAGAGTCCCATGACTCAGAAAACAAGATTAAAAAAAAGAAGGTGATGAGGGTGGGGAGGGGGAGAGGTCCTCACACACAGGTGCGGGAGGAAGGAGCACACTGTCAGGCAAAGAAAGCTGGGCTCGGGCCCTAATGGGCACTTCACGTGCTCTTCCAACCAGAAGAGCCCTGAGAGGTATTTCAACATTTTCAGGCCCAGCACTCTTTCTTCAAACTAAATCTTAACAAGAAAACCCAATTTCCATGGTGCTGGGTGTCTCAGTCGGTTAAGCTTCCAACTCTTGGTTTCGGCTCAGGTCATGATCTCAGGGTCGTGAGACTGAGTCCCGTGTTTGGGGCTCTGCACTCAGCAGGGAGTCTGCTTGAAATTCTCTCTCCCTCCTCCTCTGCACCCCCTTCTCACACATGCGTGTTCTCGCTCTCTAAAATAAATAAATAAAAATCTTGAAAGGAAAGAAAGAAAGAAGAAAGAAAGAAAGAGAGAAAGAAAGAAAGAAAGAAAGAAAGAAAGAAAGAAAGAAAGCAAGCCAATTTGTGAAACAGACAAAAGCAGGCAGGGAAGGCATCAAGGGAAACCCTCCAAGACCCCAGAGAGGTTTTGTGAAATCCTTAAGACTTCTCAATCTATACTTTGGAAAATCCCTGGTCTAGCCTAATCGATTCATTTTACAGATGGGGAAACTGAGGCCCACAAAGAAGTGAGTTGCTCGAGTGTCCCAGCAAGTTGTGACATCACTGGGACTAGAATGTATGACTCCCAGGCTCCAGTGCCCAGGTCTGTGCTCTTCTCTCTGCCTGGGAAAATGTGAAAGCCACACTTTGTGCCTGAAAAGCTCAGGGTGCTCATTCCCTCCCACAGCCCACACACGGGGGCCTGCCATCAGTCCCATAAAACGGCCCCCACTCCAGCCCTCTGCCTCCCCCCACCTCCCACCCACCCCCCCCAGCCTCTCTGGGCAGTCCGATCTCCTTCATCCAGGAGAGAGTTGTGGAGGAGGGGCCGAACGCACCTCCCTGCTCATCTGGCTCCGGGAGGCCAGGCTGCCCGCCTCTCCTCCTCTTAGAGGTCGAGGAGGAGCCAGTGTGAACCTGGGGCCCGGGGAGCAAGGGAGCAAGGTCTTCGGGGGCAGAGTCCCAAGACATCTCACTTTACAAGGATGGAATTTCACTTGTGTATTTTAATTAAATTTTTATTTTTATGCAATTTTAGCTAAAGTTCCCTACTCCTACAGCTCACTCATTGTTATTAAAAACCATGACAAGATGAGAAAGAAAGAAAAAAAAAAGAAAGGAAAAATGCTGTCCGAGCAACGAAAATGAGGCCACTTTTTAGAAGAGGTCTGACCGCGTTGCACACTTGAAACCCACCCCCAGCCTTCGGATGCTGATTCAGCCCCCGTGACTTCACAGATCAGATTTTAAGTCTGTGGCTTATTGCTTTCTGAGCCTCCTGGGGCTTATAGGATTATTTGGGATTTAATCCTTTAATAATTTTTCCTCCCTCCTGTCTGAGGGCTGGTTTTCCAGCTGAAATCAGCCTGGGTGAAACGGCTTGCTCCCAGCCCTTCTCCAACTGCTGTCCTCAATCACTACATGAAAACTGAGGAGGGGGATCCGTGGAAAGCTGACCACTTCTGGAACTTACAGAGAGAAAGCTTAGGGACCCTATGGTGAAGAAGGGTAAGGCAGCCATGCCAAGGCCTGTGCCTGAAGCCTGGCATGTTATCCTCTCCATTCCTTACCACAGCCTTGGAAGTGGGGGTGGATATCCCCATTTTACAGAAGAAGAAACTGAGGCTCGGGGACCAGGAACATACTCAAGTCGACAGAGGTGGTAAGAAGCAGAACCAGGCTTTCAACCATCTCCCACTGGTCGCAGCATGCCTGCTGTCTCAGCCACACCAGCCGCTGGGCTCTGGCCCCCCTTCCACCCCAACCTGTTATCCCTCACGTGGCGAGACAGGGACGCCAGCGGAATGGAGACCCCCCCCCGCCCGCCCTGAGCAGCCAAGCGGCCCTGGCAGTGAAAGGGTGAGTGATGCCCCCCAGCTGATCCCCCTCACCAACCCACTCTCCGAGATGAGCAGGTGTGATCCGGTTCAGAGGGCCCCGAGCACCACTGTGAGCCGGGCGGGAGCGCAGAGGCGCTGGCAAGATGCCCCATGCGGGGCAGGAGCAAACCCACCCGAACTACGCAACAGGCCACGAGGTTGCCACCGTGTGGGAGCCCAGGGGAGACGAGAAGCCTCTGACATGCACACCGGTGGCCGCATTTGGACTCAGCCTTGAGTGGAGGCGGATGTCCACCAGCAAAGCAGAAACAAGGGGAGCACTGAGCAGGGTGACAGCATGAGCAAAGGTGTGCGGGTCCGAAAGAAAGGGTGTGCGTTAAAGGGGCGCCTGGGTGGCTGTCGGTTGGGCGTCTGCCTTTGGCTCAGGTCATGATCCAGGGATCCTGGGATGGAGCCCCGCATTGGGCTCCCTGCTCGGTGGGGAGTCTGCTTCTCCCTCCTCCCTCTGACCCTTCCTCCTGCTCATGCTCTCACTGGCTCTCTCTCTCTCTCTCAAATGAATAATAAATAAAAAGAAAGGGTGCATTAAAGAAAGTGCAGAGGGGCGCCTGGGTGGCACAGCGGTTAAGCGTCTGCCTTCCGCTCAGGGCGTGATCCCGGCGTTGTGGGATCGAGCCCCACATCAGTCTCCTCCGCTGGGAGCCTGCTTCTTCCTCTCCCACTCCCCCTGCTTGTGTTCCCTCTCTCGCTGGCTGTCTCTATCTCTGTCAAATAAATAAATAATATTTTTTTTTAAAAAAAAGAAAGCAACTGCAGAAACCACAGTTCTAAGTGCAGAAGGGGAAGGGACAGCTACAGAAATGACTGAGACGTCGGATGTGTCCTCGGAATTTGGGGCAAGGGGTGAGATCTCGGCCCACTGTATGGCTGGAGCATAAAGTACCAGGAAAGGCCGCTGGAAGTCTGACCCAGCTCAAGGGAAGAGACAGGGTCCCCAGAATCCTTATGCCATCAGGCATTCCCGGAGGGAGAAAATGAAATGGAAATCCTGACTCCCCATCCCTCCTGGCGTCTCTGGCTGGCAGCTCAATCAGTGGCTCTCCTGTTTCCGGCTTTCTGGGAGACGGAGTTGCACTCATTCACCTTGACTGGTGAGTCTCACTCATGAGCCCGAGAGCCCCAATAACCGGCCCTCGTGCCCAGCAGCGCCCACTGGAAGACAGGAGCCGCGTCCTTGAAAGGGAAGGCTCTGTCTGCTGCCCTCCTTTCCTCAGCGGTGCTCGGCAACCCGCGAGTCGTTCTTATACACAAAAGTATGCATCGTTAATTCAATCAACAAACCGCTAGCGGGCAGCTTCACTGTACCACAGGGTCTGTGCGAAGTGTTGGGATGTAGAGGTGAAAAAGACAGCCCCAGCCCTCCTAGGGGAAGGAAAGGACACATAAACAGGTCATTGCAACCCAGCGGTTGGGTCAGTAGAGGTGGTCACGGGGGCGATAGTAGCATGGCTCTCTCCAGGGACCTCGTTGGAAATGCCAGTTTGCAGGTCCTGCTCCAGATCTATTAATTTAGAGACTGGGGATGGGCCTAGCAATCTATGGTCTAACAAACCCTTGGGGTGATTCTGATGCAGGCTACAATGTTTGAGAATCAAGGAGCTATAGGGACACAGACGAGAGAGCAGTACTTCACCCTGAATGGAGTGATGGGGGAGGCTTCCTGGAGGAAGAAATTCCTGCGGTGGAATCTTCGAGAACAAGGCGCCGGTGAAAGGGTAAAAAGCTGTCCCAGGTAGACGAAGTGGTGCATGCAAATGCGTAGAAGATGAGGGAGCTCTGGGGTCTTCAAAGGATTACGGGGGTGGTGGGTGGGTGAACAGCCAAGCGGCTGGGAATGAGACTGGAAGGATTGAGAAAAGAAAGAGTAAGAGATTTCAGAACTTCTGATGGAACGAAGGTGAGAAAGAGAACTCAAGTGGGCAGGTGGACTCCCTGAAGTAAACACCCTGGCCTGAGCCATGCAGGACACATACCCCCAGGGGCCTGGAAGCTCCCCTCCCACCCCACCCCCACCCCATCTCCCCAAAACTTAATGAAAACGGCATGACCTCATGTGTTATGGCTGCAAAGGCGTGGGGGAGGCCAAATCCGGTGTTTGTATTGAAATTAATTGGGGGCTCCATGGATGATGAAGGCTTTGAGGAATGCACAGGCGCCCCTTGTGATCCCACGAACAATGGTGTCGGTGTCGCTTACGACCCCCGAGGCCCCCGGAGGCTCACATCTGCACTGCACGTCCACAGCCCTTCTCGATGAAACGATAATCATAGGCAGACACGAATATTTAAAACCCCAAGCCGATACCTACAGGACCTTGGGATGAAGAGGGTTTCGGGCAAGCACCCCCAGAGCTATTTTTAGCCTAGGAAATGGAGCCCCCATTTTACCCCGGGGCAGCCGCTTGTCAATCAGGAAAATCCCTCTGCTCACCCCCAGCCCTGATTTATGGTGATTCAGAGGGGAGATGCTGCCAGGAACAGGGCTGGGGCCAGGAAAATTTCATCTGTCTGGAATCCGACAGGAAAAAAGAGGCCTGGAAATTTCAGAGGAAGCTGGGCTCTGTGCCTGTCCCAGCGCCTCTGTTTGTGTTCGCTGGCCTGGCTGCTGTTAGCGAGTGAAGGGTCCGCTGAGGAAAAGCGTCAGGCCAGGTTTTTCCATCACTCCAGAACCTTGAGCTTGATCCCCAGGCAGCCGCTGCTTCTGCGACCTCCGACCCCACACAACAGGAGCCTTCACCAGGTTCCCCCTGGCCCCCAGCCCTGGGCCATATCTTAAATCAACATCTTTGTTTTTGTTTTGTTTTGTTTTTTTCTTTTCTCTTACAGAAAAAAGAAAAAAAGGATAGCAAAGTGATTCTATCTTTTGTGTTGTTTGTTTAATCAGATTTAGGACACTCAAGAAGTAGGGTCAATATGGACACTAATTAATTCAATTTAGTTTTAATTTCCTCCCCTGGAATGGCCCAGCTGTCCCAAAGCAGCCTCCTCATCTGTCCTCCCTGATGCTAGGGCACCAAGAACCCCCCTAATTTCCAAATCTGAGGCTACAAGCTCTGGAAGAAAGCCAGGGATTAGGACTCTGCTCAAAATCTTTTTTTTTTCGGGGTGCCTGGGTGGCTCAGTCGTTAAGCGGCTGCCTTCGGCTCAGAGCGTGATCCCGACGTCCTGGGATCGAGCCCCACATCAGGCTCCTCCTCTGCGAGCCTGCTTCTTCCTCTCCCACTCCCCCTGCTTGTGTCCCCTCTCTCGCTGGCTGTCTCTCTCTGTCAAATAAATAAATAAAATCTTTAACAAAAAAGAAAAATCTTTTTTTGCCTTTGATTTTTTAAATATTGTATTTATTTATTCATGAGAAACAGAGAGAGAGAGGCAGAGGGAGAAGCAAGCTCCCTCCACAGGGAGCCCGATGTGGGGCTTGATCCCAGGACCCGCAGATCATAACTGGAGCCGAAAGCAGACGCCTAAGCGACTAAGCCACCCAGACGCCCACCACTGCAGTTTATATGCACAGATTTGAAAGAACTAGGCCCAAAACAGAGACCAAAATCATTCATTCATGTGTTCATTCATTCATTCATTCATAGGCATCCATTGAATAGCTCTATGGCAGCGGCTGCCAGGCATTGTTTCCACAGACGCGACCCCTGGTCTCACGATCCTTACAGCCTGATGGTCAGGCAGACGTAGAACGACTGCAATACAGAGCGAGGTGTGCTGTTTAGAGACAAAGGGATACAGGAATTTATAGAGCGTGTGTCGGGGGGAGGGTGTCGCAGAGCAGGACCTTGAATTCCATTCCAGTAGAATTGTGCCAGACGGACTAGCCCTTTCCAGGCAAGGACCTTGTCTTAGTCCATTCAGACCACTAGAACCAAAAGACCGGAGACTGGGGGGCCAGAGATGCCCAGAGAGAAACAGAGCAACCACAGACAGGGGCCAAACACTGCCACCTTCTCCAAGGCTTTACCATTCACATTCCGGTTCTAGACCCCCCACTACAAGTGTCCTTACCATAAGCTCCCCTTTCCTGGGTGTGACTTAAGCAAGGCTCTGTGGGGCGCCTGGGTGGCACAGAGGTTAAGCTTCTGCCTTCGGCTCAGGGCGTGATCCCGGCGTTACGGGATCGAGCCCCACATCAGTCTCCTCCGCTGGGAGCCTGCTTCTTCCTCTCCCACTCCCCCTGCTTGTGTTCCCTCTCTCGCTGGCTGTCTCTATCTCTGTCGAATAAATAAATAAAATCTTTAAAAAAAAAAAAAAAAAGCAAGGCTCTGTGCCTCGCAGATACATGACTCAGATCAGAACAGGTCCATCCTGCCCACTCCTGGGAGACCAGTTTCCTCCCTTCCACATCCTCGAAATGGTGAGATATTCCAGATATGCCAGAGCTCTGAGCTGGAGCGAGGAATGTTCTTCCCATGCATAATTTGTCCTATGCTTCTGGTGGATTACAGATGAAATAGCTTTGGGGGTCTTGTTGGGGAACCTAAGTGTTACGTGGGAAAATGAGTGTTGACTGAAACAACCAGTTGAATGAGGAGTTGGGGCCTAAACATGGCGCCCTGTGCAGCCCAGTTGACATCTCACTTCTCCCTCCATTGCCTCTCTCCCCTTGATCCTAAAACCTTGCTCTAGTCTCTCTCACTTCATAAGACACACTTTCTCACTACCTCTAAGGGGTACCCTGCCAGTCCTGCATGCGCCACCATCTCCCCTTCCCCAGAACCTCTTGAAGGAGGTAGCCACACTCACCACCTCCACTTCCTCACCTCCGTGCAGTTCTCATCCCTCTTCCCACCCTTCCGTGGAAACAGACGCACTAGTCCATGGGTTTATGGAGATGTAGCTTTTGGCTGATTTTGAAATTTCTCTAGCTAAAGTCACCAATGACCTCCTTGTCTTTAAACTGTGGTTTGGTTCCTGTCTTCATGCCCTTACCACGCAGCTGCGTGGAACCTTTCTCCTTTAGTGCCTCCCCTCTCCTGATCCCCCAGATATCACTCTTTCCCACCAGCCTCTGGTCTCCCTCACCCCTGTCTCTGCCGGCCTCTCATTTTCGGCTCTCTTCTCCCTCTATACCCTTTCTCCGGTTCAGCTCATTTGAGCCCAAATGCCCCCCGGCTTACCCTGCAACATCTCCAGCCTAAATTCTTGTCTAAGCCTTGAGCTTATCCTGTCTCATCTGGTCATTTCATCTGAACATCTTTCATATGCTCAGAATCAACAAGTCCCAAATGAGCCTATCCTCTGCTCCCCAACCTGCCCCTCCTCCCATATTTCCCTGTTTTATTGGCTGTGATCACTACACACAACCACCCAGCCCAAGAACCTGGAAAACCATTCCAACCCCTCCCCCTTCCTCCTCGTCCATATCTACCAGTCGCCAAGCTGTGTAGCCTCTTACCAGAAATCTCTTTAGCCCCAATCCCTGCTCTCCATCCCTCCCACCCCTGTCTTGGTTCAGGGCCTTTAACGTTTTCCCCTTGGATTATGGCAAAATATCCCCACTGACTTCTCTACATCAGACACTTCCAGCTTCCATCCCTCCTCTCCATGGAAGCCAGCATTCTTGTTCTAAAAACAGATCAAAAAGGGCCATTTTCTACCTAAAAGCTTCCAAAGGCTCCCCATTGCCAATAGAATAAAATTGAAATTTTATTTTCGCATACAGGGCCTTTCAAGGTCTATGCTGAGCTGGTCTTACCACCCCCTCTGCCGCCACTGGTCTTCCTGCAGGCTTTGATGACCCCGTGCTTCTCCCAGGCCCAATCATGCTGCTTCTTTCCCACTCTGCCATAGCACTTACAGACCTGCTATGTTTGTGTCCCCCCAGAAGTCATGTTAAAATCCTAATCCCCAGGGGTGACTGGCTAGCTTAGTGGGTGGAGCACGTGACTCTTGATCTCAGGGTTGTAAATTCAAGCCCCAGGTTGGGTATAGAGATTACTTAAAAATAAAATCTTTTTTTAATTTTTTTTAAGGTTTTATTTATTTGTCAGAGAGAGAGAGAGAGAGAGCACAAGCAGGCAGAGCGCCAGGCAGAGGGAGAAGCAGGCTCCCCGCCGCACAAGGAGCCTGGTGTGGGACTCAATCCCAGGACCTGAGCTGAAGGCAGACGCTTAGCTGACTAAGCCACCCAGGACACCCCTAGACATAAAATCTTTTTAAAAAATTAAAAATAGGGGCGCCTGGGTGGCTCAGTCGGTTAAGCGATCCCAGGGTTCTGGGATCAAGCCCTGCATGGGGCTCCCTGCTCCGCGAGGAGTCTGCTTCTCTCTCTCCCTCTGCCCTTCCCCCGGCTCATGCTCTCTCCCTATCTCTCCCTCTCTCTGTCTCTTTCTGTCAAATAAATAAATAAAATGTTTTTTAAAAAATAAAATAAAAAATATTAAAAATAGAAAATAGAAAAAATAAAATAAATTTAAAAAATAAAATAAAATTCCTAACCCCCAATTTGATGGTGTGTAAGTGTAGGGCCTTCGGAGATGATTAGGTCATGAGGACAGAGCTCTCATGAATGAGATCAGTGTTCTTATAAAATGGGACCCAGAGAGCTCCCTCACCCATCCTGCCATGTAAGGACATGGCAAAAAGACGGACGTTTATAAACCAGGAAGTCGGCTCTCACCAGACACCAAAACTGTTGGCTCCTTGATCTTGAACTTCCCAGCCTCCAGCATGGTGAAATTAATTTTTGTTATTTATAAGCCACCCAGCCTGTGGTGTTTTTATTCTTTTTTTTTTTTTAAAGTTTTATTTATTTATTTGGCAGAGATAGAGACAGCCAGCGAGAGAGGGAACACAAACAGGGGGAGTGGGAGAGGAAGAAGCAGGCTCATAACAGAGGAGCCTGATGCGCGACTCGATCCCATAACGCCGGGATCACGCCCTGAGCGGAAGGCAGACGCTTAACCGCTGTGCCACCCAGGCGCCCCTGGTGTTTTTATTCTAATAGCCTGAACAGACTAAGACAAGCTCCTTGTCCAAAAAGTGCCCCTAGCTCTCACCCCCCACATCATGGTTCCCTCCACCCAGAGATGAGAGGAGTTGCCCCCTTTAATGCGCTCGTGTCTGTGGGCTCTGGGGATCCCTGTGCCCAGCCCCTCCTGCCTGCTGACTTGGCACTCCCCTTCTGGAGGCCGCTTCCTTCCAATAAGGGTCAGGCCCTGGGAGACCTGGGGTGGAGGCCTGAGGGTGTGTCTGAACCTCTGGCCTTTGGCCCACCCAGCAGGGCGCCCTGTCCCCGCCAGGGTGGAAAGGTCACTGAGGTTTCTCTCCATCCTCAGCCTCCTCCTCCCTCCCCACCTCCCACCCCATCCAGCCCCTGACCAAACACACAGCCTGCAGGGGGCTCTCCCTGAAGTCCCTGGCTATCCCCGTCGAAAGGAGGAAGCATCCCAAAAGCAAACTCCAAAGGCTTCACCTCCCCGCGCTCCCACAGCCCCACCAGCCTGTCCCTGCTTGGAGCAAAGACAGTTAGAAGCCAGCAAGCATGGAAAATGACCTCAGCGGATGTCGGTTAGAGACCTTCACACCAGAAGGGGAGCTGATCCGAGGAGGGGGCCAGAGAGCAGGGGACCTTAACTGACCCAGCGCCACCCCCCCACCCCGCATTCCGGCTTCTTTCTCCTCAGCCCTTTGGGCCTCCAAATCCTTAGCGGCACAGGAAGATCCTGTCTTCCTTCAAGCAGGCAGAATGTTCGCCTCTGCTATTAACAGAACATCCGGTCACATTTTAATTGAAAACCGAACTCTAATTATTCCACCTGCTGACCAGGAACGCAACCAAACCCAAGGCCAACTGTGAGGCAAAAAGATCCACATGTGAAAAGACAGGAGAGAGGCAAAGGCTGAGGCTGCCTCCCAGGAGACCGCGCTGGTACCCTGAGAGCCCACGCCCCCACACCTTCCCCAAACACACATCCATCCTCTCCCCGCCACCCCTCTGCTCTCCCCAGTCCTACACCGGCCCAACGAGCCCTGCCTCTTGCTCAGAGCAGACCCGCACTCAGCAGCTTTGAATGGTGTGAATCCAGAAGACAACCAGAGACTGTCCCCTCCCGTGGCGCTCTGCTCCCCACAGGCTGGCGCCTGGGTGTGGCATAGCCTGGGAAGCCACAAGACTCGAACGCGGGGACAATCCTTTACTGGAATATTTGGCAGGGAGAACCTTGGTTCTCGCATCCTATCAACCCAGACAGATGATGACGAAGAAAGCAAGAGTTGCACGAATGTTTAAGTAAAACACCATCTTCGAAATCCTGTGGGCTAAAAATAATGTGGTATCCACAACGCGATCCTGGCACAGAAAAAGGACAGGAGTGGAAACACTAGAGAAATACAAATACACACTGGAGTTTCATTGCTGGTAAGGCACCCGGGGTGACTTCACAGTTTTGACGAAAAGTATCATGGTTCCGCGGGATGTTAACATGGGAACTCGGTCCTATCATTGCCACTTTTCTATAAATCTAAAATTATTCCAAAACAGAAAGTTTAGTTAAAAAAAAAAAAATACATGTGGCTGCTTCTGGCTTCCTGCCCGCCCCACCCCCGCCAGCCCAGGTTCCCCAACCCCCAGCAGCACACAAGTGCACTATTGGCTTGATCGGAGAGCCTCGTGTGGCAACCGCTAGGAGCCCCCCAAGGATAAGCTGGGACCAGAGGCAGGATGTGTGGTCACGGGCAGGTCTGAGCCAGCTTGAACACAAGGGAATCAGTCTGCAGAACCACAGACAGACCCAAGCCCTGGAATTCCGGATCTTTCCAGATCGACAGGTCATTTGTTCACTTAATAAGTATTTATCATTGGGGCTCCTGGGTGGCACAGCGGTTGGGCGTCTGCCTTCGGCTCAGGGCGTGATCCCGGTGTTGTGGGATCGAGCCCCACATCGGGCTCCTCTGCTGTGAGCCTGCTTCTTCCTCTCCCACTCCCCCTGCTTGTGTTCCCTCTCCCGCTGACTGTCTCTATCTCTGTAGAATAAATCAATAAAAATCAATAAAATCTTTAAAAAAAAATAAGTATTTATCATAGCACGCGCCAAGGGCCTTACTAGGCGGCTGTGAGAAGGGGAATGTGGGGGGAAGGGGGCCACCGGGACAAAGATGAGTAAGGCCCAGAGAAATACAGTCTCCTCCCTTGAGGAAGCAGTGAGGGAAACAGATGTGCTCCCCACACGGTGACAATACCCGGCAGTGACTGGAGTGTGGGGATGTGCCTGCTGGGGCGATCAGGGAAGACTTCACAGAGGAGGCGTTATAAGCTCTAGCAACTAGCCAGCCCTGTCGCTCCCGTGACCCAAAGAGCGCCACACCCCACCCTCTGGCTCAAGCCACAGGAAGGAGCGAGAAACAGGGGGGCCCTGCTCTCTGCAAACACCGAGTGCTGTCGGCACCATAAACATCATCACCATCGTCCTTGTCATCACCATCAGACCCTGCTGGCCCAGCAGGAGGCCCGGGGCCGCAAAGGGAGCCCCTGGTGGGGGGACAACAGGCTCGGGGGAGACCACAGCCCTGCACCCCCCCCCCGGCTGTTTCCCATACCTGCAGCTAGCGGGGGGCCTGTTGACACAGCTGGGGAAGAGAGGCTCCGTCTGCCTCATTAATCACTGCTCACAGGAGCCTGGGGCGGGGGTGGGGGGAAGCACCCCCAGGGGCAGGGGCTAGCTCTCACCCAGGCTCCTGAGGGCAAATGGGGCGGGAGGGGGGGCTGGCCTCCAGCCGGAGCCAGGGGAAGGCCTGAAGAGGCCAGGATGGCACGCAAGGAAGCTGCCAGGCCCCAAGGACACCCCAGGCCAGGGGATTTCCCAGCCAGGATGTTTGTCCCGAGAGCAGGGCCTTCCTGCCGGAGGTTAGAAACCGCTTCCAGCGGCTGGTAACCCCCGAAAAGGCAGGTCCCAGGAGAAGCTTTTTTTCTTCCTCATTTGGCCAAGCCAGTGTCAGCTGTTTGCCATGCGGTTCCTGACCCTCCCTAAACCCTGTCCAGAGTGTGTGTGTGTGTGTGTGTGTGTGTGTGTGTGTGTGTACAATCTGAAACCATCAAGAGTTCCCAGCCTTTGCTGAGGACAGAGAGAAGATCCATTCGAACCAGAAGACTGTTTTGAACTCAACCTGGGAGAGGATAGGGAAGCAATGGAACTGTTTCTGTTCATGATTCATTCCACGAACACTCAGCGAGCATCTGCCACGTGCCTGGCATTGGTCTGGGTGCCCGGGAGACAGCGGAGAGCAGAGAGGAGGCTCTGTTTCCCTACAGCTCACTTTCTAGAGAGAGCAGCTGAGAATGGGAAAACAGGCTATTCACTGGAGTGGTCAAGAAGGCCAGAGCCCTGAGCCCAGACCCAGTTTCCAGAACTGTGCTGCCCACCCCGTTCCCCAGCTGGGGCAGCCTCTTCCTCTGTCCCTCAGAGAGGCCTTTCCCAAATCTGAACCTGGAGGCCTGAGGCCGGCCTGACAGCTGAAAGGCATGAAGGCCCGTGTCCTCTGGACTCCCCTGTGGCCTCGGTCTGCTCCGAACGGTGAAGGAAGGAAGGGCAGGCATTTCCCTCCAGTTTAATCCTAACCAGCCTGGACTAGCAGGTGGCCACAGGGCCAGGCCTCTGCCCTCTCTCCGCCACCCGGGAGCAAAGGGTTCGTGCCCTCTGCCTCTCCTCTCCATTCCACACTCCTTTCGCTTTCCCTCCTGTTCTTCCGCTCTTTCTCCACCTTTCTTCCTTCTCCCCCATCCCCAGTGCTTTCACTCCACCCCCTCCCTGTCTTCCTGTCTCACATTTTCCTGCCCAGGAATCAGACCCCAGACAGTACCTAGGAAGTCTGCGGCCTTGCCTAATAGAACCGTAATAGTCCTCCGGGAGGAGCGATAATGACATCCTCCTTAAATAAAAGGACTTAATGGAGATTTCCCAAATTTGAAAACCACATTTCCACTAGCAACCGATTCAGCAAGTGACTGCTCTAGAAAGGAACTCACAGGGAAGCAGCAGTGGGGAGGGGGCGACGTGGGAGGAGGGAAGGAGTCTGCGCAAAGAACATTCTGCTCAGGGATTTGCCAGGGCAAGACCAAGCGCCTGGCCCAGGGACACAAATCACAAGGGTGGGACACTGCAGTCCTCCCCCACCCTCCTGGGCCGGCCCAGAAAGAGCCGAAGCTCAGAACCTGGATATCCTGTGTGACCTGGGTGAGTTACTATTCCTCTCTGAGCCTCTGAGCCTCGACTTCCTCAGCTGTGAGTTGCCTTGTCCTCATCTCCCAGGATCACCCGAGGAAGGTCGGGCATTAGCATTTACCTAGGTCCTAACAGAGCAGAAGCCCCGTGAACTGCAGGCCAAGCCTTAACACCAACTGCTAGACCAGCATCCTTCCCATCCCATGAAAGAGCAGGTAAACCAGAGCTAGGCCACCCATTCACCCTGGATTTAAGAAAATACCAGACTATTGCACAAGGAGGAGGGGGAAAAAACGGTTTTCTCATTGCTTCTCACTAAGATACTAATTAGCAGAAAGTGAGGTGCCGAATATAGAATTAAGATCTCGGGGACGCTGGGTACCTCTGAATACAGGGGTGCTAAGACTGAAACCAAGGGCTCTCA
Source organism: Ailuropoda melanoleuca (assembly GCF_002007445.2). Classification (NCBI taxonomy): domain Eukaryota; kingdom Metazoa; phylum Chordata; class Mammalia; order Carnivora; family Ursidae; genus Ailuropoda; species Ailuropoda melanoleuca. Next base: position 26,891,772 of record NC_048230.1, on the reverse strand, counting down.
TGCCCACGTAAGCCCCTCCCCCAGCCCCACCCCCACCTCCCCAGTCCTGAGATGAGGAATGTGATGTGAAAATGCAGATGGCAAATGGCTGTTAACTGAAGGAATCAAGTCAGAAGTCCTAGATCAGGGGCGGACCCAGCTCTGCCACTGCCTTGCTCTGTGGTCTTGGGGAAAGGTCTTCGCCTCTCCGAGCCTCCATTTCCCGAGATGTAGGCTCGTGGGATGAGGTAGATGGGATTAGGTGTTCTCTAAGAGCATTCCCATTCTAAAAATAATTTAAATTGGAGGTAAAATTCTGATTTGGGCCTCTCTGCCACGCGTGGGACGTGGTGTGCTTGCCAACACTGCCACCTTGTGGCAGGAACACAAAACTCCCTCTTGAAGCCTCCACTCCTCACTCTCGACAAAGCCACCTGGGCCCGCGGGGTCTCTGCACCCCACCCCCATCCCATAGCAGAGACTCATTCTTACCCACAGTGGCTCTGTTTGGGGGCACCTGGCTGGCTTAGTAAGTAGAGCAGGTGACTCTTGATGCCAGGGTCTTGAGTTCAAGCCCCACGTTGGGCATAGAATTCACTAAAAACAATAAAACGGTAGCTCTATTTTGAAAAATCTCTCCCTTAAGAGTTTGTAACATAGGACACTCATTGTTACAAATATGGTCCTGTCTTAGAAGAGGAAAAGCTCCTACTATGTGCCAGTTATAATGGTGACTATGTTATACACATGATCCTGAAAACACTGCTGTGAGGAAGATACAAATAGCCTTCGTTGTACAGATGAGGAGACTAACGTGACTTTTCCAAAGTCACGGAGCTAGAAAAAGATGACCCTGAAACTCAGAGAGAAAGGTCACCAGACTCCAAAGTTCAGGCTGCCTCCCCAAGAACGCTAGTTTTTTTCCCCCTCAGGTCTCTCAGAATCCATTTTCACAGGCCTGTTCAGCGGGGGAGTTGAGGGGGACAAAGGAGCAAGGTCTCCAAGGAACACCCTTACCACCCTCCTGGGATGGAAGTCCATGGAACTTCTCCCAAGGCTCTCAGCTCACCAGGCTGACTTGGGACACATCAGAAGCTTTCAGAATGTTCCCTGCGATGACGAAAAGAGACCTCCGTATCCTAAAGAAGGCACGAACCCATGGCTCAGAGGAACCAGAAGCTCAGCTCACGTATCTGAGGCACATTCGTGACGTTATCCTGTCGCCACTGGTGGAAACCTCCCCACCACATCCCAGAGTCTGGGACCAACCTGAGGGGGAGAACGGAGACAGAGCCATGTGGTTCTCATCGTCTCAGGAAAAGTGATTCTCTTCCCGACACGTTGCCTGCAAGCAAGACAAGGCCAGCTCCGAAATTTATATTTTCACCGTCGCTTATCAATTACCTCCTCAAACACATCAGAACGTCTTGCACAATCGCCACCCATGTAACCACCCCACCCCCGGCCCCCCTAACAGCCGAGTGTCGTGAGCAGAGATCCACGGAGAGCTGCCGCGATGACCTTTACCCCCAGGCTGGAGAGAGTTGTCTGAAACTGTCTCATCCCCCAATCTTCTCTTACTCTTCTGGGTGTTAGCACCCAAGCACAGGTCTTGGAAATGTCCCAGACGGACCAAGACGCTGCCAGTCTGTCCCCTAGAGCCGCCCAACACCAGAATGCCATAAACACGATGACTCCAGGACTCTACCCCTTCCAAAAGAAGCCTGTGAGACTCAAAGGCTAAACCATAGCAATAAGAATAATAATAACAGAAAGGATGCGTGTCATCCCTGAACGCAGAGCTAACCAGGAAAAGGAAGAGTACAGCCAAGGTCTCGCGCCCCGTGACCCTCTAGCCCTAAGCCCATCCCTGTCCAGTTCACCCCAATTCTGCAGAAACATGCCCCCCCTTTAAACTTACTCTATCACTTTCCTGTGTAGGCACAATACATCAGCACATCCAAATGTCCTTTATCTGAGACGTTGTCACTGTCTATGAAGCGTGATACGACAGTGATGCTCCTTGAGAGCGGCTTATCACCCCGAGAGACGTGCCCAGCAGCTGCACATGACACCGTGTATGTGGCTTGGCGCTAGTGGTGTGGACGCATCGGGGACATGGGTAGGCTGTGCAGCGTCCCCGGAACCAGCACGCGCCATTCTGAGAGCTTCCCCTCCGGCCTGTGTGCTCCCACCTTTTTCTGGGTTCAACAACAGCTTTACCCTGAAACCCCACCAGCACACAGCCGTGTCCCTCCTCCCCTGCCTGCCTTGATCACAGGCAGCTTGAAGAGCTCCCGAGAGGTGCACCAGCCAGGGGAAGGCTGTACCTTACCACCGAGCACTTTCTTGGGGACAGCTTTCTTTGCCTTGTAAACTGCAGAGGAGTGAAGCCCCGCTCGTTGGTGGGGTGATGTCAGCCGGCCTGGAGCTCTGATGAACTGGCAAGGTGGGGATGGTGTCGGGGTGAAGGGCTGCCCTCTGGCTCCCCACGCCCCAGTCAGAGCAGCTGTAATTCAGGGAGCAGAGACACCCCAGCTCTTTCCCCTGTAGGTTAGAGAGGTGTCATCTCTAAGGGCCGCAGGCCAGACAGAGCCTGGCACCAGCCCCTACCGCTGACCATCTAGTGGGGAACACAGGCCCCCGAAGGGCCAGCAGCACAAGGAACTCAACACAGCATGCGCCCCTCAACCCCGTTTGGGGAGACCCAGGGCCAGGCCAAGCTGCAGATGCCCCAGGTCCTGCTGCTGCCCGAGTAGGGGCCAAGGCAACTCCAGCCTCCAGAGGGTTAAAAAACCCACTCTCCTCCATGGCTCTGTTCCAAAGGGTCTCCGTTAACACCAGAGGTCTCCTGATATCTCACTCGCTTTAATAGATTTTTCCCATTGACGGCTCGCTTTATTGACTATCACTTCCTTTTCTGCAGGGGGGCTAGCTTCTGGGTCACTGATCCAACCAACTTAAAAAGGGTTGCATTGATCAGGTTTTATTGGTGGCGACTTGCACAGAGATGAGCCCACTTGTTCCTGCCTGCTAACAGCTCCTTTGTTTCCCCCTCCCAGCCCCCACCGATGAGGTGGACTTATGGGAGGGACAAAGTTGGAGCAGTCGGGTGCTGGGCTTTACGCGGGGACAGGGAACTTCTAGCTACATGGCCTCAAGCTCTCCGTGGCATGAGGGTAAAGGCCATTCACACACACACACACACGCACATGCACACCCAGGAATTCGTGTTAGCAAGGGCTTGGATAAAGGTAGAAGCAAATCCAGAAAGTCGCCCATTCATTTCCTGAGCATTTACTGAGCACCTACTGTGTGCGATCAGCATAAATAATGCCTTCGTAACATTTACAGGTTGCAAAACTTTTTTGGATTTACTATCTCACTTGCTACTCACAAGTCTGAGCTATAAGTAGGATGATTATTATCCCAACTTCAGGGATAAAGCACCGCAGGCCAAAGAAACCTGCCCTGAATCACACAATTCACTAGTGGCAAACTCAGAACTAAGCCTTCGTTGTCTGACTCCAGAGTCTCCAGCCTCTTGTGCTGAGAGCCCACGGGGCTTCCAAGAGGTACAAGGCAAAGTTAATATTTAATGTAAGTATAAGATTATTTATGTATGTCCTGTGGTGCGTCACTAATAGACAAAGTAGGGAGTGAGGCAGGAAGAAGCAGGACTGGAAAGGCTCCAGGAGGCATCTGGTTCAACCCCCTCAACATACAGGTGTAGAAAAATGAGTCGCAGGGATATAAGATCATGCCCAATTCATACCATGAAGACTTTGTTCATTCATTCTTTCATTCATTCATTTTCCGTGCTGGGTCCTCGGATGTGCTCTCGTGAGAGCTTCCATGGTGAGCAAGTACTCGAGTGAGAGGAAGAGCCACTCGCCTGTGGGAACGCTCGTTCATGTCGAGAGGGCATCTGTGCAGGCAGCCTTTGATCCTTCTCCTTTCTGGGTCACTGGTCTAAACTTTTCCCCTCCGTAGGCCTCCCATCCCAGCCCGTGACCGCGTTCGGAGCAGCCCATCTCCGACCAGGACCCCAAAGCACCAAGTCCCCTGACTTGGTCTCGGTCCCAATTAAAATGCCCCTCCAGTGCCTTCTTTCACTCTTAGCTTGTCCTGTTCTAGAATCAGATAGACCTTGTCTGGAAAGACAGCCGCAGCTACCCAGAGCCTTTCTGAAAGCAAAGGGCCAAGACGGGCAGAGCAAGAATCAATCAACAGGATCCAATTCCACAGCCACGACTAGGTAGGGGGAGCATGTATTTTTGTGGGTAAATATGTGTGTGATGGGGCACATGAGGGGCGGCATGCTGAGGGACAGTGAATGTGTTTGTGTGTCTGCGGCTGAGGCCTCTGGAGTTATTCCTGACCATTCCCCTTCTTGTGTGCTCATTCAGTCATTCAGGAAGCTTCTATTCGCCCAGCGTCTTTTTTTTTTTTTTTTAAAGATTTTATTTATTTATTTGACAGAGAGAGACAGCCAGCGAGAGAGGGAACACAAGCAGGGGGAGTGGGAGAGGAAGAAGCAGGCTCCCAGCAGAAGAGCCCGATGTGGGGCTCGACCCCAGAGCACCGGGATCACGCCCTGAGCCAAAGGCAGATGCTTAACGACTGTGCCACCCAGGCGCCCCTCGCCCAGCGTCTTCTTAGTTGCAAGCATTGCACTGGGATCCGGTGATTCAGAGATGAACAGGCACGGTCTCTACCCAGGAGAAACCCAGGGTGGAATGTGGGCAAAAGACACATGTGCAAAGAATTACAGCTGCGTGTAGGGAGCCCCACGGTCAAGATATCTGCAAGGGAGAGGAGACAGGAAAAGTGTCTGGTCAAACACGACGTCTAAGCGGAGCTCAGGACAAATCAGCATTTACCGAGTGGGCCAAGGGGGAAGGAGGGTGTTCCGGGCGGTAGAGAGAAACATGCAAGGGCATGGTGAGCTCTTGGAACTAGAACAGTCAAGTTCAAGGGAGGGAAAGAGGTGGGCAGGGGTGGATGGCAGTGGGCGGGGACTGCTGCTAAAGGCTGGGACCAGGGGAGCTGGTCAGCAGGGGGACCAAGAGGAGGCCATTGGATGGAAGGACAGGAATGTTCTTCCTCAAATCTGGCCAACAAGATGAGCTCTTTTTCATAGAAAGACCCTGAAGATAGGCTCTCCTTATCCTTTTGGTCCATGTCTGAAACGCCTTCTAATGGAGAGAAGCTCTGCTCCAGCTTTAGTTAGAATTACTGTGTTCAACCTGCTTCAACCCCCTCTCCCTCTCTCTCCTTCAGACCCCTGTATGCAGAATCTGTGTTTTGCTTTCTGTGAATGAGAGAATTAAATCATCTGAATTTAATAAATTAAATAAATTTCGGCTCCTAGGCAGGAAGCTTGGCACATTTCAGAAAGAATTCCGGCAAACCCCCCAGAAACAAAGAGAGAGCCTGAGATCCACCCAAATGAGCAACAGCTAAAAGGGCCGGCTGGTTACCAGAACCCATTTTTGTCTGCACAAATCTGCAGCAAAGGACGTGCATTACACACACACGTAAGGGCTGTTCCCCAGAGCAGCAGCAGCGGGAGCGCCCCGCCGGAGAGACACATGCTACATGCGTGTGTCCACACGCGGCCCTGCTAAGTCCCAAATCCACGCTCCAAAGAGAGAGGAAAACTTCTGGGCCCTGTTTTAAGGTGGTGCTCACACACTCACACACAGACGTCTCACACACTGACTCAAAATCGTACTCACTTGCACACGTACACACCTCTCACACATCACACGTCTATCACCCACACATACCCACAATCACACTCGTGCACAGGTACACACACACACATCTTGCACTTATGACACATACTCCCACATACACACTCGCTCATACACAATCACAAACACTTGTACACGCACACATCTCACACCACACATGCGCTCACACACACAAATGTCTCGCACACTCACTCACAAACAACACAACCCCTTGCACATACACACACATCTCACACCACATAGACCCCCATACGCAGGCTCAAAGCACAATCACACCCACTCACATGTACACACAGCCACACACGCTCACACATGTACACTTGCACGCCTACGCTCACGCATTGTCTGTGCTCCAGGAAAGCAAGACTAGCACCTCACGCGTCAGGGGCAAAGGTGTATAGGCTGGTAAACTTCCAGTCTCCCCAGTCGTGTCCTTTGCTGCCCAGCAGAGCGATGGGGCTTGGGTGACGTCAACATTGCCTCCCTGTACCCACAACTAGACTCACCAAAAGCTCACTGTTTGTCCCAAGATACCTTTGGAGATATTTTATGTACCGTGTGTTGGAGTAAAACAGCTACACAGAAACGTGCCCAGATCGTAACTGTAGGTTCGATGTCTTTTCCCAAAGACCATTCTTGGATCAAGAAGCAGAACGGAGACGTCTGGGTGGCTCAGTCGGAAGCGTCTGCCTTCAGCTCAGGGTGTGATCCCAGGGTCCTGGGATTGAACCCCATGTTGGGCCCTGTGTCGTGCTCCTTGCTCGGCAGGGAGTCTGCTTCTCCCTCTCCCTCTGCCCCTCCCCCCCTGCTCACGCATGCGCACTCTGTCTCTCTCAAATAAATAAATAAAATCTTAAGGAAAAAAAAAAGAAGCAGAACATTTCCTGATCCCAGAGGCCCCCACATGCCTCCTTCCTGGGATAACCACTCTCTTGGCTCCTAACAGCTTAGATGAGCTTTGCCTGATTTTGAACTTTATATAAATACAATCAGTTGACTTTGACACCCCATAGACATCCTCATCAAGAGATTCAGGGGGCCCCTGGTTGGTTCAGTTGGTAGAGAGCCTGACTCTTAATCTCAGGGTTGTGAGTTCAAGCCCCATGTTGGGCACAGAGCCTACTTTAAAAAAATAAATAAATAAAATGTATAAATAAATAGAGTTTAAATAAAAATTTAAAAATTAAAAAAAATACATAACACTGACACCATAGGACAAAAGAAGACTAGGAAACAGGCATACAGAGTAGCATTTAGACAAAGAATAAGGAAAGGCTTTGAAGAGTAAAAGTGCAATCCACTGATGTGAGACGCTCTCTGATCCATCAGGCGAAACTAGCTGCCCAGAGTGAAGTCAGACTTGCTCTAAGGCATCGGCCCTAGAACAGAGGATATGCGTACAACCACACTATAGACATTTTTCAGAGTGGGTGGAAACCACCACACTGAATACAGACTCAGGAGATCTCGGTCAGAGTCCCAGCTCTGCCCCCAACTCTCTGGGGACCCTGGGTAAGCCATTTTGTCTCTCGGCCCCTCTGCTTTCTCACCTGCACAGCAGGGGGTGAGAATAATAATAATAATTACACTCCCATGAGCACTTGCTGTGTGCTGAGCACTGCTCCAACCTACTTAATCTTCTAGACCAGGGGTCAGCAAACTGTGATCCGTGGGCCAAATCTGGCCCCTCCCCTGTTGGTATACCTGCAAGCGAAGAAGCATTCTCATATTTTTTAATGGTTTGAAAAAAAATCAAAAGGACGATATTTCGTGACACATGTAAACTGTGATATTCAAATTTCAGTGTCTATAAATAAAGTTTTATTGGAACACAGCCATGCACATTCATTCACGTTTGTGACTGTTTCCGGAGCAGCTGTAACAAAGAACTTAACGGCCCACAGAGTTGAAAATATTTACTCTCTGGCTTTCTACACTCAAAGTTTGCTGAGCCCTACTCCACAGCATGCTCACTATGGGCACTTGTTCTGATCGTCCCCATGTAACAGATACGGAAGCCGAGACCCAGAGAGGTTAAGACAACTACTGGGGGAGGCCCAGCTGGGAGTGGGAAGTCTGAGCTAAGTGCGGGCACCTGGCTCCAATCCACTGGCTCTGGGGAGCTGCCCCGTATGGGAGGCCCTCTCAGGCAGTGGGCGTGATGGCATTGCTCGGCAAACAGCACAGAGGCTAGAAGCATGGGATAGCTGCCTCCCTAACCTCCTGGCAGTCATCAGTGACTCATTCTAAACACACCTCTCAGAGGAAGATGCCCCAACACCCTACACATACCACATCCAGCCCAAGGCCTTCTGATTTTTTTTTTTAAGATTTTATTTATTCAAGAGAGACAGTGAGAGAGGGAACACAAGCAGGGGGAGTGGGAGAGAGAGAAACAGGGCTCCTGCTCGAGCTGGGAGCCCAATGCAGGGCTTGATCCCAGGACCCTGGGATCATGACCTGAGCTGAAGACAGACGCCACCCAGGCGCCCCAAGACCTTCTGGTTTGAGTTAACCGTACTCTGCTCATGACCCCTTATCATAATTAGTCTTCGTAGGCCCATGCTCCTGGCCTCATTCATTCATTCATTCATTCATTCATTCATTCATTCTCTTTTATCCCCATAGCCCAAGTCCATATGATAGTGTCTATCGTTCTGTTTGCTGAGTTCTTACAGAATGGGTAGTGTTATTTTATACACATGTGGTTTTTTATTTACTTAAATGGTATTATGTCATTTCTTCTTGTGTCCTCTTTCTGCCCTGGCAACATGTTTTGCTCTCTACTCTCCTACTGAGGTGTAACATGCAGACAGTAAAACCGTGCCATGTGCACTGGCCTAAGTATAAAACTCGATTTTTTTAGTCCATGAATATACCTGTGTCATCACCACCTACGTTAAAATAAGACGCATTTCCAGCACCCTAAAAGGTTCCCTGGGACCCCTTCCCAGTCGATAAATTCTTCCCTTCCCCCATTTGCTGTCTGAGATAACCGCTCTTCCAACTTCCGTCCCTACCCATTCGTTTAATTGTTCTTGAATAGCATTTTTTTAATAAAATATTTTTTTAATTTATTTGTTAGAGAGAGACAGAGCACGAGGAGGGGGGAGTGGCAGGGGCAGAAGTTGGCTCCCCGCTGAGCAAGGAGCCTGATGCAGGAATCGATCCCGGGACCCTGGGATCACAACCTGAGCCAAAGGCAGGTGATTCCCTGACAGAGCCACCCAGGCCCCCCTTCTTGGACTTCGTCTACACGGAATCCTGCAGTGGGTTCTCCTTCATGTCCTGCTTCTTCCACTCAGCGTGTCGGGGAGACTCCTACCTGCGGTGTGGGTAGCAGCACAGTGCTCTTGTCCACTGCTGTGCAGCACTAAGCCTTTCAGATCGAGCCTCGTGGCTCTGTGTACATCCAGTCTGTTGCTTCTCACAGCTGCTCCATGGCACATCCATCCCACTTTACCTTTCCACGCGGCCAGCGAGCGACACATGGGATGGCCCAACGACCGCGCTCGCGCAGCCCCCCTTACGGAGCCGCGTGTACATTTCACGGGGCTGAAGAGCTAGGAGCGGAATTGCTGAGGCACAGGGTCTGGGCCGGCTCAAACAGACCGGTTCCACCCCAGCTGGAGCTGGAAGAAGGAAGAGCTGCTCTGCAGGTCTGCCCCTGACCCCATTCTCCCCTCCCCCTCCCCTTCTAGAAAGCCTTTCAGCTCCTCCTCCGTGTCCTCTTGCAGGACCCAGTTAAGCGCCTTGCTTCCTGAATGTCGCTGCCTCCGTGGCCGCCCGCACCATCCTCCTGCATTATAACAAGACGATAATCAATGAACTGCTAACTCTATTGCAATAAAGGAGCGCGCCCAACCTTATATAATTCTTTTTAATTGTTTTCTCACATTACAAGGGTTTTTTTTTTTTTTGCTAAACTTATTCCGCCGTAAGTTATGTCGTTTAATTTCTCAAAGTGCTAATAATTTAATTGCTTCCTTCCTGCACACAAAGTGCCTGAACCGTCCTCCCTCCCCAGCTCTGAGATTATAAAACGGAGTTGGCAGGAATACCTAAGAGGGGAGTCTTTTTGGCGGCAGGATTTGATGGGAAGCAGCTTTCTCAGAAGTCAGTGTGTGGGACTGGGAACCTGGCTTGGGACTTCAAAGGGGCATGGGGCCCAGCCAAGCCTGCCTGCTAGGAAGCTCCAGGGGGTTTGTGATAATCACAGGGGAGGGTAGAGGGGAAGAGCTGAGATTAGAGGGGTGGGATGAGGTAAGGGAGCCCTGCACACAGAATGTTCCCGGTTCTAAAGGGCTGTCAGGGAAGCTGGAATCTATCTCCAGCAGGAGGGATTTAGATCAGACCCGACACATTCCTAACAGTCAGGACCCCGAGGAGAGGAGCTGACTGGACCTGGCAGGGTAGGGAGACGGCATCTGCTAAAAAGAACTAGCATTTATTGAACCCTTCCTGACAGCCTGACACTGTGGTCCCCTAGGTCATCACGTTTTGTCTTCACACCGAACGCTCTGAGGTCGGTACTATTATTAACCACTCTTTGACAGATGAGGAAACTGAGGCAAAGAGACATTCATTTGCTCAGGTCCTCATAGCTCGCTGTGCTTTCATCCACCACGTGGTCATGCCTCCACCGTCTGAGCTGAATGATGACATCACTGCTTATGGAGCAAGATGGGGGGGAAGAGGCCTCAGAAGACAGGATTAGGGATGAGCTACTCTTGAAGGTTCCAAGGCCCTGCTCTCCCTCCCTCCCTCTTGCCCAAGGTCTGATTCTCAGAATCACTTTAACACCCCCCACACCTCCACACCCCCACTGCCCCATGACTCCACATTGTCTGTAGGATACGAGGTCCTTAACAAGGTCTCCAGAATGTTCGCACTCCCAGCCCCGTTGTTAATGCCCCCAACTCCATTACCCTGGGACCCATATTTCCTTTGGGGCTGCTGCAACTTTGTAAATGCTGTTTCTTCGACCTGGAACCATTTCCCCTTCCCTACGGATGAAATTTCACAACGCCCAGCACAAATGCTGCCTCCCCGCTTCTCCAAACCTGCCAGGACGCTTGGAGCGCACCTCCCCGGGGAAGGAGACCTGGTCCGCGGCAGTGTTGGCATGAGTTTACTCAGTTGTCTCCCCAGCTACTTACTAGCTCTGTGACTTCAGGAAACTCACTTCTCTGAGCCCCCCATGTGTGGTGTGGAATAAGGGACTGGCACCCATAAAATGTTGAGCCTGGCACAGGGGGAGCCCTGAAAGAAAGATTTGCTGTATTTTTGGCTGTCAGGATCCACGTATTCCCATGTCCTGGCACAGTAGCTGTCATGTAGTAGTTGCTTCATAAATAAATAAAATGGGTAAAATATCTAACTAATTCATTCTCCCCAAGCCCCTCCCCACTCCAGCCCCAGAAATGCTGCTGTGCGTCCAAGTTTAGGACCCCAAATGTAGCATCTCCTCACTGTTTCCATTAGCCTAGTATTTCCTCTGGAGGACAAGGCCTCCAGGGGTCCACACAAATGAACACCATGTCCCCAGTCCCCCTCCACTCCGTAAAGCAGGCAGCAGAGCGCATCCTGAACCAGAAGTCATAGGCGTGAACCATTGTCCGGGATGTCCAGCCTCCTGATTTGGAGAATCCAGAGCTTTTCCACCAGCCATCCCTCTCCTGCTCCCTTTCCTTTCTCTGACTCTGGTTATGACCTCTATTATCAATTGGGACTCTGCCCCTTGCTCTGCTCCTCAGGACGGGGGTGTCTGGGACAAGCTGTGTGTCTCCTGTTCCCAGTCTGTTGAGTCCATTCACACAAGGGAAAGAGCTCTAGACAGAATCAGAGAGCTTCCGGCTCCAACTATCATTCCTGGCTGTGTGACTTTGGGCAAGTCACTTACCCTCCCTGAATCCCCAGGTTGCAGTGATACTGTAGAGAAATGGGTGAGATTCAGCCACGTAAAGCCACAGAGATTATTCTGATGGCCCCCCTTCCCTGTGACAGCTGCCTGCCCTGAGAGACTGGGTAGGGTGGGGTCAGAGCGAAATGCCTTGGGGTCTCCAGAGTTTGAGATCCGGAGGGGACCAGGGAAGAGGGGTGAGCTACAGAGTCACCACCATACCCTGGCTGTGGGAAGGGGGGGGCTTGGAGGGCAAGGACAGACACCCTCCTACCAGGGGCACCTATGTGACCAGGCACCGTAAGTGTGGCTCTGGGCTGCCCTGCTTCCCTGTCATGTGCGTTTGCCAGAATTGGGTTTGAACCAAAGGCACGACTTGCTTCTCCAGCACTGTCTGAGCAGAGAAAGCGCGCTCTGCAACTGCTAGAGAAGGAACAGGGGGGACCCAAAGACTCAAGGCCCCCTCGTCCCTCCCTGGGGAGGACAGACACACAGATCAGTGTGGCTCTGAAGTTACCCCATCCGCAGCTGAGAGCAGCAGAGACCAAACGAGGGCCTGACACCCCGAAGTATACATGTGATGGGCCTAGCATGGAAGGACCCCCAGGAGAAGCCACTGTTGAGCAGAGCAGGGGGCTCTAAACTTCTTCGAGCTAGAATTGGGGATACCCCCTCTGAGGGTATCTCCCCCGCTTCATGTTGACATCCACTTGGCTGGGTTGGCTTTGGTGCCTCAAACTTGAGTTATGAAAAATGTTATTATTATAACATTACGCTGCTACTCCCCACCCCCCCCACCCCCAACTAGACAGGAAGCCTTGGGCAGGTAGAGGCCTGTTTCATATCTCCATGGACAAGCCCCTTCCCCCAGCACCCACTCACTTCTTCCTTCCTTCGTTCTCAAATATTTATTGGCTTCTGAAATCAGACAAGGCTGGGTTAATAGGCTGGCTCTGCCCCTTCCCAGCTGGGTGACCTCAGGCAAATTCCCTCTCTTCCCTGAGCCTGTGTGTTCCCCTCTATAATAAGGGGATAATGACAGACCCTCCTCTCCCCCCACACAGAGTTTTCCAGAGGATTAAATTATTCTCTACAGGCTTAGAATAATGTCTGGCACCTAGTAAGCTCTCAACAAATGTCAGCTATTTCTATTTTACCTATAACATTCCCCCTCATAGTGGAGAATGTCCATCTTCCCGGCCAGAAGGTAAACTCAACCCACAGAAGGATCTCCATGAATGTGTGTTGAGCGAACAAATGAGGAAGGACGAGGCTGGCACGTCAGGTGTGAGCTCTCAAAAGAGTCACTGCCGGTGTGGCTCAAGAGGGTCTCCTGGGGTTGACCCCAACAGCGACCAGTTCCCCGTTTGGTCCCAAGGAAGAGCCACTCAGGCACAGGGCCTTCTCATCTCTCTGACTCTCGGCTGTTCTTTAAGGCCAGTTTCTCAAGTGTCTCCAGCTGCCTGGCCTCCCCCATGTAGGTGCAGGAAAGAGGAGGGGAGCACCCCGCACCCCGCTCGAACCCCTTCTTTATAGGTGGCGGAGGACAGGCCAGGGCTGACTCCAGCGACATGGTGGCTGAGCCCTGCTCTGGGAGAAGCTGTCACTTCTCATCCTGTGGCCTCAGGATCTGGCTTGTGGCCACGGGCAGGGCTCTTCCCTGAGGATTCTAAAATGTGCTTCTCCATCTCATCCGTAAGTCTGGCTTCAGGAAAGTAAGAGCACAGTGTTATTTGGAGCCCTTTCTTCCCCTCACACCCCCTCGCACAGGTTCCCCATTCCTCCATAGTCCAGGGGGCTCTGGGAAGAAGCTTGGAACTGGAGCCAAAGCCCCCGCCCCTTTGTCACCTAACTCTCCTCCCCACCCCCGCTCAGCTCAGCTCTCCTGACCTGGGGAAGATACACCCGCAAAGGTCCTTCTCGGACTCCTGGGGAGGGTTCGTGCTGGGAACATGGGTCATGGCTGCCTTTGCCCCTGACTTGCCCGGAGAACCTTGGCCCGCTCCTTTGGGTTGCCCCACCTTCCGTATGGACTCCTACTCTCTGAATTAGGTCCTCCATCGACACTTTGGAGGAAGGCTTGGTGAACTTTCTCTGTCAAGGGACAGAGAGGAAATAATGTAGGCTTTGAGAGTCACACATACCATCTTTCCTGCAGCTGCTCAACTCCTCTGTTGTAACACAAAAGCAACCGGACAATATGGAAACCAGTAAGCATGAGTGCGTCCCAATAAAACTATTTATAGACACTAAAAGTTGGATTTCTTGTATTTTTCGTATGTCCCTAATGCTTTTCTTTTGATTTTCTCCAATCACGGAAAAAAGGTAAGAACCCTTCGGAGCTTACGGGCCATACAAAAACAGGCACTGTGCCCGACTGGGCCCACAGGCCAGTTTCCCAGGCCTTCTTCAGAGACTCCAGTCCTTCTGCATCTCCCCCCAAGAACATTCCCTGGCCACAAACTCAGTTCCACGAACTTATCTTCAATTCAGCTTCCGCAGGCCGTTTGCAAAGCCCTGACTCTTCCGGGGGCTGGACTGGGGAGCAAAAGGGGGTACAGAAAAGCAGTGGGGCCCCCAGGAGCTTTGAACCCAACAAGACAAGTCCAAGGAGGAAGGTCAGTGTCATGAGAGAGACCATACCTCGTCCAATGAATAAGTTCTGGCAACGTGCTTGGCAAACTTGGAGGAGAGGAACCAGTTTGCTGGGGGGAGAAATGTATCAAGAAAGACTTCAGGGAGGAAATGACATTGGAGTTGAACTTGCGAGAATGGGAACTCTAGGAATGAATTGGTCACCCCTGGTCTTTCTTCCTCCACACAAAGGCCTTTGCACAAAAACATTGTGACCCGTTAGCTATTCCCCTGGCCTCATACCCATAATGCCATCACCAGGCGGTGGGCTCCTCAGGGCATGGCTAGGGACCTAACTCATTTCTGAGCCTCTGGCCCCCAAGAACACGTTTTTTGCACAAAGTATATTGTAGTAAATGTTTGTTGAGATTGAATTGAGGTTGGGGTTGGGAGAGAGGATGACAAAGATTTTTTTCCCTAAGATTTTATTTATTTATTTATTTATTTGAGAGAGAGAGAGAAAGTGGTGGGGAGGGGCAGAGGGAGAGGGAGAGAAAATCCCAAGCAGACTTCAGTGGAGCGGGACACAGGGCTCGATCTCACAACACTGAGATCACGATCTGAGCCAAAATCAAGAGTCAGACGCTTAACCGACTGTGCCACCCAGGTGCCCCAAGGATGACAAAGATTTGATGGAAATTGAACCAACCAGGTTGTGTTGTTCCCTCTATTTCCTCCAGCTCCCAGGGCCCCAGAAAGGCACTTCCCAGGGAACGCACCAGCTGTCTTGGCCACAACCTTGGCCACAACTCAGAGGAGACTCCTCATTCTGGAAAAATTACTGCAGCCTTCTGACTTCTTGAAAATGAGAAGGGAAGCGGCAACTATTATAATCTGTGTGTACACACACACACACACACATACACACACAGGGACCCAAATCCTCCCTCTCTGACAGCCACCTCCTGCCTCTTAACTGGACCCCCCACTTCTCTGTTAAAAAAGGTGGAGTCCCTTAGACATCCCAATAGCCACAGCAGCTTGGGCTCTGGGGGCCTCAAAGCTAACTCCCCTAGAATCCAAACAGGCCTGGCCACCAACACCCAGGGAATGAAACACATCACTCCCTCGAAGCCGGCAAACCAGAACCATGGCTCAACGGGTACTGATGTGCCCAAGCAGCATGCGGGACAAGTGCAGGGAATAGTCAGGATGGGCTGGAAGGAGCCCTCTCCCCCCACCCCTACACCTCCTGCTTTCTCCTTCTCGCCCTGGCCACCAGAGCTGACTGATCTCCCTGAGAAGAGTTCTCAGGTAACTGGGACTCAGCCCCTCCCACCATGGGTACCCTTGACCCGAAGCTAGCCCACCGCTGCCCACAGGCCGTGCTGCCTGTCCAGAAACATCAGAGCCTGAAGCGGAGGAGGGTGTGCAAGGAAAAGGGGAAGCCACAGGGACCTCGCACACGCCCCTATGTGCCCAGGCCTATGGAGAGACTGGAAAATGGCTTGTTCACTTGGCAATGACTACACATTATCTCTAGTCCTCTCACTCCTATGAGGTCATTGAAATCCAGAGCCAAGGGAGACCTTATTATCCCCATGGTACAGATGAAGAAACTGATGTTCAGAGAGATTGCTTGACTCACCCAGATCACGAAGCCAATCAGAGGCACAACCAGGGCTTGGATCCGGGCCTATCTCAAAACCCATGTCGGTAACACCAGAGTCAGTCTAAGACTGTGCCTAGGGCTCCAGCAAAGCAGAAGCACCAATATTCTATTATTTTAATTACTTAGGTGTTGGGGCACCTGGGTGGCTCCGTTGGTTGGGTGGCCAACTCTTGGTTTCAGCTGGGGTCAGGATCCCAGGGTCCTGGGATCAAGCCCTGCATCAGGCGTGGCACTCAGCTGGGAGTCTGCTTGAGGTTCTCTCTCTCCCTCTCCTTCTGCCCCTCCCCCCACTGGTACGCACACATACGTACACATACGTACACGCTCTTTCTCATAAATAAATTAATCTTTAAAAAATGAATAAATAGGGACTCCTGGTGGCTCGGTCTGTCAAGCGTCTGTCTTCAGCTCAGGTCATGATCCCGGGGTGCTGGGATCGACCCCACATTGGGCTCCTTGCTCAGCGAGGAGCCTGCTTCTCCCTCTCCCTCTCTTTCTGGCAAATAAGTAAATAAAATCTTTAAAATAAATAAATAAATACATAAATACATCCATACTTTGGTGTTGGTAATCAGGATAAAAATCAGAACTTTCTGGACTTCCTCTAAGTTACCCTGGGGTTTCTATTGTTTGTATTTTAATTGCACGGCAGGTGAGACAATGGAGTAACTATCTTAACAATACACAGGACAACCTCCAGAAGTTCGAGTCCAGCTGCATGAATTGCTTCTCGAACTACCCGTTCTCGGGTTGTGCCAGGCTCTGTTGGGATGAAATTTCTTTGGCTCGTGATGCATTCAGGCCTCGGTGCTCACAGTTCCACACCGTTTGCGTAAACAAAGGAAAGGAGATTACTGTTCGGTGTGCAAGGACTGTATTTATTGTGTGTAGAAAAGCATGGTCTGTGTCACCAAGAGCACAGCCGAAACTGAACATCTTGGCTGCCTCTCGGAAGGCCAAATGGGTCACCAGGGGAGAGACCATAAAATCTCACCAGAGACTATTCTATGACTTTGGAATTTTGGGTTTTTTTTTAAGATTTTATTTATTTCTTTTTTGTTAAAGATTTTATTTATTTATTTGACAGAGAGAGACAGCCAGAGAGAGAGGGAACACAAGCAGGAGGAGTGGGAGAGGAAGAAGCAGGATTCCAGCGAAGGAGCCTGATGTGGGGCTTGATCCCACAACGCCAGGATCATGCCCTGAGCCAAGGGCAGACGCTTAACCGCTGTGCCACCCAGGCGCCCCTGGAATTTTGTTCTATGTGGTTGTCTTACCTATTCAAATAAACAGATAAGGGCTTTACAACGTTTACAACCTCGCTTGAAGCAAAAACAACATAAAATGTGAATTCAGTAACTCCTGTTTTCAACGCTGCCGACCTACCTGGGACCAAAACACAAAGGTCTGGTTACCGCCTCACAGCAACGCAGAGAGACCAACACAGAGAACCAAATGCATTTTAAAATCTCACCAAATGGGATTCATGCGGAATAAGGATCCATCCTGGGAAGTCAGGAAAGCGAGGGGCAGGAAACTGGGCAGGGAAGAGATCTGGTACCAGCTAGGGAGGCGGGGAAAGGGGCTCCGGAGGCCAAGCCCCTCCCAGCATGAGTTTGCACTGAGGGTGGGTGGGGAGAAGGGGGAGACATTTAAAGACAGAGGAGCCCAGTGACTCCTGCCCTTGAGACACACCAGGAAGTCGAAATAGGGGAAGAAGGTGGAGCCAGGGAGAACCAGCCCCTCACCCATCTCTGGAACTTCAGGGGACCCTTCACCAATCTGAGACTTGGTTTCTTTGTCTATAAAATGAAGGGTTTGGCCCAGAAAGATCTCCAGGTGCCTCACAGCTCTAATATTCTCTGATTTGATGGCTGTAGCCTTCTGCAAACGTGCATAAAATAGATGAGTTTTAAGCAGTAGTAAAAACAAAACTGAAAATCAGATTTATCATTTTAATTAAATATACTTTACATTCTCAATTTCTAGGGAGCAAAATGCTACCCCCCCATCACTTTTCCCTTCGTGGGAGACATTCATGGCTGATGCACAATTTAAGAAAATGCTGAACCGCCCCCTAAGAAGATCCACAATTAACAAGACCCTAACAGGTATTTTTTATCAGGAAAGTGGGACTTGAAGGGGGGAAAAAAGAACAGAAAAAGGAAATGTCGGGGAGGGGAATATCAGGTGGGGTCAGGATAGAGAGGACAGGGACTGCTAAGAACAGCTTGCTTTTGTCTCCTCTCTCCCCTCAGAAGCGGTAGTTCGCCCTGGAAACTGGGTGGAGCTTGGATGGGACTCAGGAGCGAGGAGTTTGGTCCCAGCCCTAGTGACATAAGGCAAACTGCTCCCTGAACTTTGGAGGGCTCAGCTATAAAATGGAACTAAAAGCACCAACTTCAAGGAGTGCTAGGCAAATGTAAGAGAACGTATCTGTAAATGCTTAGGAACCCACTGAAGCGTGAAGTGTGTGTGCAAACACCGCGTTTTGGAACCTCGAATTGGGATCCAGGATGCCTGGTCCCCTCTGATGAGGGGCTGTGTCCTCTTAGCATGAGTCCCCCTACTAGTCCTTCCTCCCTGCCACACACTTTCTGCACCTAGGCACTTGGCCCCAGGGAAGAGTGAGGAAAGCAAAGCCTCACCCAGGGGGAAGTGTCATTTCCTGGGCTCCAGCTCCACCGTCTCCAGCCCGTAAATTAACAAATGTGGTTGTAAATTACCAGATAACTCTGGGCTGGGGTCACCTGCGGGATGGATGAGAATCAACAGGAGAACTAAATCTACAACAGCGGGGCGGGGGGGGTCCCTGAGTCACAGGGGAGCCCCCTCCCCACACCCTAGGGGCGGTCAGGGTCTGGGGGGTTGGTGACAGAGGAGTTTCTGTTCTGAAAAACAAAAACACTCAGAAATAAAACCGGGAATCCCCACGGCCACCACTCTTCCCCCCAAAACAGCCCAGAATGAGTCAAGTACCCAGGCTTCTGCCAGCTGTGGCCTTCCCTGCCCCAGCCTTAGCTAGTCGGGCATCCCCTCAGTTGCCCATTATTCGTGATGACAAGAGCAAATATAGACACTCTCAGAGAACTGAGGAGAGAATCAGTGAAATAAACGGTGTTCGGTCTTTAAAGAGAGCAATTGTCTTTGCTTGGGAGAGCCCCGCCCAGCAGGAGCTGAGGTCCCTCATCATTCAAGGCTACACTTAATTAAAAAGAGGAGCATTCTGGACTCTGCCCAACTGGCACCAATTCTATTCTAATCCTTCAGGCTGCTGACATTTGTCTGTTTGTCTCTCTTTGACAAAAAGGGGGGAGGGAATCAAAAGAGAAAAAGAATCTTCTTTCCTGCAGTTTTCAGACAGGGCCTGACTTGAGCTGAGGCAGTAGGTCTGTAAGTAGAGGGCTGAAAGCTCAATTAATCGGGGAAGACACAGAACAGGACAAGGAAGGTTTTGCATTTGGGGGGAGTCCCGAGTGGCTACAGGCAGCGAATATGAAAAGCTGAAGTCACCAACACCTTCTAAAAATAAAAATGACTCTCCTCGGGGCACAGTTGGTCTCTCTTTGGCCTTCCAGACTCTTGCCGCATGAGGCTCAACCTTTCGCCCTGGGACAATATTCCAGATGAAAGGCGGACACATGTATTCCGCCTTGTTTAAAAATACTGAAAGGCTAGGGGCGCCTGGCTGGCTCAGTCCGTAGAGCATGTGACTCTTGCCCTCAGGGTCATGAGTTTGAGCCCCACGTTGGGTGTAGAGTAGCATTTACTTAAAAATATATATAAAAAACAGGGGCACCTGGGTGGCTCAGTCGTTAAATGTCTGCCTTCGGCTCAGGGCATGATCCCAGGGTCCTGGGATCGAGCCCCGCATCGGGCTCTGCTCCGCAGGGAGCCTGCTTCTCCCTCTCCCACTCCCCCTGCCTGTGTTCCCTCTCTCGCTGGCTGTCTCTCTCTCTCTCTGTCAAATAAATAAATAAAATCTTTAATATATATATATAACAAAACAATATACATATATTGGGGCACCAGGCTGGTTCAGTTGGTGGTGAACTCTTGATCTCAGGGTTTCAAGTTCGAGCCCCACCCTGGGGGTAGAGATTACTTAAAAATAAAATCTTTTAAAAAAATATTTAAATGCTCTTCACTGGATTTCTGACAAGTTCTTATACAGCTCCCCAAAAGATTGCTACCCAGGAGGAATCCTAAAATCAGCCCCTCCCAGGGATTGGCTTGGCCCCACAGAGGTCGCTGTATCCATCTATCTACTCCTGAGACTATCACAGCTGTCACACTGAGATGAGGGTCTCTCCCGGGGACTGGAACCTCCCACCTCAGATTCCTGACTGCCAGCTCCATCTGCTCTAGGAAATCTGCCCCCCTTCCTCCCTGGAGTCAGGCTGGCATGATCACCTTCTATTTCTCCCAAGGTTCTTGAGTATAACCCACCCCACAATACCCAAGAGAAAGAGAGGCCGGTCTCCAAGGCCTCACCTTTTTTTTTTTTTTTTTTTTTTAAGATTTTATTTATTTGGGGCACCTGGGTGGCTCAGTCGGTTAAGCATCTGCCTTCGGCTCAGGTCATGATCTCAGGGTCCTGGGATCAAGCCCCAGGTCGGGCTGCCTGCTCACTGGGAACCTTGCTTCTCCCTCTCCCTTTCCCTCTCCCTCTGTGTATGCACGCGTGCACGCTCTCTCTCTCTCTGTCTCTCTCTCAAATAAATAAATATAACAGAGAGAGAGAGTGTGTGAGCAGGGAGCAGGGGCAGAAGGAGCAAGAATCCCAAGCAGACTCCATGCTGAGCACGGAGCTCAACACGGGGCTCGACCTCACAACCCTGAGATCGTGACCTGAGCTGAAACCAAGAACCGACGCTAATGCAACTGCACCACCCAAAGGGCCCTTCTAAGGCCGCACCTTTAGGACTTTTCTCCTGAGACAGCTCTCCTCTACAGGGTGCCCTCTGGAATTGAACAAGACATCAGCTTGACCTGTACCTTTCCTCTTTAGCCCGACATGATCCCGGCCAGCCGACTAGAAGGAGGGGTCTCTTTTCTGCGGGGTGGCAGGAAAGGTTTCAGCTAAGTGGCAGATAGAGATGAACAAGGGAAACAGTTGCACACCACCCCCAGCCAAGCACATCTCCCAAATGGTGCCTTTCCAACCATTTTGAAGGTAATATATATTGGCAAGATATCTGTAAAGACATCTATGATGAAAGCAATTAGCACATGATTCTTAACCTGGAGGTGGGGGGGGGGTCACAGTCCCGCTCTGTCATGACCCTGAAAAAAGCCATGGCCCCTCCCGTCAGCAAAGTGCCTATGTGCGTGCACACGCCAGTGCAGCCGCTGGCCTCCGCGGGTGCCCCACCCATCAACCCCGACTTCAGATGCCCTACGCTTTGTGGGGAGCAATGTGAAAGTGGGTCTGGGAGTCAAGGACAAAAGGAAGCCCGTGAGGGGCACTTTGTGTTTGGTGGTCCTGACCCACCCGTCCACGGGGACAACCCCACGGTTCCCCACCCCTACTGCCTGACCCTGTTCTCTGGTTCATTCCTCCTGGGGACAGATCTAGACTGGGAGCCACTAAAGGGACATAGGATACCACTCGACCCTGTTTATCTCATCCATCTGGCCTTACGGAGCTGTCTCCCTGGGTTACCTTCTGAGTTCCACCCTTTTTGCCATTGGGACTCTGAGCTCTTCCAGACACTGTGGAAGCCAGGCCTTTGAAGACATTTGGGGCTCCCTCACAGGTAGGCCGGACAGGTCACCCAGCGCCCCGCCACTACACTCTCTGAAGGCTGCCTGGGAAAGCCGGCCTCTCTGATGGCTGCTGGGCCTCCTTGTCTGATCCAGGTGCCTCTCCCGCCTCCTGGCAGGGCTCAGCCCAGCCCTCTGAGCAAGCCCCAGGCTGCTTTTACAGGAATATTTGCATATCTAAAACCCACATTGGCATTTTATAACTTAGACTCCTGGGAAACAGGTCCAGAGTCCAGCCCCAATGTACTAGAAAGAAGCATTTACCTGGGCAACCCCCTCCCAAGCTGTGTTGGGGGGGCTACCGGGGAGTATGTTGTGCTTCGTCAAGGAAGCTGTGTGTCCGAGAGGGGACTGTGAACATCCTGAATCTGGGTGTGTCCACATGTCCGTGACCTGGCTCAGAAGAGTCCTCCAGACAGCCGGCTGCCTGCTCCCTTAACGTATAGTCTGTGGCAAAAAGTCTGTTTGGGATGCCCTCCGTCTGTTGAGTAGACCCTTGGGATAGATGTGTGTTTGCAAGGCCTCAATCTGCCCATTTGTGAAGTGGACAAGACGCCTCACAGGACCACTGTGAAAGTGGCACGACTTACTCAAGTCAAGCACTGGACACGCTCAGGAAATGTTGCTTATCATGATGTGATTTCCGACAGAAACCTCTGGCCCCTCTATTCCTTCCTTTCCCTAACTATCTCAAGCCCTGGAAAAGGCTCGACTGTTCCCCCTGGAGATCACTGCTCTGAGCCTGGGTGTTGAATCAGAGGCCGGGTGACAGCGGGGGCAACAGCAGCGAGTGGCATTTTCTCTCACTCAGCCCGCATGCTGAGCCAAAGCCGGAAGAAGAGCAGGAGGAGGGGGGGCTCTCAGCTGGGACTCGGGATGGGGAATAGAAAGGGAACACTTACTCTCCAGAGAGCCAGGGGCCTTCTAGAGAAATGCAAAAGCTCAAAACCAGAGGGGCACCCCTAAGAGAGCCTCTTCTCTGGAGTGCCCGCTCTGGGACCCACAGGAATCTTCCTCATTGTCATGGAGACTACATCGGAAGAATCCTCTGCCCTCCTCCCCCACTTCTTTTGGCCCTGAGACACAAGCTCTTCCCTAAGCCGGTTCCATCCAGCCCAAAGCTGGGATTTGCTGGGGCTTGTCTCTCCTGCTTTGGGCAGGGTTCCTGCTAAGCTCGATTAATTTGGTCTTTATTGCACCTCTTCGCTGAACTAGTATTTCAAGGGACTCTCCTAAGCATGAAACAGCTGGGGGAAGGTTTTAAGAGACAAAAGAGACCTCCTCAGGACCTGGAGAGCTCTCCGTGCTTCGGAACAACCATCAGGCAGAATGAAAGACATCTACAACAGAGATACAGGCGAGAATGTTGTGGGGTCCTTAAGGAACTGACTCAGGTTATCTGGAAGGCTTCTTGGAGGAGGCGGGCAGTAGACATGCATCTCAAAGAATAGCTCCTTGGAGAAAAGAGTTTATTTTCATCTGCCCACGATGATCTCCTGGAGTGAACCCTAAATAAAATAAATAGCCCTAGGTGCTAGAGGTGTGGTGTTCGAGTCCCGGTTCTCACCTTGAGCAGCCTGAAGAGCTTACCAGTACCATTCCCTTCTCTGAAATGCCACTGCCTCATCTGTAAAGTGGAGGTGTTAGATCAGACAAAATTTGGGGTTTGTTTATTACATAAACTCTCCGGCCAACGTGGGGTCCAAGCTCAAAACCTGGAGATCAAGAGCTCCATGCTCTACAGACGGAGCCAGCCGGACGCCCCAGGTTAGATGAATTTTCAAAGCAGCCCCAGCTGGCCTGGGGTTCGGCTAGTCTCTAGTGTGTATCCCAACTAGGCAGGGGGCAAAATCGGGCTCTCCTCAAAGGGAGTGCATGCACTGTAAACCCAGAGATTGTCTCAGAAAGAGGGCCTGGGGGACTTCATGTTCTATGTACCCCCACGGCTACAGCCTACACAGCCCAGCTCTTATCGGGGGTCTGTCTTGGTCACAGCTGCCTGCCTGGCACCCAGCACTGTGTCTGGCACAGTAAATGTCTATTGAACGAACTGGTGAATGATCTTGGTGAATGATCAAGGAACCAGAGCCTGTGACCAGTTTTTTGGCTACACTGAACCAGTCCTACCCCCAGGTCATCGATGCCTTGGGGCTTTTCTCCCTAAGACCCTATGTTTGCTCTCAGGATTAAGAGGAAAGATGGCTGAGAGGGAACTGCTCTTTCAGAGGTCCATGCGGGGGCCTCTGGCTTCTGCTGCAATCAACAAAAAGTGGGTCACAGACAGCTCTGCAGAGCAAACCCTTGAGGAAAAGCCCTGATTCCGTGCTCACTTACATTTATTGAGGGCTTACTGTGTATCAGTTTTTGTCACAAGGCCTTAATTCATTTAACTGTGGCCTCAAAGGGCCGTACAGGAGAATGTGGGAGATTGGGGGCTGTAAACCCCAGCTGCGCTGAGCTGCCGCAGCCAATTCACCACCCCTCACTGAGTTTTCATTCTCAATCTCTGTAAAATGGAAACAATAGAATCCCTTCGCCAGGTTATGGGAATGAAATGAGCACGTGGAAGCGGAGCGCTTCATAAACGCTAGTTATTATTGTTCCTCCGGGCACAAGTCCGCTCGCCTCCCCGCAGGGCGCACACACAGACATGTTCACACTCCCACGTACACGCAGATGCAGAGACGTGTGCAGACGCCAGCCGGGCCAGCCCGAGGAGCTGCCCGAGCTTCACACCCAGGGACACCGCGGAGCCCCGCAACGAAGCCGTCGAGTTCTCGGCTTTGCTTCCTTTCTCTCAGCTCTTTATGAATGAACTCCGGCCGCCGAGGAGTTTATTTTTTTATGAATGGGAGCCCGAGCCGTGAATGAAGCTGGGAGCCAGCCCCTGCGTCCTGATTGGTCCTCGCGTCTGGGAAACTCCGCCCCCCCCGGCTCGGCCCGGCGAGTCTCCGGATTGGCGGGCGTGCCCGGCCCTGGGGTTTCATTCACAAAAGTCAATGAAACAAAGGGATCGGGGTGGGGGGGTTAGAGAGCCGAAGCCGAGGCGAAGGAAATGCACCAATCAGCGGCTCCCCCGGGCTCACAACTGTCGGCGGCGCCCGGAAAACAAGCCGGTGCTCGGGGGACCCGGGGCCGGGGCCGTCTCGCTCCGGCCTAGCCCCGCGGCCCTCGGTGCGGCCCCGGGGCAAGCTCGCGAACCCCCGCGGCTCCAGCTCAGACGCCCCGGCCTCAGGTGAGGCTGCGGGAGGGGGAGGGAGGGAGAGCGTCTGTGACTCCTCGCCTCGCCGCGGACACACACTGCACTCTCTAACCGCCGCCTCCGCAGATTCTAGGGCGGGGGGTGGGGTGGGAGGCGCTGGGATTCGGGGTTGGAGGGGGCGCGCGAGTTGTGGGCGTGCGAATGGTGCGCTCCTCGCCCGCTCCTCCGCGCGCGAGCGCGCGCGCACACACACACACACACACACACACACACACACACACACACACGTCTTATGTAACCGAGCTTTGGGCAGAGCAGGGCTGCAAAAAGCAGCCGAAACGGCGAGCCCGGCTCCCAGGAGCAGGTGGGACCTCCTTTGGCGGGAGGGGAGTGGTGGCGGCGCTCAGCTCCGCAAGCGGAAACATCCCCATCGCCTGAGTGAGTCGGAGAAGTTTTGTTGTCGGACCCAGAGCCTCGGGACTGCCCCTCCCTACTGCCCTTACCCACCCCCACCCCGCTGCCTTCCCAGGACGGTGTACGAACGCAGCCCGCCCCCCTCAGGTCTCTGCCCCCGCGCGGGGCCCGGGCGGTGCGGCCGGAGGGAGCGGCCGGATGGAGCGGAGGATNGGCCCCCACGGGGTCCAGCGCTGCCCGGCCCCTGTGTCACCCCGGGACCCCAGCCCCGCCCCCCCAGACCGGGCGGCCTCAGGGTGACTCGGGGGCATTCTTCCCCGTCCCCGCAGAAATCGCCCGGAAATGGGAGCTTGCGCGAAGCGCTGATGGTCCCGCAGGGGAAGCTCATGGACCCGGGCTCCCTGCCGCCCCCCGACTCCGAAGGTAAAAGCCGAAAAGACAAACCATGACGCTCTTCACCTCACGCACCCCGAGGGCCGATCCTGGAGCCCCCTCCCTATTCTCCAAAAGACTCCCCTCCAGCGTACTTTGATCATTCTCTGGCCCCTACCACCAAGGGGGGGGTGTCATCACCCGGCTCGTTAGGCTCCCTCCGTCTTACCGTCTCCTCCACCTCACCTCCAATTCCATTATTCACCCCTCAGATCTCTTCCAGGATCTCAGTCACTTCCAGGAGACGTGGCTCGCTGAAGGTGAGTAGTTTTGTGACCTTTTCTATGATTGGGGTGGGGGATGCTCTCTACCCCTGATATTCCAACCTAACCCACTTCTCTCTCCCTGCCTCAAGGAACTTTCCAAAGACACCCCCCCCAAGTCTCCTTACTCCCCGCTCTCCCCAGCGCCCAATGTGGACACTTATATTGATATTTATTTTCTCTGCCCTGAGCCAGGCTTGTGTAACTAGGCCTGGGGATGAATCAGACCATTGTGTGGGGTATTTGCTTATTTGAATGGAACTTGGCCCCAGGCCCGTTTTCCTGGTTGAAATTTTCATTTGCAAAGTTTGTTAGCAGCTGCCAGGCGAGGTGTGTGTTGGTGTGTTTGGGGGGTGGTGAATAAGGGACAGGAGGAGGGGGAGAAAGAGCAATTAATTTGTAACCTATCTTTAGGAGTTGCCAAAACAGTGGTTTTCGCCCCCTGGGTTCCTCTTCTTCCCAACCCCCAGCGCCTAACCATTTACTGTCTGAGCCAAAAGCACAACAAAAGTTTAAATAATTCTTTTTTGCAGCCCTTTGGCAGAGAGGGCCCAGGGCTTCCCCCCCAAATAGCCTCGATTGTAATTCTGATGGCAAGTGATCCTCCCTCCCCCATCTCTCCCAAATACCTCTGCCCCAAGCAAATTCCCCCTCCTTTGGCTCGGGTGTTTGCTAGGTGGTGAACTTCGAGCTAGCTGGGGTGGGGTCAGGAGCTGGGCCTCCTCTGCGAAGGGAGCCATGTTCTCAGGGTCTTCTGGTTGGATCCTTAAGTGCGTTTTTGCGGGACCTAGGTGTCACTGGTGGGGTGGCAGGTAGAAGGCTTGCGGTGTTTAGATGGTCTGAGAGGGAAGGATTAATACCCCCATCTTAGGATCCCTTTATTTTAACACTCTGAAAACCAAGAATCCATTACAGTAGGAATCCCTTTCTAAGGGCTTTTCTTTAGGATTTCCCCATCCCTCCACCTGGGTATCTTTGGTGATTTTTTAAAGCTCAAACCCAGCTCCTCTGGAACCATGATTAAAAGCTTGAGGTAGAAGGGAAAGACCCCTGACTAGATCCTTGGAGTGAGACTCTCTGTCTTGACTACCGTGGTGTGCCCCAAAATATGCGTATTAACAAAACAACTATTTAGCATAGAGGAAATGCTCAAGACATTCTGTGGAATTCGTGGCCGAAGGCCTGTATGGATGTTGGAGGGATCTGGGGGTTCTGGCAAGGGAATGATATGGCTCTTCCCTGACTCTGCAAGCCCTGGGCGCCCAGCCCTGAGTTCCAGGCAGAGTCTGCCCAGTCTGCCCATCCTCCTCCCAAGGTTCCGTAGCTGAAGAACTCAGGGGTGTCAGTTTCCACGGTCTCTCAAAGACTTCCTTTCCCAACGCCTGATTTTTGTCTGGCTTGCCAGCCTTCTTGTCTGTCGGCAGAGGGTCCCTCTGCGCCCCACAGTGGGCAGCTCCCAGGGCTGCGATGTAGGGGTAGGCTCAGAGGTTGGCATTTTGGCCACAGCTGGTCCATTTGTGCCTGGGTCTGGAATGGGAAGGGGAGGGAAAAACGCTCTCTCAACCTTGGAAGCCCCACCCCTTGGCGGTGGGGGTCTAGAGACTGTACGGGTGTCTATCCGCATGTATCCTGTGAGGGCGAGTGTGTGTGTTTCATGCTGCTGCCCTGGGAGTCCCTGTACATTTAAATCCAGTGGGTGGGGAGGTGGGGGTGGGGATCTCCTTGGTTCCCTCTCCTTCCTTCTGAGGGAGCAGCTCAGGTTCCCAGCTGGCGATGGATGGCCAGGCCTGAGAGGGGGATGCTGAGGCCACTCGCTCCTTCTCACTCTCTCTGCGGAGACAGATGCAGCTGCCGGGGCCCTGTCCCCCTGCACCATCCCAGCACCACCCCAGCCTCCTCTCCTGCCTCTTCCCACCAGGTCAGTGACCCCCACAGCCCAGAGGGAGCTTTGGGGTGGTAGGGAGGGGACTAGCTTCTTTGGAAACTTGCCAGTGGTGGGGGACATCAGGAGGAATGGGGGCCGGAACCCAACCTCCCCACCGCAAGTTTGATTTTTTTTTTTATAAAGCCCCAATTTGGAGAGAAGCAGTGGGTCCTTGTAGTGGACCACCTTGTAGTGTGGGTGGGGCTGTGAAGAATTTGGGGGATGCCAGGTTGGATCTGCAAGGATGGGGTTCTGGTTTCAGTCTGGTGTCTGGGCTTATTTGGGGGGGAGTGTGAGTGGGGTTCTGTAGAGACAGCTTAGACATCTTTGGGTTTGAGGTTTTTCTAAATTGGGGGGGTGTTAAAATAAGGCTAAGAGGGTGTGTCTGTTTCGGATGCCTGGGATCTGTGGAGTTGCTACAGAAAGGATCGGTCTGCTGTAGGGACCTGGGCTCAGGCAGGCTGAGCTTTAAGCCGTATCTGGTTAGGGTCAAAAATGTGCTGCTTCTGGTCAAAGGTTTCTTTCCCGGCTTGTCGGGAGCCCTCGGGGAGCCCTCAGGGACAATGACTTGGGTCTATTTGGTAGCAAGGAACATTGAGTCTGGGCCACGTATGTCTTTTGTATGAGGCTGGGGTCAATAACGGAGAGTCTGGATTCACAGAAGCTCTGTGGGTAGGTTGCAGGGGTCCTTACGCCCTCCGATGTTGTGTGCAAAATTGTTAGGGGTGCACCATACACAAAGGAATGTGGATTTTTCTAGGAAGAGAGGATCCATGGGTTTTACGAGATTCTTAAAGGGATGGGTCTGTGCTCCCCTTTTCAAAAGGTTTACTGTTCCCAAATCTTCCTCTAAGGTCTCCAGTCCCTTTGCCCTTTGGTCCCCCTTCCCACCCCGCCCCTGTCACATTTGCAAGTCCAAAAAGAGAGCCGGTGTGTGAAGGGTGTGCATGGAAGATATGTTTTACCCATGTGCTGCCGTGTAGTAAAAAGGAAGTAGGGTGTGTGTGAATCCGTGTGTATGCACACTGGTGCCTCAGCATGTCTGTGGGAGGAGATGGGGTTAATCCCCTCCCCCAGTTTCTCCTAGCTACAATGCCTCCTTCTACATCTTTCGGTCTCCTCCCCTTCCAGAAGGCTCTTGGGGACAAATGTCCCTCCATAGATAGAGAACTGGTTCCTTCCAGTACAGAGGCTGCCAGGGTGGGGGCAGGGTAAGGGTGAGAGACAAGGCCAGTGGTGACACAATGGAGCAGAAGCTCGGGAGAATGCCTCCCCCGCCTCCACTGGAATCCTGAAGAGGCCCTTTCACCCTGTGATTGGACCCCAGGAAGGGG
The DNA here is from genome assembly GCF_002007445.2 of Ailuropoda melanoleuca. Taxonomy (NCBI): domain Eukaryota; kingdom Metazoa; phylum Chordata; class Mammalia; order Carnivora; family Ursidae; genus Ailuropoda; species Ailuropoda melanoleuca. The sequence goes on along the minus strand of NC_048230.1, from coordinate 26,862,551 downwards.
AGAAGGTGATGGGGCATAGATGGTGTAGGTAGGCGGCCAGCCCAGGGTGGGCTTAGCTGCTTGGCTGCTTTAACCTCCCAGTTCCCTCGGAGCTCAGCTTGGGAGGCTCCCAAGGCCCTTCCCTTCTACTGACCCCCCTGTCGGAGGGACGTTCCCTGAAATTCTCTCCTCTCTGGGCATGATGCTGGAGTGGCACTTTTCTCATCCCCATCTTTAATCATCTGCCATGTCCCCAGGCAGATAAACTCCAGCTTCGTGCCAGGATGGAGTTGGGGGCAGCCCCTGGCACAATAGCTCGGCAGCCAGAACTCAGCCAAGTCAACAAATAAGTAGAGTGGCATAGTCTCCAGACCAAACATGGTAATTAGAAATTCTCCTGCTCTCCAGGAACTCGGGGCTCCGTGTCACACTGTTCCTATTTCTGTTCTTGTTGGCAGTCTCTGAGCGAGGCCCCATCCTGTCCCTTTGGTTCCAGAAGCCAGTATTCTGGGGAGGGGCCAAGCAGAGACTGGGGTTCACACCGCAGCCCGTTTTTGTCTTGACTGATTTCTCCTGGCCCTGGGAAGAGGACGTACCCCGTATGGGGTACGGTCTATGTGCCAGGGGGTAGCCTCCTCTGGAACCGCTGGGGTGCAGGGATTCTGGTCAGACCTTCAGGCCTGAGGTGGGAGGAAAGGCAAGACGACCCCTAGGGCTCTGTCGCCTCATGTGAACTGGCCTGTGACTGGCCTGTGACGCCAGCAGGAGATGCCCCCAGCCCATTACCTCAGTGGCAACTGGCAGTTAATGAAGCCCCAAAGGGGGCCCAGAATGCGTCAGCCTCCCCCATGTTCTCCACCTACCCTGCCCTCGGGACCCTCCTTGCCTAGGTAGCAGGGATGGAAACGTTGCTCTTCCTGCTCCCATCACCCCCACCCTGCCAACTTCGGGGGGATCGGCTGTGGCTGGGCCAGAGGGCACATCAGGGATGAGCGTGGCCCTTGCGCCCCCGAGAAGGTTTTGCTCCTTCCCTTTATCCAGTGTTTCCCAAACCTGCCTATTCTTAAGGGCCACCAGGGGGGCTTGTTAAAAGTACAGATGCCTGGACCCCAACCCATGCTTATGGAATAAGACTCGCCAGGGGCGGGGACTGGGAACCTGTGTGTTCTTTTTAAATGAATTCTGTGCTCGAACCTATGACCCCAAGGTCAAGAGTCTCACGCTCTACCCACCATCTGAGCCATCCAGGCGCCCCAGGAATGTGCATTTTTAACAATATCTTGGTGATTCTTGATTTGGTCAGTTTGGGGATGTTTGCATTTGCGCCTTAGCTGTCTGTGTGTTTTTGCCAAGGGACGTCGTGTCCCGCTCATTCGTTCACTCACTTTAGAATAGCTTTCTGCTGACTTTTCCTAAGTTCTTCTTTCGCTGCTGGTGGCTTCTGATTCTTAAACTAAGCCCTCAGTCCCATCCTTCTGTCAAGAAGTCAGCTATCTAGAAATGTGTATTTTTAAAGCACTGGCCAACTCTGGTATTCAAAGCAAGTTGATGAAGAATCCTGCCAAGCAATTGATCCCAGTCCTAAGTACCTCTCTTGAGACCTGCTTTCTCTGGAGGGAGGACCTGCCTTTACAGTTACCCTGTGGGGGGGAGGGAGAAGCCCCCAGGGAGAGGGAAGAGCTGGTTGGTTAGGATCCCTTCCACTCTTGCTCCCAAGTCCACCGGGAGGACCCCCCGCCAGCCTGAGGATGGGGTCATCGAATGTTTATTCATGTCGTCAACAAATAAAGCATTTGAGTGTCTATTCTCAGCCAGACCTTCTTTCCCCCTTTCCCCGTGCTGGGAAATCATCAAGACAGATAAAGCCCCTGACCTCAGGGAGCTTAACTTTCACGTAGAGAAGGTAGACGACAAGCACATAAACGTAAATAAATTAATAAGAGGGATCCAGGTAGCGGTACATGTGAGGGCAAAAATACACGTGGGGTGTGATAGAAGCCGGGAGGGACCACTTTGGTGTGGGTGGTCAGAGAAGGCATCTGAGGAAGTGACAAAGTGAGCCAAGACTTCAGTGGCCAGAAAAAAACAGGCAGGCGAAGGTCTGGGGAAGAGGAGTCAAGACTGGGAGAGGAAAGGCAAGGAGAGGCAGGTCGGAGAGGGCAGCAGTCCAGACCACGTGGGGTCCCAGAGGCCGGCCAAGAGGAAGAGTTTGGGGTTCGAGGTTTAAGCAAGGAGAGAAGAGAGTGGACTTCTCTTGCAGAAAGACCACTCTGACAGCTGTGTGGAGAACCACCTGCTGTAGGAAGTAAGCGAGGAAGGAGGGCGTCCCGACAGAGGAAGAAACCTCTGCTCATGGGGTGGCTGAAGAGGCTGCGGTGGGTGCAGGTAGAGCTAGGAGTGGAGCTGGTCCCCAGCCTGTGTCTTTGTGTCCTTGATCCTTACCAGCCTTTCTCCGCTCTGCTTGTTTTATCCATCGGTTTCCCGTTGTCCATTCTAAGAGCAGTCTCCTGTCTTCCGCCCCCTCTCCTTCAAACCACTCTCTTCCTGGACTATCAGGAAGTTCTTCTTGGTGTCTACCCTTCCCCTTCCTGCTTTGATCTATTCTGGAGAGAGGGGCAAAAGTGGCCAAAGATTCTGGGGTCAAGGGTGGTACTCAGTTGTATGCCCACCTGAAGGAGTTGGCTAGGCCAGGGTAAGAACTGGAAATCAAAGTCTGAAGGTCCAGCTTGGAGGCCATGAAGAACTGCTGTGCTATGGCTACCTAACCCCCAAACCCAGCTCCGCCCACGCTGGCTCCCTGGGAGTGTTCTCAGACCTCCAAGCTTGGGAAGCCTTCCCCTCTCTCCTAGCTACACGCCGAAGACATGAGGCGCGGTGACCTGCCCATGTCCCCAGCCACTTCCTGTCCCACTGCCATCCTGTTCACCTCTCCTGAGCCACCCCCTGTTCTCCATTCCATCTTCCTTCCCAAGTTCTCCATCTCCGGAGCTCACCCAGGAGGTTGTATAAAACACAGATTCCTGGGCCAGGCCCGGGTTCACAATCTCCCCATTTTAGTCTAGTCCACAGGATGTCGTGGTAATGCCGCCCATCCCGGATTCAGCTCTGCTGGGAGCTCTGAGAGGGAGTTTTGTGAACGCTGAGGGCCAGGGTTGCCTTCACTTCCGAAAAAATGGAGGGAATAAAGACAAAGCATCTAGGAAAAGACTGGAATCTGCTCAGACAGGTTCTGGGAACTTGCCGCGTTGCCTCCAGGGTCTTAATGGAGCCCAGAGATGGAGGGCACTAGGACCTGGGGTGGGGTTGCTTTCAGGCCTAGGAAGGCTGTTTTCCCCTCGGGCTGGTGGTAATCTGCAGGGCTGCCCCCCAGGGCCCTCACCCAGACTCACCTCTGACCTCTCTGCAGCCCAGGTACCAGACAGTGATGAGCCATTTGTTCCTGATTTCCATGCAGAAAACTGTGAGTGGAGGGCCCTGGGTTGAGGGAATGGGGAGTGGGGGAGGGCAGGAAATGAGTCATGGGGATAGAGAATCACAAAAAATCAACTTGTTCTCTCCTAAAGAAAAGGGGGGAAGAACGCGGCTCCCCAGTCTTGGGTTTGGACACCAAGACCAAGGCAGTGCCTGGGAGCTGGAGACCTTGGTTCAAGTCAGGGTTTGCGCCGTCCTCGCTGTGTGCCCTGGGAGTGGACACTTCTTCCCCCTGTCCCTCCAGTCCCTGATTTCTGGAAGGAGGGGCTTAAACCAGTTTAGCAGGGTCCAGTCCCACCTTTCTAAGTTACTTTCGTGCAACTGGGGGACCCTTTTGCCCCCCAGGAGACATGTGGCCGCGTCTGCAGACATTTTTGGTGGTCACGACAGTGGGGTGCTATAGGCATTTAGTGGGTAGAGGCCAGAGATGCTATAAACACCCTATAATGCCAAGGACAGCTCCCCCCCAACAAAAATCATCTGGCCCAAAGGTCCTCAGCGCGCTGTTGAGAAACCCTGCTTTAATGTCAGATACTCCGTTCTCAACTGTCTTCACCATTGAAATGAACTAAGGCACAAATAATGGAAAACAGCCGACAACAGAACAGTCCATCGCTGGCCTAGTAGAGAGAACCTCACACTCTCGCTCGGAACCAGCTCCGCGGCTCGGTCTGGAGGCTGGATTTCGCGGACCCAGCAGGGGCCGCAGGAAAGACCAATGTTCCTCACAGATAATTGGGAGAATGTGCTTAATGGTAGTCAGCTGACACGCGAGTGGGCGGATAGCCAACCCGAACCAGAGAAAGAAAGATCCTTTATAGCACCGAAGAAGAAAACATGTCTCTCCCTTGGAATTTTCCAGGGCACTCAGGAAAACCACAGGCCCTAGGTTGGAGGTCCTCACTCCTACAAAAATGTTTTTGGGGGCTTGGGGTTACATTAAAAGTTGAATTTTAGACAGTTTCTTTGGTTAATATTGGACCTTAGCCCGATGTATAAAACTAGACGTAGTGTAGATAGCCACGCTGTCCTTCAAAGTGTCTGACCATGAGTCTCTGGAAACTGAGACCCAGGGAATCACCTGGCTGGTCCTCAAAGAACAGAAGGTGTCGGGAGCTCTCCTTGCCTCCTCTGTGACCCCCTCTGGCCTTGCTCTGCCTCCTCCCGCTCCTGCAGTAGCTTTCCACAGCCCCACCACCAGGATCAAGAAGGAGCCCCAGAGTCCCCGCACAGAGCCTGCCCTGTCCTGCGGCAGGAAGCTGCCACTCCCGTACCACCATGGCGAGCAGTGCCTTTATTCCAGGTGAGCCCCAGCCTGCCCGGGGAAGGGGAGGAGGGAGGAGGGGGAGGCAGGAGGAGAGAGGTGTGAAGGCAGCAGTGGGATGCAAGTTAGACAACACAAAGGATTTCTGAGCCCCTGGAAGGGAGCAACTGGGCTGGGGAGAGGCATTCTCGGGATTACACCCATTTTCATGAGTTACGAGAAGGGAGAAAAAGAGCTCGCTTTGGGCCCCGTCGCTCATGCCGTTCCTTTCCTTCTCTGGGGATAAAGGGTTCAAAGATGCTCGTCCAGCTTCTCTGCCCCCTCACCCCCGTCTCCCCCTCAACTCCAGTGCCTATGACCCCCCTAGACAAATCACCATCAAGTCCCCCGCCCCCGGTGCCCCCGGACAGTCGCCCCTGCAGCCCTTCCCCCGGGCAGAACAACGGAGTTTCCTAAGATCCTCTGGCACCTCCCAGCCCCACCCTGGCCACGGGTACCTCGGGGAGCAGAGGTAAGGAGACAAGGAGACCCACAGAACCTGTGGGCCCAGGTCTCACCGGTTCTTCCTCAATCCCTGAGTGTTCTCCAGCTGTCCCTAAGAGACCTGGCGTGGGGGGAGGTGAGGAAGAAGGGACGTTGACACCCCCCCACCCCCACCCCAGAGCCCACTCTGCAAGCTCTGCGAGTGGGGGTGCACAGGGACAGTTTAAGTTAATCTTCTCTTCCTTCTCTGTCCAACACATCCAGCTCTGTCTTCCAGCAGCCCCTGGATATTTGCCACTCCTTCACATCCTCCCAGGGAGGTGGCCGGGAACCCCTCCCAGCCCCCTACTCACACCAGCTGTCGGAGCCCTGCCCGCCCTACCCCCCGCAGAGCTTCAAGCAGGAATACCTGGACCCCCTGTACGAACAGGCAGGCCAGCAGGCGGTGGGCCAGGCTGGAGTCAATGGGCACAGGTACCCAGGGGCGGGGGTGGTGATCAAACAGGAGCAGACGGACTTCGCCTATGACTCGGGTAAGACATGCTCTTGGGGAAGGGGGTTGGAGGAGTTTTGCTGGGATTGCTGGGGAGGGTGGCATGCGATCCTATAAACAGTTCCATTACACCCAGAAGTTCTCCCTACAAGTTTTTTACCTGCCCACCCGCTTACCGCTTCATACATCCAACCCGCCCAACCACTTGCTTTTTGTCTTAGTTTCCAAAGAATTGTCATTTTTCAGTCAGCAACCTTCTGCTCAGATGAAAGATAAGAGGGGTGCAGTTCCTTGCCCTCAGGTGGCTTGAGGTTTCATAGGGAAGTTGAGGTTTATCTCTTCCTTTTTCTCTCTGGCAAGCGTTTGAGGCTATCATTACCTACTGAGACCCGAATGCTGGGCCGAGAGCAGGAGTTGTGAGGAGCTGGGGGACACAGAGATGAGTAGGATGTGTCATTGGTCCCAGTCCCTACAGAAGCTTAAAATTATTAACGGATTTGAATGAAGAGAAACATGGACCTGAAAGGAGCCAGGCTCCTAGTTCCGGCGGGAACGCAGGATTACCGTGTGGTTTTCACATTCTGTTCCAGCCTCCAGGTTGATGGAGCTGGGTACGGGAGCAGGGCTGCTCCGCCTGAGCGTGGACAGGAGTGAGGGGTACTCAGCCAGATTCTTGACCAGCAAGAATGCAAAGCCTCCGGGGCCGGCCGAGGGAGGGCCATTCTCATTTAGGAGGGACCCAGAAAACCTTGGCTTCTGTTACATTGTCACCATCCCCAAATTTGAGTTTATCTGCAAGTTGGTGTGAGAAAAATAAATACTGAGATTAGAGTCGGCTCAGGGCAGGCTAGAGCTTTCGGATTTCCCATTTCCTGATGTGCAGGCTTTTGGGGCGGGGGGGGGGGGGGGGAGGGATGAACCACAAACCCCCAGGCTGCCCAAGTGAGAACCACAAGGGTTCGCCTCTCCTCCAACGTGGGGCAGACGCTGAACCGCGCCTGGCAGCGAGGTGGAGGAGGGAGGAGGGAAACGCTCTTGCCGCTGACCTTCAAAGGATGTAGACCGGAGGAGATCTTGTTACGTGCCCTTGAACTCCTGCCCCACCCCCTTCGGCTTCCTCTCTCAGGAGTCAGGAATTCCATTCACAAAATGGAGGCCTGAATGAGCCCACCCTCCCGCCTCCTCCCGGAGGTGTCGGGTTTCACCGTCTCATTCATAGGTGGGAGTGGAGGGGGTAGGGCGGGAAGGGGCTGGAGCTTGAACGGGTGGCTTCACACCACCCGCCTCCTCCAGGTGGAGTAGGGCTCTTTCAATCCTAGGGAAGGGAGGGAAAAGGGAGTGAATGCGCTCTGCTGTCAGACCTGCAAAAACACAGCCCAGTGCCCACCGGCTCTTCCCGGGTACAGATACATTCCGGTGTGCTCTCTCGCTCTCCCTCCCACCTCCCTCCCTACGGGTCTTCCCCAGCCCCCATCCTCCTCCGTTTCCTCCCTCCCTACACAACACACACAGAGCTAGGAACCTGGCCTTCTGCGCGCTCTCTCTCTCTCTCTCTCTCTCACACACACACACACACACACACACACACACACACACACACACACACACACACACACAGCTAGGAACCTGACCTGCTGACCGGAGGTTAGCCCATTCCAAGGGAGTCTTAGGCATGGACACTGAACCCTTTCCCCGGAGGTTCATCCCTCCCCCCCCCCCCCCCCCCCCCCCAACTCACAGGAAACAGCTGTTGCCTGGAATCCTGGGCCTTGTGCAACAGCTTTGCCCAGCCCAGCTGCTGCCGGCCATGCCCTCTGGCCCAGACTTCAATGGCCCAGACTTCAAGCCGAGAGGTTCAAGCCTTGCAGTCCCCCTGGGTGAACTTGCCTTGGGATTTGGTGCTTGGCAGGCAGCTGGGGAAAAGAACCGGAATGCAGGCTGGCAGGAAGAAGTTCTCAAATGTGGGCAGGACTGCCGCCTCCCCCTGCAGCCACCTGTAACATCACCCTTTCTTTCCTCCCCTCCCAGATGTCCCTGGGTGTGCATCAATGTACCTTCACACAGAGGGTTTCTCTGGGCACTCTCCAGGTGACGGGACTATGGGTAAGGCGGCCCCCTCCTCTCTGCCAAGCCCCTTCACATTGGGCGGGGGTGTCCTGATGTCTGGGAGGGTCTCCTGGCCAAGAGTGCCTCTGGATGCTGGGGGCTCATAGCAGTGAGCCCCCCGCCCCCAGATCTGAATGATCCCCAACTTCCTCCTCAAGGTTACGGCTATGAGAAACCTCTGCGACCATTCCCAGATGATGTCTGCGTCGTCCCGGAGAAATTTGAAGGTCAGAGAAGTGTTTGTGAGAGGGTCAGGGTCTTGGCCATGCCCTCTGTGTCCCCCGTGCCCCCCTCATTACTCCTGGGGAGAGGAGAAGGGGTTGCTTGGGGGACCAGAAGGCACAAACCTGACGGCCCCTGTTTTCTGTGTCGCCCAGGGGACATCAAGCAGGAAGGGGTTGGAGTGTTCAGAGAGGGACCGCCCTACCAGCGCCGGGGGGCCTTGCAGCTGTGGCAGTTCCTGGTGGCCCTGCTGGACGACCCGACGAATGCCCACTTCATCGCCTGGACTGGCCGGGGGATGGAGTTCAAACTAATAGAGCCTGAGGAGGTGGGCCTCTCAGATGTCCCCACCTCTTTGGGGCCTGGAGATACTGGGACCTGGGAATGTGGCAGACGCCTCCCCATCAGAGTTGCTTTTCCTGACCTGAATTCTTGTCACACCTGGGTCTGTGGGCTGCTGCTTAGCCTGCTGGACCAGCTTACCATTTTGTACCAAGAATCTCGGGTGCTCTTTCTAACCTGCCCCCCCCACACCCCCCGTTTTTTGTCTGCTGAGCTGACACCACCATCGCAAAACTCTGTCCTGTCTCCAGGTTGCCAGGCTCTGGGGCATTCAGAAGAACCGGCCGGCCATGAATTATGACAAACTGAGCCGCTCGCTCCGATACTACTATGAGAAAGGCATCATGCAGAAGGTTGGGGGGCCAAGGGCCCAGGGTTGGGAGGGAGAGGGGCAGTAGCCGTGGGAAGGTGATGGGGGCAGGGGAGCATTTCTCAGCAAGTGTGTGGGAGCAGATAATGAACCCATCAGAGGGAATGAGAAATCGTGGACAAGATTTCCCTTTCCCGAAAAAGTGCCACCCAGTAACTGCAAAGCCCGAAGTGTGGAGACGATGAGATTGGAGAACCGGAGCTGTGGAGGGAGCTGGCGCCCCCTGTATCTGCCTGGACCTGGCCAGGCTGGGCCACGTTCCCCCTGCCCCACGCCAACCTGGAGGGAGAGCTAGGCCAACCCAGCCCCTCTCTTCCCACAGGTGGCGGGCGAGCGCTACGTGTACAAGTTTGTGTGTGAGCCTGAGGCCCTCTTCTCTCTGGCCTTCCCGGACAATCAGCGTCCAGCCCTCAAGGCTGAGTTTGACCGGCCAGTCAGTGAGGAGGACACAGTCCCTTTGTCCCACTTGGACGAGAGCCCTGCCTACCTCCCAGAGCTAGCTGGCCCTACCCAGCCCTTTGGCCCCAAGGGTGGCTACTCTTACTAGCCCTGGCCGCTGCTCCCCTGCCGCCGGGGGATGCTGCCCTGTGTACATATAGATGAATTTGGTGTTGGGGAGACCCTCACTCTGAAACCCACGGATGTCTTTGGAGCAGATCCCCACTGGCCCATCAGTCGCCCCTGCCCAGACTCTGAGCTGCTCACCAGAGTTGATGGGAAGGAAAAATGGAGAACATTGCAAGTGTAAAGGTGGGGTCTAGAAGCTCCCCTGGGGGTGTCACCTCCAGCCTCTTCCCAGGTCCTGCTTAGAGGCCCAAGCTGCACTCCTCTCCCCCAACACAGAGAACAAGAGTTTGCTCTGTTCTGGGGGACAACAGAGAAGGAGTATTCCCACTTTATCCTGGTGGAGAGGGGTGCATTGAGCTCCCTGGATCTCCCACTGTGGGCAGACAGAAGCCTGGATCCTGCACTCCGCTCCAAGCTGTGACCGCCGAGGGTCCTGCTTGTCCATTCTTGGTGCTCTGTGTTCCCAGAGGCAGGGGTAGGCTGGAATAAGGAAGCTGGGGTGGGGGAGGGGTTGCAGGGTGGAGGCAGGGAGGGCTGGGTTCCTGCTCCTAGGGCTCTTTGCCTTTTCTCTGCCTTTTTCTAGGCCTAGGCCTGGGATTCCACCTCCAACCTCCCCCACATCTGCTGGACCCCAATAAAGGCCCCTGCTTCTCCTGTTAGTTGTCCCGTGTCCTCTTTGCTGCCATGGGAGAAGGACCTGGGGTTGGAAAGAGCTTTGGCCTTGGGGCAGATGACCAGAGTTTGGGGCCTGGCCTTGACACTTAGATTCACAGATGGATTTGGGAAAAGACCTCTGACTTTTCCTCTAAAAATGGGCTCAGTGATACCTGTTCTTTCCCCCTGTTCTATCCCTCTCCAGGATTATTGTGTCAGGATCCTGAAATAATGGTTGACGGGTACTTCATAATCTGGCACTGGCTGTCTTCCTGCTGGGGAGCGGCCAGACAGGGCTGAGCTTGGAGGCTCTCCTGGGGCTTCCTCAGGCAGTTTGGCCTGTGGTTTTATGACCATGACCGCACTACCCACGTCTATACCCCAACTGTGTGTCCCCCCTTCTGCCATGGCTCCAGGTTTCTGTTTTTGCTGAAGCTGGGGACAAGAGTTTATATGGAGAGGATCTGGACTGGAGAATGGGCACCTGGGCAAGAGGGTGCAGGGAGAGGCTGGAGCAAAGCCCTGTGTTCCGGCCAGTGAAGGCAAAGGACCCTGGGTCTTCGGGGAAAGGGGAATAGAAACACAGGCTCCTTCCCCATATTTAGGGGACACCAGAACGCTGGGGCCATTCTTTGTGGGTGGACGGGAAAGTCAAAGCTGAGAAAGTGGTAACACCTAGGGAGGAGACCTGACAAGGGGTAGCTGTCCAGGTGTGAGGAGTAGAATGGAAGGTTCTAGACCCAGGCTCTGGTAAAAATGCACGCTCTGTTAAGCCAGAACTGCAGCCCTGCTGAGGCTACGCAGGCCCAGCCCTCATTAAGGCTTAAGCAGCTTGGGTTCCCAGCCCCTAAGCCCTCAAACGAACGGATGCCCGTCAACCACTACCCACAATAAAAAGCAACGTTATCATTTTCCTAGAAACTGAAAACATCAACTTACTTTTATAATTTAGAGCAAGGAACAAAACATTTTAAAATACAAGTTTTAAAAAATATACATGTTTTTTTTAAAATACATAATTTAATTCCACGTTAAAGCCAGACTATCTCGGTGGGAAGCTGTAGAAGTCCATGGAAACCTTGAAGTCCTGAGTTTTCGTAAAGGAGTGACAGATTTGGATGAGAAACGGTATCCACTGCCTGAAACCTGTGACCTCTAAGCTCTGAAGTGTGAACACTGCCACTCTGCACAGCCCTTTGTTCAAATCTTAACCTTGGAGGGCCACTCCGAGGAGGCAATCCAGCTCCGGACTGGATGAAGGTAAACCCTGGACGGAGGCGTAGAGTTCACACAAGCCGCACCGGGATGGTTCCCCCCACGTACACAAGCACACACTCAGCACGTGCTCGGGGCAGGAAACTCCTGAGTGAGGCTCCTGCAGGGGCAGGGCGAATGGCCTAGAAGATTCCAGCGCCCTGCAGAAGACCCACATCCTCTCCCAGGCTGTCACTCAATCTCAGGGAAATACTGTTTCAAGGAAGAGAAACGAGGGCCCTATTGTGTGGGAGTGGCAGCAAGTCCTCCTTCCCAACCTGGCCCCTTTCTTCCTCTGAGCAGGCTCAACAACGCTGCCTCCGTGCTGTTTCCTGATGGTCAGTCTGAAGGTCAGACCCCTAGCCATACAGCAGAGCAGAGCAGTGACCCCAGCTCTTGGGGCAGATGTTCAAGGAACACCCACAGAGCTGGGGTCCTTTTTACTCATCTAACCCACACAAGATGTCTAGCCCTGCTGCCTCTCACGTTGGCCTGTTAAACATGTCCTCAATCTCAGCTCAAATCCCAAACCTCCCACCCCGTCCCCAGGGCCTTGATGATCTCCTAGGTGCCTATGCCTCCAGGCTTGGTCACTCTGGGGCAGGCAGCTGCCCAGCCTGGAGTCTGTTCCTGAGCCGGAGACTAGGTAGCTGGGTGCCCAGCCCCGGCTTCACGGCTTCACGTTCGGTTTCATCTGTAGGCCCCTGCCAGTCTCTCCCCCTAAGGCCTTAAAGGTAAACACACAAAGATCCCCTGCCCATAATTACTGGCCTGGGCTTCCTGAGGAGCACGTGAACAGAATCAGCTCAAGGATGGGGCAGGGACCTCTGTCAGCAGATGCCCCGGCCTGTATTCCTCTCTGCTGGATCCTCTCTGAACTGTCTTTAGGGTGGTCAGTTTGCTGCCCAAAGACAGCCTACATTCTTTTACATCCTAGAACGTCCTAGAGTCTCTTAGCTTCCAGTGTACAACTCAGTACTTCTGGTACTTACATCATTTCAGAACTTACTAGAATAGGGATGGCGGAGACAATGCAGGCCATAATCTCCGACGTGCCCAGTCCCCCAGGGGCTTCTCTACCAGCTCCACACCTACACCCGCTCTCCAGAAGCCCCACCACCTGGCCTGGCAGCATCTGTCTGATGTTCTTCCCAGTCGAGAGCTTCCTCAGGCACTGGGAGACGGCCATTCCCCAACCAAATCCTATGAGAAACCCACTAGGAGACAGCAGCACAGACCGGCTCTGAGAGGGGTCCTGTGGGTTTTGTTTGTGGTGGGGGACGAGAGGCTTTGACCAGAAAAACCCTTTGTTAAAGCCCATCGAGGACCCCAGAGGAAAAAAATAAGAACAAAATAAAAGCTGTGACGTCGCTTGCATGTTTCAAAAGGAAAAAGGACGGGGCGCCTGGGTGGCACAGCGGTAGAGCGTCTGCCTTTGGCTCAGGGCGTGATCCCGGCATTGTGGGATCGAGCCCCACATCAGGCTCCTCTGCTATGAGCCTGCTTCTTCCTTTCCCACTGCCCCCCGCTTGTGTTCCCTCTCTCGCTGGCTGTCTCTATCTCTGTCGAATAAATAAAAAAATCTTAAAAAAAAAAAAAACCAAAAGGAAAAAGGACACACCGCGCACTGTGTGGCGTGCAGAGGAGGGAGGCTGGGCGAGCATTCCGCATCCAGTAGGCTGCATCTGTGACCACTCAGGCGCCCAGACTGGGCCAGTGGGTGTGGTTAATCACAGGGCCATGCGGCAGAGCTGGCCTCGCGCGGGCGTCAAGAGATAGGACCGCAGGCCTGGGCGATGCGTCACCCCCAAGCCCGAAGAGGCCCAGAGCTCTGGTTACAGGGGACTCTCCACCATGTGGAGAAGCCACCCATCTCCCCAACCCTGAGCCCAGGCCAACATCCTAACCTTCCAGCTAGAAGACACAGCCACAGAAAACCATTTCTGTTTCCTTAAGAAAATAAATATTTCTAGGAGGTTAAGCAAAAGTACAGGCGCTGGACAGGGGTGGAAAGTGGGGGCAACACAGTGAGCTTCGTGGCTCCCTCCTCCAGAGTCCCAGCTACGGCATCAGGTCCTCGCTGCATCTGGGGGTCAGATGCTCGCCACTCCCTTTCCCATCCTAGGGCTACAGGAGTCGCCCATGTCATGGAGATGATGCCCTGTACTCCCATGTCGGCTCTGAGCCCCCGCTGGTCACAGTGCCTTGAGGTGGGAGCGGCTGGAGGCTCTGGCCAAACCAGGCGTAAATCCGTTTCAACTTTACCACCAAGGAAGAAGTAAAAGTCAAGTTTAGAAAAGGCCCAGGGAATATATTCAGTCACAGGACAGCTGTACCCTCAGGACGAGTTTTTCCTCAGTAAGAATGAGTCCAAGGCCCGGGCCTCAGCCACAGGAGAGGCAGACACGGAGAAGTCCCGCCTCTCAGCGCCGCCGGAAGGCCCGGGATATTCTCCACGCGTTGGGCTCCTCGTAGCGGTTGTACAAGGGTTCAAGACGCTGCTGCTTCTTCTGCTTGCTCAGCTTGGTCGGGTCGGAGACCTTGAAGAAAGCCGGGGCAAACTCCACAAGCCACCTGGGGTCGATAGTGGTGACCTCACGCATGTACTCCTTCGTGGTCAGCACCAGCTCGTGGTACACCACCCTGAGTGCGGGACAGACAGAGGGCTTCAGCCTCCCATGCAGCACCTCCCCCCCAGGTCCCCGGGGTCCCTGGTGGGCCTCGGCAGAGCTGTCAGGATGTGTTCTAGTCCCGGCTCCAACTAGTCCTGGCTCTAGCTAGTTAAGCGACGTGAAGCCAATCACACCGCTTCTCTGGACCTGGATTTCCTGCTCTGTGGGACGGGAGCGTGGTTTTTCAGGCTGTCTCCACAGAACTTTGGGGCCCTGAAGAGGCGCCTCGGGGGCTGCCGCAGGGGCTGGGGAGGCCCGCACGGCAAGGCTCTGCATCTCCAACCCCTCCTAGCATGACGACACCATGGTTTTAGAGCAGTTTGATGTTAGGGTGGGTAAGACTCCAATTTTTTTAAGTGCTACTTAAAAAAAACTTGTTTAAACCGTCTCACTAGGGGCGCCTGGGTGGCTCAGTCGTTAAGCGACTGCCTTCGGCTCAGGGCATGATCCCGGCGTCCTGGGATCGAGCCCCACATCAGGCTCCTCCGCTGGGAGCCTGCCTCTTCCTCTCCCACTCCCCCTGCTTGTGTTCCCTCTCTCGCTGGCTGTCTCTCTCTCTGTCAAATAAATAAATAAAATCTTTAAAAATAAATAAATAAATAAACCGTCTCACTAGACGATCTCTAAGATAGTCCTCTTTGGCTCTCACTCCTATGACTTTATTTCTCTCGACTGTGCCTACCTCCAGCTTCTGCCGCTCTAGAAACGGAAGCGGTGCTAGAGGAGGTAGTGCGAGTCTGGGTGAACACCCGAGCGCAAGGTGCCAGGAGAGTACACGCCCTTTCTGCCCACGACTGCCCCTGGACCCGGGTCCTGCCCACCTACCATTCGGGCTGTCTGTTGAAGAGAGCGCTGGAAGGGTGGATATAGACCACCTGCTGGTCGATCAGCGTCCGGTAGCCCTCCTGCGGGTCTTTCTTGGCAGCGTTCCGGAAGAATCCACTGCAGATGGCCTTCTGCACTCGCACTGTGGACTTGCCACAGGAGACCACATCCAGCTTGTGCCTAGCAGGAGAAGAGATCAAGAGAATAAAGATGCAAGACTACTATGCATTCAGAGGTTCCATCTTCCGGAATGATGGTGCCCAACACCCCGACCTTGGGTCCCCAGAGTCTTGGGTTTCCCTCTTCCAGCCCTAAGTGTACCACAGGGGCAGCTCTACAGCAGACAGGATGGATGCAGGAAGAGCCAGAGATTTTATTCAATTGAGCCTATAAAGTTCCAGATACTTATAAACAAAGCATTTTTCAATTACTAAGAAGTAAACTGCTTAGGACCTTTCTGAAATGATTCTCAGTTGCCCCCTGCCTGGGGTGGGGGGAGAACAACAAAGATGGAAAAGCTGGAGGAAAAGGCGAATGTGAAGAGCCTGTAACTTCTCATCAGGTGCACAGAGAGACGAACAGACCGGATAGTCAAGCAGGCTCCACTCAAACACGGGGCAAGTCACCAGACGTCACCTGTCCATTATGCCCAACATCTGCTTGCGAATATCCTGGGCCCGGCGCAGAGAGCGAGCCTGGATAAAGTTCTCGTAGCACCACGGGTTGGAGAACTTGTTGTTCTTCCAGGAGTTGTACACGGCCAGCAGGGTGAGGTGGTCCCCTTCGGTCTGGTGGAACTTGGCTTTCTTCTGGTCTGCGAGGGCTTGTTTATCCTGCCAAGAGGTGGGACGGAGGATCATTTTCTCTCCAACAGCTACAATGTGAGCACTCAGCAGCTCCAGAGAGGCCTACCTGGCCCTGTCGAGTGTCTACGTGAAGCACTGCCGTGACAACAGGCTGATGTTACCCAACATCGCCACACCCTGCACCTGAACGTGAGCGTGCTCTCCCTACCTTGGGCCTGTAGAAGACGTTCTGCACCGACAGCATGGACACGATGGTCAGCATCTCCTCACTGCAGCCCAGATGCACGGACATGATCAGCATTTTGCACAGCATTGGCTCCAGAGGGAATTCTGCCATCTAGAGGGAGAAGTGGAGACTGCAGTTGCCGCCCCGCGGAAGAGCCATCAGACACTGAGGGTCTGAGGGGGTAACACACCCAGGACCTTTACCGGAGCATGACGATGTGAGCTGCAAGTCTCTATCCGAAGAATGTTTTTAATTTCCCAAATAAACCTCAACAAAATGTATGTGACTGAGAACATAACTACTGTTGGGGTAGATGGGAATTTTGCAGACATCTTTTAAAATTAAGCCTAGACTCAATCATGTATCCTGAAGTAAAACTGACTGTATAGAGAATTCCTTTTTCTGTAAAGAAATAATTTTAAGTGATGGTGGAACATCCAGTTTAAAAACAGGCATTTAAAATTCTACTCAAAGCTTAGCCAGGGCCTCAGAGTTTGATTTTGCACAGAACAAAGAGTACGGAAGGCTGGCCAGGGCCCCTCCCCAAAAGCACGGGAAGTTCAGTCTGGTTCCTACCCTGCGGCCCAGGCGAGTGAGCAGGCCCTCGTCGTCCAAGGCCCCCAGTGTGTACAGCTGCTCCATGGCCGTGATCAAGGTTTCCATTGGAGGGGCGTCCATGAAGTCAAAGGACAGCAGGTCATTGATGCCCATGGCCTAGAAGAGAAGGGAAGAAAGTGTGTGACGGGAGGGTCAGCTCTGCCAGCGTTAACGGGGAGGGACGGTCCTTGTCCATTTCTTTCTTGTTTCTTCTGTCACAAGTAGGAAGTCATCAGCAAGCTTAGTGGTCACCTCCAGGGCTGGGCCACACAAAACCCTCAGACTAGTGGAAAGCATATACTTTCTCAGAAAACTTTAAAAACTGCTCCTTCAGAGTAAACGTAAATATAACTCAACACCAAAACGATCACAATTTACATATGGGCAAAGGGGGGGCGCGCCTGGCTGGCTCAGTCAGAAGAGCTTACGACTCTTCATCTCAAGGTTGTGAGTTCGAGCCCCACGTTGGGTGTGGAGATCACTTAAATAAATAAATCTTTAAAAAAACAAATAAATACAAGTAAATAAAAATGGGCATCAGACTTGGAAGAGACATTTCTCCAAAGAGATTATAAAAATAGCCAAAAAGCACATGAAAATATGCTCCACAGAACCGGTAATTAGGGAAATGCAAATGAAAAGCACGAGATGCCCCTTCACACCCACGAGGACGGCTCCAATGAGGAAAAGAGCAGAACCAGGGTTGGCAAGAATATGGAGAAATAGGGACCCTCAAGTGTTGCCAGCGGCAATGTAAACCAGTGATTTCTCAGTAAGTTAAACATACGATCACCGTAGGATCCAGCAATTCCACTTCCAGATATGCCCCAAAGAACGGAAAGGAGGGACACAAGTAGATACTTGTACACTAGGCTTCACAGCAGCATTATTCACAATAGCCAAAAGGCGGAAACCACCCAAACACGCACCAACAGAGGCAGGGACAGACAAAACACTGTGTGTGTACGACGTATCATTCACCCTCAAAATGGAATGAAATTCCAACACATGCTACAACACAACGAACCATGAAAACATGAGGCAGCGCAAAAGAGGCCAGACACAAAAGGACAAATACTGCATGATTCCATTTACATGGAAATTAAGCTCCAGAGACCAGAAAGTGGACTAATGGTCACCAGGGGCTGGAGGAGGGGAGGAGGGAGGGTTCAATGCAACAGGGACAGAGTTTGTTTGGAATGATGACAAAGTTCCAGAAATGGATGGTGGTGATGGCTGCATACCTGGGGAAGTACTCAATGCCACTGAACTGTAGATCTTAAAAAGGTTACAAGGGTGCTATGTTGCATATTGTAACAACATTTTTTAAAAAGGACAACACACCAGCTTGTCCTGTCTCTTACATAATCGAGGCGGTACCTCATGTCAGGCGGCAGGAATATGAAGATGACTAAGATATGGCCCCGGCGCTCATAGAGTTCACAATGGGGAGACACATGGACACGAAACTGCAGTTAACACAGTGAGATCTGCGTGCCGGGCGAAGAGTAGGCGTTTCATGTGTTTGTTGGCTAATGTGACGAATCAAAGAAACAGACGAGTGGTGCACTATCCAAGTGTGTCTAGGGGGTTGTGGTAGGACCTAAGCCTTCTGTTTCTTTCCCCTAAACTGATTGTGACCATAAACACAGCAGGTGCCCAATAAATGCTTATTGTATGAATAATCACTACAAGGAATTATGTTAGCAATCAGCAAGCACTGTGCCAAGGGCCTTTACCTGTGTTATCTCATTTATTTTCACAACAGATACTATTAATAGCCCACTTCTGGAAAGGAGAATATAGAACAGAGGGCTGAGCAGATAAATTTGCCAAGGACACAGAGCTCGGAGCCGAAGTTTGAGCCACAGATGCCTATCTGTTCTCACTCCAGAGACTGGAGCACGGTTTTTTTTGTCTGAAGCTCTGGTTTAGCCTCTCTTACAGCGAATGAATAATAAATTACAACAGAGCACTCCGCACCAGTAGCTTGCCAGGGCCCCAGGGCAGCATCAGTGTCAGGGGGTGCGGATGCCATCAGCTGGGAAATTATTCATGCAGCTCCCCCTGCCAAAGAGAATAAGGGTCCTCACTGGGGACCGAGAGAGGAAGAGCAATGATTCAGAATGAAAACCCAGCCCCCAGAGGGTCAGTCTGATACCTGTACTGATAGTTCCCTTGCAAAGTTCTTGGATTGGGAGTTTCTTTTTTTTTTTTATTTTTTTATTTTAAAGATTTTATTTATTTATTTGACAGAGAGAGAGACAGCCAGCAAGGGAACACAAGCAGGGGGAGTGGGAGAGGAAGAAGCAGGCTCATAGCAGAGGAGCCTGATGTGGGGCTCGATCCCATGACGCCGGGATCACGCCCTGAGCCGAAGGCAGACGCTTAACCGCTGTGCCACCCAGGCGCCCCTTGGATTGGGAGTTTCGCTTCCATTCTAAAAGAAGAGAGCCAGACTGGGGTTGAAGGAAGTGTGCCTGTCCATGGTTTGGTACTAATGAGATTTTTCTAACATCCTTTTAGAAAATGCTACCAAATAAAATCTTTTATAACCAAATATCCTGCTGTTTATTATGGTAAGAAAAAAACGTGTGCTCGCAGCAGACATGCCAACTTAGCCCCAGACCCGCAGTGGAGATGCTGTTATCACAGCCATTTGCATTCCATTCAAAGGGACTGGATCCACGAGGTTACTGAAGTATTTAACAAGGTTCATAAAACTGACGCTCATTTACTATGGACACACGATTGGACTGTTCCACCAGCCCATTCTAACAAGACAGTGATTTCTACCTTGAGCGAAAGCACTGTGCTCGCTAGGTTGGTCCTCTGGATTTCCGGCACGTTGGTGGTCAGCATTTCATCTCGGTAGGCACGTTCGGTGTACAGCCTGTAACACTTTCCTGGGCCTGTTCTCCCGGCTCTGCCAGCTCGTTGTTTTGCCTGAGCCTAGAGGGGTGGGCATATAAAAGTAACATATCTGTTAAACATTATTCAACAGCTTTACCCAGGAAATCTACTAAAAGGGGGGCACTGAGCAGCTGGCAAAACCTGAAATGGGGTTTATTTCACTTCCTTTAGGACCATTTCCAAGACAATCAAAGCTCTTACCATCCCCTCTCTAAAACTCAGCATTTCAGGAAAGTTTGTTCAAGGGAGGCAAATATTACCAACGTGAATGGAAGAAATACTGTAAAGATCATAGAAATGCACATTCAAAATACTGTGACACAATATAAAAGAAAAAGTGTAACACAGTATGAAAAATACCATCTCCACCGTCGTGACCAAAAATGTAAGTGAACTAAAGAAATGTTATGTTAATCATACCAGTGATGACTCGGCAGCTTTTGCGTGTGTGTGTGTGTGTGTGTGTGTGTGTGTGTGTAAGTAGGCTCCACTTACAAAAGAATTATGAGCTCCACTTACTTCATGGCCCAGCATGGAGCCTAACACAGGGACTGAACTCATGACCCTGAGATCAAGACTTGACCAGAGACCAGGAGTTGGATGCTTACCCGACTGAGCCACCCAGGCACCCCTCCCAAACCAGGTTTGGGACTCTCAATAACAGAAGGAAATGTTCACGCACATAGGTAAAAGAGCAACTTACAGAACAATACTAATTTTGTAAACAGAACAAAAAACTACCAAAAGGAAAAACTAGGACAAAATGCCCCCAAACTGCGGCTCTGACGGTAGGCTTGCAGATCAGTTCCATCGACTTTGATCAAAGATCTGATGTTGAACATTATTTTACCTTAATAATCAAGAAAATTAAACGTTTAAACAAAAAAATACACAAAACTGCATACTTAGTAGACTACTAGACTTGCAAACAAGAAAGAAACAAACAAAAAAAGATGGGCAGGAAAAGCATCAAAATGATGACAGTGGTGGTAGTAGGATTACAAGCAATTTAACATTTTTTCTCCTCTTTCCCCAAAATAATGTAATACTTCTCTGCACTACTTAGGGGAGAGGGCCGCTGATTTTTAAAGCGTGTGTGTTTTTTTAATTATTTATTTAAGTAATCTCTACACCCAGTGTGGGGCTTGAACTCACGACCCTGAGATCATGAGTCCCATGCTCTTCCAACTGAGCCAGCCAGGCATCCTGAGGGGCGCTAATTTTATATTTAAAAAATATATGTAGTTTAGCCATAGGTTGCTAGGAAACAGTGAATGGCAATCGGAAGAGGGCCATTTGCTGACAAAACCATCTGTCTTATAAGTAGTATCAGGACTTTACAAATACCTATTCCACCCCCAAACCAAAGGACAGCGTATGAAAAATCATTAAGTGCACAAAGGCAGGCAGCAATCGCACAGTGGCAGACTCCACAGCATTCTACAGATGTCTCTCTCCAAATCAGAGAGGACAAGTGCAGCTAATTTCTCAATCACTGCGAGTTGCACACACCATCCCGAGGAATGGTACAAAACATACACGCAGGGGCCAGACCGCCCCGGTTCAAATCCTAGCTCCACCAGCTGTGTGACCTTGGGCAAGTCACTTAACCCCTCTGTGTCTCCTTCTCATCTGTGAAATGAGGGTAAAGACAAATCTACCACCGAGGGTGGGTGCAGGAGCGCAATGAGTTCATGTATGTGCAAGTACCGTGGGACCGGCACTTAGTAAGCACTCCGCACGTGGTAGCTAGCGCCACTGGCGGTTCGAAAGGACGACAGCCTTCTGATTTCTATGGATTACGAAAGTCACACATCCCTCTTATAAAACATGAAAATAATACGTAGAAGCACACGGAGAAAAAATGCACTTCACCCCTCAGCACAGAAACCGGCAGCTCCACCGACAAAACCCCCAGCTACCATGCCGACTGCACGCCGTCTCGGGCGCATGCGCACGCACCATTTATTTTTAAACAAAATTTGGATTCTAGGTGCTATGGTCCCATTCACTTTTTTCAAATAATATATCATAATTATATGCTTATGTCATTAACTATAGATGCGAACCACCATGTTAACGCCACCCAACACTCTAGGCGTGGATATACCATATTTTATTAAACAACTTCCCTTTTGGAGTTCATTTAGCATTTTCCCAGGTTTCCCTTCATATAAATAATGCTTCGGTGAACATCCTTTCCCCTTACTTTCAGACGTGTGCTTAGTAAACTTTCAGATTAATTCCTGCAAGTGGAACCATTATATTCAAGAGATGAACTCTGAAATGTTGGATGCCTTGTAGCCAAAATGCCCTCAAAAAGGCTGATCAGGTTATTCATTTTTAAATATAATTTGGGCAGGAAATTATTCCACAATTACCAAAGAAACACATTAACATCTCATGAATTATTACTATCTCAGATGTCTGTGGTTAAGTACCGTATTTTTAAAAATATGTCCATATGGGCGCCTGTGTGGCTCAGTCGGTTAAGCATCTGCCTTTGGCTCAGGTCATGATCCCGGAGACCTGAGATCAAGCCCCGCGTCAGGCTCCCTGCTCAGTGGGGACCCTGCTTCTTCCTCTGACCCTCCCCCATCTCATGCTCTCTCTCGCAAATAAATCTTTAAAATAAATATATGTCCTTATATAGTCTTATAATCTAAGATGCTAGAATTTAAACATTTTAAGTTTGAGGAGGCTTTTTAATATTGAAACACTACCCTAAAGATTGAACACAAACCACACAAAATCTTCCTTATCTCACAAAAGCACTCAGTATCTTAAAGTTTCCTCTTTTTTTTTTTTTTTTTAAGATCTTATTTATTTGAGAGACAGTGAGAGAGCAAGGGCGAGAGTATGAGTGTACAAGGAGAGGAAAAAGCAGACTCCCTGATGAGCAGAGAGTCTGATGCGGGGCTCAATCCCAGGACCCCGAGATCATGACCTGAGCCGAAGGCAGACGCTTAACTGACTGAGCCACCCAGGCACCCCTTAAAGGTTCCTCTTTGAAAACAATAAAGTTCAGGGGTGCCTGGGTGGCTCAGTCTGTTAAGGGTCTGCCTTCAGTGCAGGTCATGATCCCAGGGTCCTGGGATCAAGCCCCACATTGGGCTCCCAGCTCAGCGGGGAGTTTGCTTCTCCTTCTCCCTCTTCCTCTGCCCCAGCCCCCTGCTTGTGCACGTAAACACACGTGCGCTCTCTCAAATAAATTAAATCTTTAAAAAAAATCTCTTAAAAAAAAAAATAAAGTTCAAAATATAAAACCATAAAAAATTTAGAAGCCCTAATAAGAATTTTCAGGATAGCTGTGGGCAGAAGCTGCCATACCTGAGAAATCGGAGTGACCACGAGCTGATCGATGCCAGTCTTGGAATTGTAAACTTTTTGCTTCACAAACCCAGGGTCCACCACATAGTAGATGCCATCAATAGTCAGCGAGGTCTCCGCGATGTTGGTGGCAATCACGACCTGCAGACAAGAAGGACACCACTGGATTGAGCCGCCCAGGCTCCGCCCGGAGCTCTGAATCAAGACCTCTGACCTCAGACATATTCCCGAAGGAGTGTGCCATTCTCAGCCTCTCTAGGGGATTAGACAGCACTTCATCTGTTCGGCCTCAAATGAGTGGAAGGGGAGGTGCCCTCATCTTAAAGGTCAAGTTGGGGACGGGCTGCTACCTGAGAGGAGAAACAAACAGGAAAAAGCAAAGGCCAATCAAAGCCAATTTCATTTGGTGCAAATGGCTACATATCTCATTTTCTAGATCCACTGTTGATTACTACAATTTTAATTTTCTTGCACCCTGGGAAAGCAGAGATTTCCTGGCATCACATGTGCCGGCGCAAAATGAGATTTTTCTTCCCCCACGGGGACATCTGGACTACAAAATGGGCTGTTTGTGTATGTGGAACGAGAGATTTTTTTTTTCCTGATCATAAAATGAACGAGGCAGCAGAGGAATTTCATGGTTTGTGTGTATGCAGCAGTACGTGTGATCTAGAAGATTATTGGTCTCGGCACTGCCACTGTTCTTCCACCCAGAGGTTCAGCTAATAAAACACAATTGCTTGGAAAAATCATTGCAAGGAAGCACCAGAACATCCCGAGTTGTGCCAGCATCTCCCTGGCCCTGAAAGGCTTCCACCTGCCACAGAGCTGCAGAGCCCTCTTAAAAAGAAGTCCAATCACCAGGAACAGAACAGAAGAGGAATCACCGTCTTCCTCTCCCCAAACCTGTTCCTTCTCCATGTTTCCCTCCTCGGCACCCTCTTCCATCCAACTGTTCAAGCCAGAAAACTGGGAGTCACTCCTGACTTCTCCCTGCCCTTCTCCCCTGCACCTCCAGGCACCCACTCTGTCTCGTTCATTTTAACTCTTCAGTGTTATTTGAATGCATCTGTCTTCCATTCCAAGGTATGTACTCAAGAGAAATGAAAACATATGCCCGCACAGAAACTTGTAAACAAATGCTCATAACGGCATTATTCATAATAGCTAAACTGTGGAAACAACCTGAATATCCAACAACTGGTGAATGGAAAAACAAAATGCGGTAGAGCCACATTCTGGAGGCAGACTCTCATTCTACGGTAGAATACCGTGCGGCAGCAAAAAACAAACACGAAGAACTGATACACGCTACAACGTGGATGAAACTTGGAAACGTGCTGAGTGAAAGAAACCGGTCAACAAGGACCGCGTATTATATGACCCCATTCATACAAACTGTTCAGAATAAGCAAATCCAGAAATACAAAAAGTAGATGAGTGGTTTCCAGGGACTGAGCAGAGGGGTGAATGGGGGGTGACTGTTAAGGGGTACAGGGTTTCGTTTGGAGGTCATGAAATTATTCTAAAATTAACTCTAGTGATTAATGGTTATGATTAATTACCACCAATAATGGCAATTAACAGTCAAACGACTCTGAATATACCAAAAGCCACTGGATTGTATGCTTTAAAGGGATGAATTATATGGTACGTAAATTGTGTCTCTGTAAGGCTGTCATTTAAAAAAAAAAACATCTGGGGGCGCCTGGGTGGCTCAGTCATTAATTGTCTGCCTTCGGCTCAGGGCGTGATCCCACCATTCTGGGATGGAGCCCCGCATCAGGCTCCTTGCTCTGCTGGGAGCCTGCTTCTTCCTCTCCCACTCCCCCTGCTTGTGTTCCCTCTCTCGCTGGCTGTCTCTGTCAAATAAATAAATCTTAAAAAAAAAAAGAAAACCAATCTGTCTCCTCTCCCACTGTCTCATATGCACACCCCCACGGTTAGTTCCAGCGGCTAGAAGGACGCAGCCCCCTGGGACGGCCACACTCTCCTGTCCCTAGGCTATCACAGGCTGTGCTCTCAGAATGCTTGTCCTCCCACCCTGCTTGCCTAGAGGAACAGCCACGTGCTCTTCAGGACGAGCTTAGATCCTGACTTCCTCTAAGAATTCTGGGCGAGGGGCTCCCCCTCAGGGTATCCACAGCCCCAGCAGCTCTTTCACAGCATGTGTTCAGGGCATGTCTAATGGTGGGTGCCCCACGGCAGAGACAGGCCTGGCCTCACACCGCAGCCCTAGTGTGTGCTCCGAAGCTGACAGACGCTCACAAAGTATCTGTCGAATGTAGGAGAGGACGAGGAGCTGCGGCCACATAAAAGATCCGTATTCCTTAACAAACTGGGCAGACTGTTTTCTAAGACATAAGAAAACAAAGCTGGCGTGCACCTCAGGCAACCCGTCAGCGGCAGGTGCACGCACCGCGTGGGTCCAGAGCACACGGGAGCTCCACCTCTGCCCAGTTACCTTCCTGCTGCCAGGCGGAGCCGGGTCGAAGATTCGGGTCTGCATCTCACTGGGAAGAGCAGAGTATACCGGCAGGATGATCAGCTCTGGAACATCCGGTCCCAGGGATTTCATTCTCTCATAGAGGATCTCGCAAGCAGTATCGATCTCCTCCTGACCAGTCAGGAAGACCAGGATATCACCTAAGAAGAGAACGTGGACTTCCTGGGTGTGCACTCCATACAAGACGACAGGGATGTGAAAAGAACGCCGAAGGATGGAAGACACACTCCTATTTCGACCTCTACTAAATCAAGTGGTTTTCATCTGTCCGGGTTTATTCTGGTTTTTCCTTTTGAGTGTGTTCTTGTTTTTAATTTTTTTTTTTTATTTTTAAAAATTTGTGTCAATATGTGTGCGCACGCATGCATGCATGTGTGTGCACGTACGTGTGTGTCTATGTTTAAACAGATGCACTTAAACCCTGTGCACCATTATTTGCATCTCTACCACCACTTCAAACATGCAAGACTTAGGCTCACAGAGAGACCGATATTTAAAAGGCATTTTTTAAAAGATGAGAGAAAAGTGACCCACGTTAGGACTTTTGCCCTAAGAGGGGAAGATGCCCTTTCCTCCCACCTGGCGGTTCTGTTAAATGGATCTGCATGACGGTGATCAAGCTGGCGTCCAGATAATCTGTCTCGGGTTCCTTCGTGTACAGTATTTCCACCGGGTATGTCCGACCTGGGATGGTGAAGATGGGCGCTTCGTAGAAGTACTGCGAAAACTTCACTGCGTCCAGCGTGGCGGAGGTGACGATCAGCTTCATGTCCTGCCGCTTCTGAACCGTCTAGAGGGAAACACAGTGTGGTGAAGAAGGACTAGAGCACAAAGGCACAGGGACTCAAATCCAGTTCCCAGGACTCAGTCCCCAACAGGTGGAAGGGGCACCAAAGAGCACCTCATTACCTTCTTCAACAATCCAAAGAGCACGTCAGTGTGAATGGTTCTCTCGTGCGCCTCGTCCAACATGATGATTGCGTACTGTGTGAGGTCGGGGTCAATCAGGCACTCTCGGAGCAACATACCGTCTGTCATGTACTTGATCACTGTCTCTGGGCTGGTGCAGTCCTCAAATCGAATGGTGTAACCCACCTAAAGCAGAAGCGAAGCTGAAAACCTCAGACACGAACCCTCTCCTTTCTGCAATCAGCAGGCAAGACTTCGGCCTGGTCACACTGTTGCCTGTAATCTTAACAGGTAAGAATTTGACCAAGATGTGCGGTGATTTCCTCATGGTAAAATCTGCCTTGGACTTGACCCTGAACGAATTAATGATGACAATGAGCACCCTCTCCCCCTCGGAGAAACCTGAAGTACCATTCCCATTCTACAGAGAGAGATCTGGGCCTTTACACTCTCTTTAGGCATTTCTAGAACAGCTTCACTACCCATTTACCTCTTGGCCCAAGCAACAACCAAACTCCTCCGACACTCTTTTGGCCACCGACATGGCTGCTACTCTTCTGGGCTGGGTACATCCTATCTTGCCCCGGGACGTGTAGCCCGCCTCCGCCAGGTACTGGGTGATCTGCGTTGTCTTCCCAGATCCTGTCTCTCCAATAACAATCAGGATTTGGTTGTCATGGACAGCCTGAAAGCAAGAGAATATAAACACAATCATTAAAATTTCCCACACGTTACTCTGGAGGAAAATAATTAATGCTTACATTCTAACACTAAAGAACAAAAAGGGGATACAACAATATACATATGGTAGGATTACAACCAGAGTCCAAGTTACTTTAAATCATGCATAGAAAAAAATATTAATGGTGATTTTCTAGGGGCAATGCTCTTTCTTATTTGAACTGCATGCATAGCTTAAATTAAAAACTTCAAACTTTATGGGTATTCTTTTTTAACAGACTCTATTTTTTAAAATTTTATTGGTTTTCTTCAATTCATAAGAACCTAAAGGTTGATGCTAAAAGCATAAACTACCACCCAGATATCCCTGATTTTACATATATATATTTTTTACGTACCATATGCACACAGTTAAAAATTCAACAGTAAATAAAAAAGGTATATAAAGTGTTCCTGGGCGCCTGGGTGGCTTAGTCGGTTAAGCATCTGCCTTCGGCTCAGGTCATGATCCTGGGGTCGAGCCCCGAAACAGGCTCCTGACTCTTTGTCACTGCCAAATCTCCAATACCTTACCCCAGAAGTCATCTTATTTCTACACTGTTTATAACAGCAAAGGACTGCCATCAACCTACATGTCTATTAATATAGGACTAGTTAATACAGGACTAGCTAAGGGGCGCCTGGGTGGCACGGCGGTTAAGCGTCTGCCTTCGGCTCAGGGCGTGATCCCGGCGTTATGGGATCGAGCCCCACATCAGGCTCTTCCACTATGAGCCTGCTTCTTCCTCTCCCACTCCCCCTGCTTGTGTTCCCTCTCTCACTGGCTGTCTCTATCTCTGTCGCATAAATAAAAATAAAAAAAATCTAAAAAAAACAAAAAAACAAAAAAAACAGGACTAGCTAAATAAGCCAAAGCACAGCCACATGAAAAAGCACCCAAAAAAAAAAAAAAGGAAGATTTTCTGAGCTATGTCATTAAGGGGAAAAAGCAAGATGCAGAACATATGCATGATATGCTGCCATCTAGAAACATACAGGAGACAAGAAACATACAACGTTTATGCACACACGTACATGTGTACTTGTACTTGCTTGCGTATGTCTGCGATAACATGGAAAGGATTCACTAGGAACCAGTAAACTCGGCTCCCTAGGGAAAATTTGCTGGTCTTCAAACCTGATCTCCAAAAAAATGGAAAACAGTACCCGAAGCGAAGTGTTGCCCATATGGGATCTCTGGTGAAGCATCCCCACCTCTCTCACTGGCCGGAGACGCTGTTCCACGCCACACAACACCCCTGCCCACTCGGAACGGCTCCATGGGCCCCTCGTTCAAACAGGTTTATTTTCTCATTGGGGAAAAAAAAAAAAGTAGGGGCGTCTGGCTGGCTCAGTCGGCGAACATGCGACTCTTTTTTTTCGGTAAAGATTTTATTTATTTATTTGACAGAGAGAGAGACAGCCAGCGAGAGAGGGAACACAGGCAGGGGGAGTGGGAGAGGAAGAAGCAGGCTCCCAGCTGAGCAAGGAGCCAGATGCGGGGCTCGATCCCAGGACTCTGGGATCACGCCCTGAGCCAAAGGCAGACGCTTAATGACTGAGCCCCCCAGGCGCCCCAGAACATGCGACCCTCGATCATGAGTTCAAGCCCCACACCGGTGCAGAGATTACATAAATAAATCTAAAAAACTGTATAGACTAACATATACATTTTTATAAGTACTTGGATGTGTTGTTTTTTTCCTATCCTCTCTGGAAAAGCCACTTCAAATGTACACATACCCGTCCAGCTAATTTCAACTCAAACATGTCATCCTTCTTTTATAAAACACCGCTGCTCCCACACCAATATATCATAAAGGGGCTTCTCACCTGGACCAGCTGCTCCTTCAGCTTGTAGATGGGCAGGCTCTCTCTCTGCTCAATGATTGACATCTGCGTCTTTTTCCCGTAAGAAGCTTTGTTGCCCCCAAAGGCATGCTTCTTCCACTCAGGGATGTCATTGGGCATCATCCCAATACCCCTCATATTGGCAGCAATCTGCCTGCCTTCCGCTGCAAAGAAAAACAGGCGACTTAGTATTATCCTCAAGCTAGCTCAGTGCCCCCGCCCCCAACATTCAACAAACCCCATTTCCCCAGTTGATCCCTTCTGTCTGCTACCTCTGTGTTCAAGGCACCATGCTCTCTCCTCTGTTAGAAAAGCCTCCTAGGTCAGCTCAGGTGTCTACACTCGCCCCATCAATCCATTCTGCGGGGCACTCTCAGCAGTCCTTTAGAAATGCAACTCTGATCATGCCTCTCCCCTGTTTAGACCCTGGCAGCCCCTGCCAGTGGAGTCTAGGATTGAGCCCCAATTCCTGAGTCCTGGCTGCCCCACCTCATCCCCACCACTCCGCCCACGACTCGAGTCCAGCCGCACAGGCCTGCTTTCCAGCTTACAGCCCCAGGCCAGGCCACTCCTCAGCCTGGGACACACACCCCAAGGCCCACCTCATCCCCTCTGACAGACAAAGCCCTATGTATCTTTCAGGTCTCAACTTTCTCAGGGAAGTGACCCACGTTACCTGTACTTCCTCACACAGCACTGGTCGTGATGTAGTTAGTTAGCTGGTAACTACGTGTGATTAACCTTCATTTTCCCTACTAAACCGTAAGCCTCGTAAGAGAAGGGATCATGTCTACTTACTTCACAGCATGCCTCAAGCTCCCCAGTTGCCTCACACAAATTACTAAGCACTTGTTATCACTGTATCTGGCAGTTCTGAACACTGACTACACAAAGAATTATGTGAAAAAAGGAGCTCCAAAGCTGTACAATCTTTAGCATAAAAAATTCTTGGGGGGGCGCCTGGGTGGCACAGCGGTTAAGCGTCTGCCTTCGGCTCAGGGCGTGATCCCGACGTTACGGGATCGAGCCCCACATCAGGCTCCTCTGCTATGAGCCTGCTTCTTCTTCTCCCACTCCCCCTGCTCGTGTTCTCTCTC
This sequence comes from Ailuropoda melanoleuca, assembly GCF_002007445.2. Taxonomy (NCBI): domain Eukaryota; kingdom Metazoa; phylum Chordata; class Mammalia; order Carnivora; family Ursidae; genus Ailuropoda; species Ailuropoda melanoleuca. Next base: position 26,832,894 of record NC_048230.1, on the reverse strand, counting down.
TCGCTGGCTGTCTCTATCTCTGTCAAATAAATAAATAAAATCTTAAAAAAAAAAAAAAAAATTCTTGGGGCACCTGGCTGGCTCAGTCAGTAGAGTGTGTGACTCTTGATCTTGGGGTTGTGAGTTCAAGCCCCACGCTGGCTGTGGAGATTGCTTAAGAATAAAATACTTTAGGGGCGCCTGGGTGGCTCAGTCATTAAGCGTCTGCCTTCGGCTCAGGTCATGGTCCCAGGTCCTGGTATCAAGCCCCGCATCGGACTCCCTGCTCGGTGGGGAGCCTGCTTCTCCCTCTCCCATCCCCCCTGCTTGTGTTCCCTCTCTCGCTGTCTCTGTCAAATAAATAAAATCTTTAAAACAAAATAAAAATAAAAATAAAATACTTAATTTTTTTTTTTTTTAAGTAAACTCTATGTCCAACATGGGGCTGAGCTCAAGAGTCGGACGCTTAACCCACTGGAGGCTCAGTTGTTTCTGAACAGTCCCCATGCCCCTCCCAGGGTCTTACCATCAGGCAGAGGATCAACCCAGTGTTTGTTGAGCCCCATGGGAATAGAATCCATCTCCGCTTCCCGCTGGGCCTGCTTGAGTTCCCGCCTTTCTTTGGCTAAGGCACTCTGCATCATTGCTGCTTGGGAGAGGGAACCATCCGGGTTCTAGTGCAACAGAGGACAAGCAGCATCAGAATGAGATCTCAGCATGCATTAAATGTCCAGGAACTAAAATGCAGAGGTTATGCCCCTTGAATCTAAGAAATGAGACCCACCTGGAAAGACGCTCATCTCAATGTACCAGACTACACTGGAGGAACTGGGACTGTTTGGCTTGAAGATGAGAACCCCAAGAGAGATGGGCACAAGAAAGGGGTAAGACTTCTTCTGTATGGTCCCAAGAACTAAAATTAAGACCAACATGGCTGTCTCGGTAAGAGAGATTTCAGCTCTGCCTAAAAAAGAGCTAATGATCAGATCCCTCTGAAGATGGAATGGGTCTCTTTAAGGGATGATGAATTCCCTGTCACCAACAGGGTCAAATACACAGAAAACCAAAGGGGAGGAATGCTGCAGAAGGGTACATGAGTGAATTACAAGCACTGTATGGTAGGCTGGGCTGGAAGACCTTTAACATACCCTTTTCCAAACCTAAAAATATATCATAACTTTCCATGAATTCTTCTCTTCACAGCCCTGCTATCCACAGCACCCAGTGCTACAGCCTTCTACTGAGGGCCAGCCCCAACTGGTCAAGTGAGCCCTTCAAAACTGCCTTGGTCTCTTTAAGGCAAAGGCCTTGAAAAGGCAAAAGTAACAAAGCCAAGTCAATCACTCTCTTAAAACAAAATATACTAGATCCTGACCAACAGTCAATACTCCCTTCTAGCCTGAGTTCTGCTTCCACAGATGTAATAGCCGGCTCCGAGAAACTAACTCAACAGTTACTTTAAGAAATCCACCCGCCACACACAGGTTAGAGCCCCAGCACTTCTCACCTTGACGATTTTAATAGGGCTCATGTCCATGCTTTGCTTGGTGTGGCCTCTCAGGAACGGAGGCTCTTCCTCAACCAGTTCGATCTCAAGATCTTCATCTAAAAGATGAATGAGCAAAAAAACAAGAGAAATAACCAATCATTTTCACCAAAACAAATGATTTCCATGGATACAGGCGATCTTTATCAAAGATAGCTCCCAAGGTCAAAAAGACAGCAATTCAATAGAAAGGACTGTCTCCTCTGCCCTCCAAATACTTCTGGCCATTTATGCTCTGGGCCAAGAACTGATCAGAGGAGCTACTTTCCAAAGAAGTTAAGCCTGTGGAAAAATGTGGTCTAACATTCTAAATGGCACTAAGGTATTTGCCATCCAACTCCATTACGGAGTAACTTCACCCACAACAGACCAGCAAAAAAATTAAGTTGAACAACTGGACAATACCAAATGTTGGCCAGGACGTAGAGCAGCAGGAGCCCACACTTATGACAGAAGTGTAAATGGGGGGCTCGCTGGCGCAGCTGGTAGAGCATGAGACTCTTAATCTTGGGGCTGAGAGTTCAAGCCCCACGTTGAGTGTACAGATTACTTAAAAATAAAATCTTAAGGGCGCCTGGGTGGCTCAGTTGGTTAAGCGTCTGCCTCCGGCTCAGGTCGTGATCCCAGGGTTCTGGGATCGAGTCCTGCATCGGGCTCCCAGCTCAGCAGGGAGTTTGCTTCTCCCTCTCCCTCCGCCTCTCCCCTGTGCTCGTGCTCTCTCTCTCTCACGCTCTCTCGCGAAATAAATAAATAAAATCTTCAAAAAGTAAAATAAAGTCTTTAAAAAATTTCATAATAGTATTATTCATAAAAGTAAACAAAAAACCAGAAACAGAGGCACCTGGTGGCTCAGTTGATTAAGTATCCGACTCTTGATTTCGGCTCAGGTCATGATCTCAGGGTCTTGAGACCGAGCCCAGCGTTGGGCTCTGTGCTCAGCATGGAGTCTGCTTGAAATTCTCCCTCTCCACACTCACATTCTCTCTTTCAAAATAATAAAAATATTGAAATACATTTTCTTTTGAAGATTTTATTTTTGAGAGAGAGAGCAAAAGAAAGCACGAGCAGGAGCAGGGGGTGGGGGGGCAGAGGGAGAAGCAGACTCCCTGCTGAGCAGGGAGCCCAATGTAGGACTCGATCCCAGGATCATGACCTGAGCCAAAGGCAGATGCTTAACCAACTGAACCACCCAGGCACCCTCAAAATAAACAAAATCTTTAAAAAAAAAACAAAAACAAAAACACAGAAACAGCCCATATGCCCAACAAAAGTAAAATGGATAAATTATGGTAAATTTACATACAGAAAACACGACAGTAGTGAATACGAAATACAACTATAAAAAATCATTGATAAAGATCAAAAGAATGATTTAAAAAGAAGGAATTAAGTTCAAAAACCAACTACATAAGGCAGTAGGTAGGAACAGATTTATAGAGGGGAAAATGCTAAAAAAAAAAAACAACAAAACCCAGGGAAACAATTAACACAAAATTTAGGATGGTGGTTACCCAGAGGAGGAAAGAAGAGGATCTAATCGGAGCGGGCCAGGTAAGGGTTTCAAAGGTGCAGGTAAAATTCTCTGTAATCTGGGCAATAGGTACCTAGTGTTCATTTATTACTTATATAAATTTTATATCCTGGGATTTCACAATTTTTAAAAACTGTTAATAGGCTGAGTTAAAAGTTCTTTCCATGGCAAGTCAGAGGTAATCTAATTGCACCCACGGTTTTCAGAACAATTACTAAGACTATCAGATGAAATTTACTATCCAAAATACAATTACAACTTTTTATACTCTGAACACGTATCACGGGGTTGCCTGGGTCACTCAGTTGGTTAAGTGTCCAACTCTTGGTTTTGGCCCAAGTCATGATCTCAGGGTCACGAGACTGAGTCCCGAGTTGGGCTTCGTGCTCGCAGGGAGCCTGCCTGTGATTCTCTCTCTCCCCCTCCCTCTGCCCATCCCCCACACATGTTCTCGCTCCCTCTAAAATAAACCTTAAAAAAATATATCATAACCAAAAAGTCCAACAATATATGTCTGTCAGAAAAATGCATTTTCTACTTCCATCCTGGAGGAACCCCCGTTCTCAGGGATAACGAGTGGTGAGACCTAAGGAACAAATGAGCTAAGTCACTGCTTAGAGGCAGACGTAGATTACACTACATCTAAACCACCCTATCCAACCGCTCTACTTGCCCACTGTCTTCCAGATGCGTGACCCTGCTCAAGCCGAGTGGCTAGTTACCTTCTTCATCATCCACTTTAGGGAGAATGCCAGTCTCTTCGTCGAAGTCCGGAAACTCTTCTTTGGAAAGGACATTGGCAGCAATCATCTAGTGAAAGGACAGAGCGCAGCAACTGTAACCGGCAGGGACTGAAACCCTTCCTTTGTAGGAGTTAATACAGAGGTTCCACACAGGAAACCCAGGTTTTTTTCCTCTTCTGACCTGGGACTGCAGGGCCTCAAACATCATCTATCCCATCCCTAGGGGGCACAACATGGTGCCTAAAAGCTCAAGGGTCTGTCCTCCAGGAAGTGTTACCTGCTCCTTCCCTGGTTTCCCCAGCACTGGGCACATTCCTGGTTATGCAACATCCAACTTCAACAGTCGTGTTTCCATCTGTCTCCTCCACTGGACTCTGAGTTCCTCAAGGGTAAGGAACCATGACACATTCGTCTCTATAGCCCTAGCATCTACTCAGTGCCTGGCACCCCGTAGCTCTGACGTGCACGGACAAGTGGTGAGAACAAGAACGAACGTTTACACAGCACTTACCATAGGCAGGCACTAACCCAAGCGCTCCACTCCTATGGATTCATTTAATCCCCACAGTGCCACCACTGGCCCTGTTTCACAGATGAGGGCACTGAGGCACCAGGAGGTCGAGTAGCTTGGCTCCGGATCACACAGCTAGTCAGCGGCCAGAAGTCACCCCAGGCCACTGAGCTCCAGGGCCCGCCCTAACTACTACGGCCCGCATAAGTAGTATAAAGGCAAATGGCCCCGACCTGTTTGATCTCCCACTTCTCCGGGTCAGAGATGCGGGTAAGGCGCTTGCGCTCCAGTGAATCGTCCTCTACTTCAGGGGCGCTGACGAGGGAGAGGTGAGTGGGTCTGTCCGGATTCCTCATGGAGGTCTCCTCATTGGTCTCCCCAACAAGATTTCGTCGCCGGTTGGGGTTTAGATCTTCTCCAGTCTCTTGATCCACATCCTAAAGCATATACAAAAAAAGGGAACTAACTCATTCTCTGTCCTCTTGTTTCCTTGGCCATCGGATGAGGACACAGACCGGGTATCTCACCTACCTTCATGCTCAGACTGGTCTTGGTCCCAGTGAAGGACAGTACTTTGACCTTCACCCTCTGGCCTTTGCTCACCACATCAGCCACATTGGCCACACGGCCTTCTCGCCGGAGCTCAGAGATGTGCACCAGGCCTTCCCACCGCTTCCTAAGGGAAAGTCACACACACCTGGAGCATGCCTAAAATACATTTTCCCCAACTGATTTCCACCCTTGTTGGAACAAAAGGAAATGGTCTTAAACTCAAAAACTTGAAAGTATCAAGAAGGGGGTCAAAAAATAAAACAGTGGGGCACCTGGGTGGCTCAGTTAAGTGTCTGACTCTTCATTTCAGCTCAGGCTGTGATCTCAGGGTTGTGAGATCAAGCCCTGCATTGGGTTCCACACTGAGCGTGCAGTCTCCTTGTCCCTCTCCCTCTGCTACTCCCCCCACCCCCACGCACTCTCTCTCAAATAAAGAAAATCTTAAAAAAAGAAAAAAGGTCAAATTCTAGCAACCTGATATAGTTGATTTGATTAAAGCGGCATTAACCGTAACTTTTTAGAATGTGAAAATCCCCAGGGATAAGAGAATCCTGCTCATCACAGGTGTGAAAGAAGAGCACCAGCCATTACCTTAATCCCTCCAGCTGCACAAAGCATCCAAACTGCATGATGCTGGTAACTTTGCCATTGTAAATGTCTCCGATGGCAGGCTCTTCCGGGGGCGGGCGGTCCACATGCTTATCCCGCCATCTGTCCAGAGTCCTCTCCCCATACTTGTCCCGGTCCTTCCTGTCTTTGGGGGGACTCTGACTTCTGCTCCTGGACCGATACCTAGACTTCCCTTTATTCCTTTCCCGGGTCCTGGAACGTGACCGGGAGCGGGACCGGTGTCTCCTCTTGTGGTCTCTATCACGGTCTCGGTCTCGCTCTCGGTCACGTTCTCGGTCCCGGTCACGGCTCCGGCTCCGCTTCTTCTTCTTCGTCTTGTCCCTAACAAATCAACAAACACCTGTTTGAAAAAGAAACTGGCCCAATTTCAAGTCTGCATCCCCAACACCCAGCACAGTGCCACACACATGGCAAGGGCCTATTAAGCATTGAAGTGAATTACAGTTTCTCTGGGACGCCCCTGCAGGCCAATGAAGGATGAGGTCACAAACATATTCCGCCTCCTTCAACCCAGATTTCTATCTTATGAACAACTTAGCTTTGCTGCATAAATACTCTTTGCAGGGAGCAATGAAGTAGATCTAACAATGTGGTACGTGGCCAGTCTAGATCCTGTAAACTTGCCCAAAATTTCACTTAGCAGGTCCACAAAATTCTACTATCAAAGTACCCTCAACCTCCACGGGCTAAGACACTAAGGACAAACCGGTGCTCAGCATCTCTCTGCTTCTCCTGGCCCGCTGCACTGGGCATTAAGGCCTCCAGTTCCTTCAGGACATCCACAGCGACTTTCACATCATCCTCATCCAGCATGGTCTGTGATGACAGTGGCCAGCAAAGTTAGGAGGACGGGGGGAGAAAATTATGTGAGAATCTGCATTCCACGTCCATCTGCAGACCTGACAGCCCCTACATCATGGACCACTTTACGTGAAGGAAGCAGAAGCTGGAGATTTCCAGCACAATTTGAGAGAGAGGCAGAAGGAATGAGCAAAGGCTCTTGGAAGTCACTGCTACATTTGACAAATTCCCTTTATCCTTCATGCAAGCCTATGGAGGGCAATTAGCTACCACCCCTCCTGCGAAAGCATCCAAGTGATGATTATAAACAGAAAATAGATGTTAAGGGGCGCCTGGGTGGCTCAGTCAGTTAAGCATCTACCTTCCACTCAGGTCATGATCTCAGGGTCCTGGGATCAAGCCCCAAAACGCATCAGGCTCCCTGCTCAGCAGGGAGTCTGCTTCTTCCTCTCCCTCTGCCCCTCCTCCTGCTTGTGCACTCTCGGGCTCTCTCTCTCTCCCTCTCTCTCAAATAAATAAATAAAATATTTAAATAACAAATAAAAATAAAAACACTTCTAACATGTAATAGATTTAAAAAAATCTAATTTCACATATCAGATATCTGTTCTAGAACCTTAAGCTAGTTCATACTTATTTCATATCCCTAATCACTGCTCCCCACAATTCTCAATCCCATTTCCCTCAGACACCATTCTCTGAACTGTAACACTATTCTGCATAGTGCGTACTCAGGGAAGGATCCAACATTTTCAATTTGAAAAATATATTACAATGAGCACAAACTTCAAACTAGGAACTAACGAGACAAAGAAAAAGGACAGGGATGGGGGAAACACCCAGTTATGGTAGACATTCTCAAAATGGAATCAGTACCCGAACAGAAGGGTTGTCCGGTTGGCAAAGGACTGGGAAGAGTTCCTTCAGCTTTTCTTTCCCAGTTTTGGGTTTAACAACTGGATCTTGTTTCGTCAAAGAGCATAAAGGGGTTAAAAAAAAAAAAAAAGGAAAGAAAAAGATATATTTAACATTTTTAACAAAGAACCTCAATAACAGATTTGCATCAAACTAAAAAATTGAACATAGCATTTTTCTACCTACTACTCATATACATTACTATAAACGTGATTCAGGGGCGCCTGGGTGGCACAGCGGTTAAGCGTCTGCCTTCGGCTCAGGGCGTGATCCCGGTGTTATGGGATCGAGCCCCACGTCAGGCTCTTCCACTATGAGCCTGCTTCTTCCTCTCCCACTCCCCCTGCTTGTGTTCCCTCTCTCGCTGGCTGTCTCTATCTCTGTCGAATAAATAAATAAAATCTTTAAAAAAAAAAAAAAAAAAAAAACATGATTCAATTTTCTAAAAATAACACTGATGACAAAACCATCAACAAACTACCTGGGCATGTGGTAGGGTGTGTGCTGGGGTGGGGGATACATCAGAATTCATTTGGGTAGTTATGTCTTATGGGTTTAATTTTAAGTCATTTGGAAAATGTTCCTAGACTGTGTACTTGGCTCGGGAGCTCCTGCAAGGGAAAGAACACGACTTACAGGACACTCACACTCTACGCGGCTCTGGAGGCTAAGCACAGCGGGGCGCTCTACTCACCTTTGCTAGTAGAAGGCTTTGCTGGAGGCCGCATGGTCTGTATGAGCCGCAGCAAGTTACTAATAAGAGAATCCTTTGAAAAGAAACAGAACAAAAATTGTCAGCCCCTGAATTTGTGCTTGAAAACACTAGTTTTGGGGGCACCTGGGTGGCACTGTCAGTTGAGCATCTGCCTCTTGGTTTCGGCTCAGGTCACGATCTCAAGGTCATGAGACTGAGCCCCATGTCGGGCTCCATGCTCAGCTTGGGGTTAAGATTCTCTCTCTCCCTCTGTCCCCCGCCCCCACGCACGCATGCGTTCTCTCTCACTCTAAAATGAAAACATCTTAAAAAAAAAAGAAAAGAAAAGAAACACTAAGAAAAGGTGGTTGTATTCCTGAATGGAACTAACTGGAACAAAAGCAGCACAGAGTATCAATTTGATGGGCATGAACCTAGCAAAACAGCTTCAGAGAAAGCTGATATTTAGGAAATCCTGCCCCATTTTCCTAGAAAGGTATCACAGGAAATATGGTTATATCACCATTGCTTAGTGGCATGAAAACATTACACACTTAATGGTTTCTTTGATTGGCATGCACGAACTATCTCCTCTCTTCATCAAAATCCTATGTGAAATCCTATCAAAATTTCAGTAGTGACATTAAAACAAAAGAGGGGTCTCTGGGTACACATACCGTGAATTCGGCACCATTTTTGACCAGAGATGCCTTAAAAGTATCAAAGGTGGTATTTTTCTCAGCAAGACTGATCACAAATTCAGCTGCAAAAGAGGAAAGGGATTAAAACTGGAATGGAGACTAACAAAAAATCACTTTCAGGTACATTAAAAGCAAAACCAATTAGCCTATCCAACAGTCATAAAAACCAAAGAGCACCATCCCCTGAGAGTAAAGAGAATTTAGAGTACCAAGATTATCCAGGTATGTTCCAGTTAATTTTTAGAAATGCAAAGAAGATATTACTACAGAATGGCTCACCAGGCCCTTCAGTGCATCTAAGGGAGAAAAATCTCCCTCTCCCAGATCATCGTACCCCTCACGAGACTAGCAGCTGTGCGCATTGCCACACAGACTCCAGAGCTAACAATGCCCAAAAGCAAGAGCCCTCCCCCCACGATGGAAGCACACAGTAGGATGCTTTCTACAGTTTCAGGAAGGTCAGACCCAATCCATCTATGGGGGCCAGGCAGCTGCTGAATGGTACAATCTCCAAATTGATCAAACACTCACTTGCCCCTCCAATTTTTCTCTACAAACCTGCCCAGTGTTTGAAATTTCTAATATTAGAGCTATTTAAGTAAGGGACTTTTGGAAGAAAAGTGCATTTTATGAGGGGCTGAGATAATAAGCCTCACGCTGTGAACCCCCCAAAAGAAAATGGTAATGGTCGCACCTGGATTTTAAACCTGAAACACAGCAATAACAGCACAGCAGATCTGGATCACTCACACAAACTAGCGCTATCATGCCATTTCCTAGCGGGCACTTATGTGCCTTTACCTTTTTGATGACCTAAGGAAAAGCCAAATGCCATCAGGCTACGTGGACTTAGCTTACGTATAACAATACGAACGGTTAAGGCCTTGAGACCACCTGCCACAGACCCAGCAAGCACTATGCTAAGTGCTTCCAGTAAGTTATCCCGTGATCCTCACAACAGCCCTCATTGATCCCTTTTTTTTTTATTGTCACCCCCCCCTTTTTTTTGGCAGATGAGGAGGCTAAGGCTTTGAGATGCTCCCCTACCCAATAATAACTGGTGGAGCCAGGACTGGAACCCAGGCAATCTGACTTCTGAGCCCACATTCTGTAGACAAATGTGGAGGGAGAAGTAAGTAACGTGGTGCGAGGCATGCAATGCTCAAGAGACTATTCCAAAGCAATCAGCAGCATATTCACACTGCAGCTGTCATTAATCAGGGCTGGTTTTTTTCATTTTCAGAATTATATAGGGGCATCATTAAATTAACTGAACTATCAAGGATGAATTAGTAAGACTTTTTTTTTCCCCTTAGTGAGCCCTATACCCGATGTGGGGCTTGAACTCATGACCCGGAGATCAGAGTCACATGCTCTACCAACTGAGCCATCCAGGCGCCCCAAAGATGAATTCATGTTTAAAAACAAGTTCAGTGATGGGGCGGCTGGGTGGCTCAGTAGTTAAGCGTCTGCCTTCGGCTCAGGGCATGATCCCGGCGGTCTGGGATCGAGCCTCACATCAGGCTCCTCTGCTGGGACCCTGCTTCTTCCTCTCCCACTCCCCCTGCTTGTGTTCCCTCTCTCACTGCCTCTCTCTCTCTGTCAAATAAATAAAATCTTAAAAAAAAAAAAAGATTCTCTCTCTCCCTCTGCCCCTTCCCCCATCTCCCTAAAAAAAAAAGAAAAGTGATAATACATTAAGGCCAAAATCAAAAGAATCAAGTCAAAAAATAAAACATAAAAGTAGCAAATATATACCTTTTAGTTATTAAACCCACTCTGGCAATTTAGTTTCAACAGAACAATGCTATCTATCACATTTTTCCAACTTTAGTAACTTTCATGTTACTGGTTTTATAATTCTGTGTCCAACACTGTGATACTGTGATTTGTGAGAAGAAATATGTGTTTGGTCTTCATCCCCTTTCCAGGCACAGCCCTCCTAAAACCCTTGGAATTTCAGAAGCTTGGAGAGTGAAAAGGTCTTTTGTTACATTAAAGAGATGACTTTAGGAAAGTGCCCAAGTAAGGGGGGGGGCTGATTGCCAGGGAAACCAACCATGTGTTTACAAGCTGAAACTTTCAGCCCCGCCCCTGGCCTCTGGAGAGGGGAAAGGGGCCGGAAATTGAGTTCGTTTACCAGTGGCCAACAATTTCATCAATTTTGCCTTTTTTTTTTTTTTCCAATTATGCCTACTATAACGAAGCCTCCACAAACACCCAAAAGGACTGGGTTTGGAGAGCTTGTAGGTAGGTGAACACACGGAGATTTGAGGACAGTGGGGCACTTAAGAGAGCATGGAAGCTCCTCCATCTTTCCCACATACCTTGCCCTATGCATCTCTTCCACCTGGCTGTCGCTGAGTTATATCCTTTTATAATAAACCAGTACTCTAGTAAGTAAAATGTTTCTCTGAGTTCTGGGAGCCACTCTAGCAAATTAATCAAACCCAAGGAGAGGGGTGTCATTGGAACCCCTGATCTACAGTGACTGGGTCAGCACCTGACCTTGCAAATGGCATCTGAAGTTTGGGGTGGGACAGTCTTATAGGTCTGAGTCCTTAACCTGTGGGATCTGATGTTATCTCCAGGGAGACAGTGTCAAAACTCAGTTCAATGTAGGATACCAGCTGGTGTCACAGAACCACTTAGCGGTACTGGAAAAAACACACATCATAAACGGTGTCAGGGGCACCGGGCTGGCTCAGTCAGAAGAGCTCGGGACTCTTGATCTCAGGTTCATGAGTTCAAGCCCCACGCTGGCCATAGAGATTACTTAAATAAATAAATATTTTTGATAAATAAATAAATGGTGTCAGTATTACAAACAGAAAACACATGTTTGTGGTTTACTTGCAAATTCAATGGAGTCTTCAGTTGTATATAGGCAAAAAAATTATGGAGTTTATACCTCATTCTGTTTTTTTACATAATGAGGTTAACATCAAAATGATTTAACACTGGCTCAGTACATGTTTGCTGAATGATGAACATAAAACCCAGACAGCAAACTACGAGAATGTCACTCATTACCATCTAAAAGAGAAAGAGAATGAAGACAAATGATGCCGGACAAGCACATCTTGACTGGGAAGAAAAAAGTGACTAAAACATACTGGCAACAGGGCATCTTCCTAAGTGTGACATGGTAGCCCCGAGAAACACACATTATCGTCCCCACTTCACAGATAAGGAAAACAGCTTCAGAGACATTAGGTATCTTACTCAAGGTCATAAGGTCATACATCTAACCTCCCTGACCCTTCTGTCACATGCCCTTTCCTTTCCATCTCTCCAGTTGATGACTTCATCTTCATTTAGAAAATAGAACAATTAAATGGAAGTCTCTCCCTCATCTTCCTACCACCAATCCCTAAACCAATCTGCAATTACAACCGCATTCTCTGTCCTCCTTCCTATTAAAATGGATCAAGCATCCCTGTACCTATCCAAGGTCAACCCCTCCCTCCATGCTCTTGATCCCATCCTCCCTTTGCTTTCATAAGGACTCCACCAGCCTGTGGCCTTAGCTCTAAGCCCCTAGCCTTTTTCAATTCCACATTTTGGTACATTCAACGCCTAGTAAGTGGTTGAGAATAGTTAAAGGCAGACTTCAAAAGACTTGGGATTCCAAATCAGGCTCACATTTGATACGTAATTTTGAGGAGATTACTTAATTACTCAGACCCTTGTGGTTTTTTTTTTTTTTAAGATTTTATTTATTTATTTGACAGAGATAGAGACAGCCAGCAAGAGAGGGAGCACAAGCAGGGGGAGTGGGAGAGGAAGAAGCAGGCTCATAGCGGAGGAGCCTGATGTGGGGCTCGATCCCATAACACCGGGATCACGCCCTGAACCGAAGGCAGACACTTAACCGCTGTGCCACCCAGGCTCCCCAGACCCTGGTTTTCTTAATCGAAAAACAGATAATACTGTCTCACAGGGCCGTGTGAAGATCAAGTAAGATAATGTAAGTAAAGCACTGTGCATAGTATCTGCCCTGTCAATAAAGGTCGGCCATTATTATCATGATCACGATGCGGCTGCTCCTGCTGTTGTTCTTAACGCCGTTTAATTAACTAGAGCTGGGAGCGGGGGTAGCAAGGAGCAAGAGCGATAGCCGCTCCGGGTTTCACTGACAGCTCCGGGCAATGGTTTCTAACAGCTCAGCCTGTAAGGTTCTCAAGCGGGGGCCACGGCCGCAGGTTCCCTGGGCCCAAGTATCTGCGACAGAGAGGGAAAGAAACTCACAGAGACACACGTATTCAGCCCATCAACCCCATTTCTTCTTCCGCTTCCCTCGACCCCAGGCCCAGAGGCCGCAGGGGCCTCCCCGGGCTTACCCAGATCCTTGTCGTTGATCCCCAGGTGATTGTCCAGCTCGGTGCAAACTTTCGACACTAGAGACAGATACTCAAGCTTGGCGAGTTCCTCCGCGGGGCCTAGCTCTGTGCCGGTTACGGCCCCCGCCAAGGCCACAGCCACCGCCATGGCTACGACCGCCGCCACCCAGCTTTACTGCCGGCCTTCTGAGCTACTCCGGGCCTGCTCCCGTTTCCACTTCCGGGTCGGCGCACGACCCTTTTGTTTACAGTAAATTGAAAACTATAGGAACTTCCCATGACGCAATCGAAGAATCATAGAGATCAGACAGGAAGCGCTTGAGGAAGGGACGGCCAGGTGGGTTACTCGGCACCCCGGCAGCGCCCTCTACAGGCCGGCGAGCTGCTTAGTCGGCTCTCAGGCCCGGAAACACTCACTCTCAGCGCTCTCCCACCTGACGTCGGCAGAGGGCGACCGTGGTCTGCGCAAGGGACTCCGGGGAGGTCATGACCCTCACGCCTCCCCCGCACCGGCGCCTGCGCTTTGAAAAAGGCACCTGAATTGAAGCCTGGAAAAGGCAGAACTTGCTGTACAGCGGTTCGCTCTATTCCCGGAGCTTTGCCTCTTCGTGGTTCACGAGTGATTCTGTGATAAACCATTAGGTGATAGTCTAGTTCTATTATTAATTCATTTTACAGATAAGGAAACTGACACTTCCACTATCTACCTAAGTGACATTGGGCAAATTAATCTTTGGGGGCTTAGTTTTCTTATCTATAAACTGGGATAATGTTGCTTTAACTGGGTTTAGGTGATGACCAAGAAAATTGTGCAAGGAGCCCGACGCATAGTGAACACACTACAAATTCCAGTTAGTATAATCCTAAGGATGAGATAATGGTCATGGTAAAATTCATCTGTCAGGTACAGATCCCCTCAGCCTGAGACCCCAGAGAGCAACACGGCTATCTCTTATGAAAAGCGCTTCTCAACTCCGGATTTTTCCGTAGCAATACCCTCAGAACATGTGCCCGCAAATAGCAGCTGTGCTGTGAACCTAAGGTCATAACCTCAAGTCTCCCAACTTCTGTTTCTGGTCTCCCATTTTCCTTTGCAACAACCCTAAGGTGAAGGAAGCCTTTTCCCAAACCGCACTGCTCTGGGTGATGAATAAGGAAATGAGGGCACCCTGGGGTGAGTGGCCCTCCAATCAAGCAAAAGGGAGGAAATCAGACTCTTTGGCCTTTAGCTTCAGGCTACATTACACTGCTGCACCTTTGGACTCTGTCCAACATCTCACCATGGGCTAAAAAAATGACAGAGAAACCCCTGGAGCAGTAGCTCTCACTGACTTCAAGAGCTCCGTGTTTCCAGGTTCCTAAGGAGTCAGTAGGGCACTGATTATTTTTTCTTGTGAATGGAAAGGAAAATCCTGCTCTTGATTCAACGTGCTCAACTTGCCGGCTTGGAGTTAGGATATTAGGGACTTACTCCGTTTGACTTCCTTTCTCTGTGCTTCTCTGCCTTTAGAAATGTTATCTTTAGGGGCGCCTGGGTGGCACAGCGGCGTGATCCGGCGTTACGGGATCGAGCCCCACATCAGGCTCCTCCGCTATGAGCCTGCTTCTTCCTCTCCCATCTCCCTGCTTGTGTTCCCTCTCTCGCTGGCTGTCTCTATCTCTGTCAAATAAATAAATAAAATCTTTAAAAAAAAAAAAAAAGAAATGTTATCTTTATATTCTGCTTTTCTCCAATATTTAACTGGAAGGGGGGAAAACATGGAGTTTGTTTTGTCTTAAAAGCACTGTGGGGGAAAGGGCTATAGAACCACAATGGGTAGTAGTAGTAGTAGTAGCAGTGAATACTGTAAGAACTCTTAGGATTGGGTAGCCTGGGTGGCTCAGTAAGTTAAGTGCTTGCCTTCAGCTTGGGTCTTGATCCCCAGGGTTCTGGGATCAAGCCCCTAGTCCTGCTCCCTGCTCGGTGGGAGGTCTGTTTCTCCCCCTCCCCCTGCTCGTGCTCTCTCTCTCTCTCATATAAATAAATAAAATCTTTTAAAAAAAAAAAGGTTCTCTCTCTCCCCCTGCCCCCCATGCCACGTGCTCTCTCTCTCTCTCTAAAAAAATAAAATAAAATAAGGTTTAACTTTTAGCACTCCAGGATTATTTGGAAATTATTGAACATACGTCTCAGCAGTAAATATTAACAGCAAAACTAATTAAATTTTATTTACATATACATGTTTTCAAGAGTGCAAGTTTGTTACACAATACACATATTTCCTGTAACACCAAGGAATTTTTTGAAGCCAAAGGAAGAGAAATAAAAGCAAAGATAATGGATAACTTGACAGCCCAAACACAGATGCACATGGAATCCTCCTCTCCCCTTATGAGGAGGCACTGAATCAAATGCAGTCCTAAAGTGAATGCATTCTAATTGTCCTTTGGTTATTATATATCTATATATAATATAGATATTATATTGAATATTGTATATTATATAACATATTATATATTATATCAGATACACTTAATTGCCCATTACTATTATTATGTTGCTTTCCTTGAACAGCTTCCATGTGGCCCTTGTCACATAGCCATTGACAGTTTACCTTCACCAAAAAATATATTAAAACAAATAGCCTATGCTTCATCACCACCCACACCACCACCCATTACGGTTAAGAAATGATTTCCCACCATCCTCTTTGTAGTAACAAGGACTTTGCTTTGATGCCTATTTCCAGACTGATATATGTGTTCAGCTCTAACCGCAATCCCCGCATTATTTCTGCTCTGTCCCAGAGACTAGTCACAGCTGCTGGCATTTGGGTAAGAAGTTGGGGGAAAGCAGGAAGCAGAGAAGAAAGTACTGAACCTCCTAGCAACCCTAGACTGGATGGAGGAGGGCAGAAATCACCTTAGTGTGTGTCGCCAAAAGATGGCGTCCTCAGGGAGGTTGGTGAGAAAAATCACAGGACTTCCTGTCACCAAAACAAAACGGTATTGCTGCAACAAAGACAGCCCTAGCTTTTTCTGCTGGGGTAAAACTCAGATCTTAGGGGAAACCCCTCTGCTCTGGAAGGCAAAAATCAGAATGATTTGCGTCTAAGCATATAACTGCTGCTCAGTGATTATTGTTATTAATGCGGGCGGACTCTAGAAAAACAGGCACCTCCTTTGCTGCTCCACGGGGGCCCTGACCGAACCTAAAGACATTGATGAAAATGGCCTAAACCCTTCCGTCTGAGGTCCTCCAGGAGCCCAGAGAAAATGAAGGACTGAAATACCTCTTTGACTTTTCCCCCAAATTCTTATCCCAATCTGAATCAATTCATCGAACGCGTATGGGGACATCTACTTTGGACCCAGGCAATTTAGGTAGGTTCTGGAAAGGACCCTTAGGGGTCTGGAAGGTGGTGGGAAGCTATCAAGGAAGAAATAGAATACTCTAAATGTGGCACTCGTGGCTGGTGGCAGAGTTGTGTTTATAACTCTGGTCTCTCTGCTGCTTAAACATGACGGCAGGTGACTGGAAGACAAAAAAGAAAGCAGGTCTGCTCCCTGTCATCTGGGGGCAGCTGGGGGCGGGCCGGGGGCAGACCAGGGCCGGGGCCATCTCACAAGACAGTTTCTCCTGCTGCAATCCATTATTTGTCAGCCTTATCTTTTTATGCCCAGGCATAGCCTCAATTTTGCCCTAAATGTCCCTGACCTAAAATTCCCTCCTAACATCCTAATGGATGTTTTGGCTGCAAATTCTCCAAAGCTTTATAGCATTAGGCAAAAAATATTCCTCCTCAACAGGCCTTTGTGTGTGTGTGTGTCTTTTTGTCACAATCAAGTTTCCTCCTTCCTCACTTTCAGGACTATCTTAAAAATATCAGGAAAAAAAAATCAGACACCCGGATACCCTTACGAGGTGGACTTTGTAAATAATAATAATAATAATAATTCTTCCATCTCCACCTCTTCATCATCTGTGAGAATGGTAAGGAATTTTCACATATTTATTTATGAGTTAATCACTCTTTAAGTGACCCTGCTTCTTAAACTCAATTGGAGTTGGCTTTCTTTATTTTTTTAAAGTTTATTTATTTATTTTTTAGCACTCTCTACACCCAACGTGGGGCTTGAACTCATGACCCCAAGATTAAGAGTCACATACTCTTCAGACTGAGCCAGCCAGGCACCCCTGGGTTGGTTTTCTTTAAAAAGGAATTTTTAAAGGTCAATGTGACAAGTATGGGCAACAAAGGGACATGTTACATTAAGCTTCTTTTTCCTCTAGTGATTTTTGTAGCCTCTGGTTGCTGTTTGAGGTAATTCTTTAGGAACTTTTAAGGCTTTCCTCAGGAGAGATGCAAAAAGCAAGCCAAACCAAGAAGGGTATTGATGGGAAGAGACCAGAATAAAGGAGGGGCCGCCGTTCCATTTGCAAGCCAAGCATATAAACAGCTATCCAGTCAGTCCAGTCCCCGGACCAAAGATCTGGTTTAATCTGCATGTTTTCACCACTAACTCAAAAGACACTGCTCCTCTGGAAACTTCCCTTCTTCCCCCAAGTAAAGGAGGATGAGTTTCCAGCCTAGCCTCCATCCAAAATCTGGAGCGCTCAGCAGAGCAAGCCACGCCAGACCTCTTCCCCAGCTCTCCAGGCCTGGAGCCTCAGGTAGCAGAGCGTTGGTGGTCGGTGGTCGCAGTGGTGGCTGTCCCCCACCCCCACCCCCACCCCGTGCCTAAAAGAGCTGCCTCTCCATTTTGGGTTCACAGCAATTATGGTGATTTATGCCTCCAGGGTGAAAATTAGCAATCTGGTGAGGTAACTAAAAATGAACGCATCTCTTCCTGGAGTTCACTCCACCCAGCTGGGCCACCCAATAAAACCAGCATATGGGGCAATTAGAGAGCCAAAGTCCTGCTCTCAGAGCTCCGCAGAAGCAGGCAGAGTTCAGGGGCCCGGGTTCCCCTGCCTGGTTCGATAATGAGCACAGGTCCTAACAAGCATCCCCTCTGCCCTCTCTAATGCCCCGAGTCCTCTTGTAAACACAAGCCTGTGGGTCCCCCTTTCAAAGTCATTTGTTCCAGGACGGCTAATTTACTCTCTTTCGTTACAAACTGGCTGAGAGAGGGGAAGGGGGAAGTAAGGATAAACCTCTAACACATGCATATGTGTGGGACAAGGATATTTTTTCTTCTTAGTCATATATTTGCCTTTACATGACCCAGAAAGACTATCTTCCCTAACATCCACAGTCCACACTCAAATATTGGTGTGACTGGGGCACCCGAGTGGCTCAGTGGAGGTGTCCAGCTCTTGATCGCAGTTCGGGTCTTGGTCTCAGGGTAGTGAGTTCAAGCCCCATGTGGGCTCCATGCTGGGTGTGGAGCCTACTTAAAAAAGTCAACTATTGGTGTGAGTGAAAATTTTTGAAAGACATAGAGCTCTGATATTGATTGCTCATCCTCACCACTGAGCATGCGCAGAAACCCCCATTCTGTTTTACCCCCATGGACGCGGACCTAATGGAACTTCCCATGTAACAAAGATTGATTGGAGTCACACTGTCGGCTACTTGGAAATTTGGATTTAAATGCAGTATTCAGGGGTGCCTGTGTGGCTCAGTCAGCCAAGCGTCTCCCTTTGGCTGGGCTGAGGGCATGATCCCGGAGTCCCGGGATTGAGACCCCGCATCAGGCTCCCTGCTCAGCGGGGACTCCTCTTCGACTTCTGCCTCTTACCCCGCTCGTGCTCGCTCTCTCTCTCGCTCTCTCGAATAAATAAATAAAATCTTTTTTATTTATTCGAGAGAGAGCAAGCGAGAGAGCAGGAGCAGGGGAATGGAGAGAGAGGGAGAAGCAGACTCCCCACTGAGGAGGGAGCTCGACATGGGTCTCCATCCCAGGACCCCCACCACGATCATGATCTGAGTCGAAGGCAGACACTTAATCAACTGAGCTACCCAGTGCCCCAATAGATAAAATCTCTGAAAAATATAAATGCAGTATTCAGTCATTTGTATTACTCATGAAATTTTTGAGTGGAAAGGATTTAAGAAATAATGTAATCAAACTTATTCTGAGGTACTGTGTTAATTGTCTGAGTGCAACCTGGGCATCAGGATTTTGAAAAGCTCCCAGATGAGTCTGCAGTGTAGTGAAGCTTGGGGACCACTGCCCCAATCCCCTAATGCAAGTTTTCTCAACATCAGCACTATTGACATTCGGGGCCAGGATCATTATTTGTTGTTGGGTGTTTCCAATACACATTGTAGGGTCGTTAGCCATATCCCTGGCCTCTATCTCGTAGATGCCAATAGCATCCCCTGCCCCCAACTGTCACAAGTGTCAAAAAAGTCCCCAAAGGGGTGCCTGGGTGGCTCAGTGATTAAGCATCTGTCTTTGACTCAGGTCCCGATCCTGGGGTCCTGGGATCAAGCCCCACATCTGGCTCCCTGCTCAGCGGGGACCCTGCTTCTCCCTCTGCCTGCTGCTCTCCCACCCCCCGCCTCCGCTTGTGCTCTGTCTCTCTCTCTGTCAAATAAATAAATAAAATCTTTTTAAAAAAATGTCTCCAGAGATTGCCAAATAGCCCCTGGGGAGCAAAATCAGTCTGGTTTCGAGCCACTGCCTTAATGTCATCAGTTCCCATCCTCCTTGACTATGGGTACCATTGTCAAAACCCTCCTTTAGAAGACTCTCCTTAACAGTGGCTTTCTCAACACTGCCCTCTGACTCAGGATGCAAGGACATATTGATATTCAAAACATGTTTACAGAGTGGACCTAGCAGTTGCTCACATGTCTTTTCCTCACCTCCCCTTAACCAATTATCTGCAAGGGAGACAAGAAATGTGACCTTCATGGTGGCAGTCATGCCTAGCTAAAGACTGGGGTTCTGGTCCCACAGTACTTCCAGGTCCCGTCTTTTTCCCACTTTCCCCCTTTCCCACTGGCTGGATGTGCAGATGTGGTAGTGTTGAGTCATCGTGGACCATATGAGCAAGGTCATGACCCCAAGGTTGTTGAAATAAAATGACAGGAGGACCCTAGGTCTCTGACCTCCCAGAGCCACCCTACCAGCCCTAGACTGCTTACTCTTTTTTTTTTTTTTAAGATTTTATTTATTTATTCGACAGAGATAGAGACAGCCAGCGAGAGAGGGAACACAAGCAGGGGGGAGTGGGAGAGGAAGAAGCAGGCTCATAGCAGAGGAGCCTGATGTGGGGCTCGATCCCATAACGCCGGGATCATGTCCCGAGCCAAAGGCAGACGCTTAACCGCTGTGCCACCCAGGCGCCCCTAGACTGCTTACTCTTGAACTGTTATGTGACAGAAAGAAATATACTTCTGGGGAGACTGGCTGGCCACTCTTGAGCATGCAACTCTTGATCTCAGGGTTGTGAGTTCGAGCCCCACATTGGGCATAGAGATTACATAAAAATAAAATCTTCCAAAAAAACAAAAATGAAATATACTTCTGTCTGGTTTAAGCTACTATTACGTGGGCGTCACTATTACATCAGCTGAACCTACAACCTAATCAATAAAGATTCCATCAAGTTCAACTCTCACTTCCAGCCACTCTCAGATCTGTCTCCAGCCGCTGCAACTCTCCCAAGCCCTGAGTCCACATTTCAGTTACCTAATGGGAGCGGCAACTGGTTACCCAACCAAAATCTTTAACTTTGTATATCTAACCCCGTCCACTAACTTGTCCAGCTATTTTCTCTAGTGCTTCTTAAAAATGCATCCCATTTTCCAAGTTACTCAGGCTCTAAATCTTAAAGGCACATCTGAGTCATCCCACAGGAGTCCATCCTGAAGCCTGGCATGTGGTAGGCACAAAAATATTCAAGTTGAAGGGATCAAGTGGCTTTGCCCAAAGCCACACATCTAGTTAGAAATGTTTTGCTAGATGATGGAGACTGCACATTCAGAAGATAGACGATTTCCTGCCTTTTTTTTTTTTTTTTTTATGGGGCTGACAATGTCATGAGGACACAGGCTTCTTAGGAAAAGGTAGTGATTTGAGAAATTCTAAACTACAATTTAAATAAGTGTTGTGCCATTTTGAGCCTTTGGCATACCGTGCGCTATAATTATACCCATGTGTCTGTGTAATACAAGATACAATATAAGCATTTCATGTATTTTCACAGAGTAGAAGTGACTCTTCACCCAAACGTGCCCAAGCCTGCCTAATTCATTGTGGTCCAGGAAGTATTTAGAACACTGAGATATTTTTGAAACTAAGAATCATTGTGGGATCCTCTGGGTCAGTTTTAAGCAAATCAGAGGATACCATAGTCAATACTTGAGCCATATGGCCTGCTTTTACAATTGAATGTCTGTAGCCAACCTTGTTTATGTGCCCATAATTTTTTTTTTAAGATTTTTGAGCTATAGAAAAAGAATCGGTATTCATTGTGTATGTACCTAAGCATGTGGCTAAATGCCCTCCTCACAGCCTGAGGAGGTAAGTAGGGACTGCAAGATATGGGAAAGTGGGAAGACAGGCAGCAGGGCCATTTGGCCAGGCTTCAAAAGATGGGGCCTTCAATTTTCTCTGCTTTTCAGAAAGCAGATTTGAGCACGGCTGGTTTAAGCCTTGAACTATATCCTCCAACTCTTTCTAAAAGCCATTTGCCCCAATTGTCTTGGCCTGGACTAGTCGTTCACAGCTACGTGTAAATTCCAGCTGAGTTTGTGATCACGAAACTATCCCCTTGGCCACTTAGGAGACAGTGCTTATGTTACTATCGCTCTGGCTCACAAGGAAACCTTTTTTCCTCCAGAGCACAAGGGAGATGCTCTTTGGGAACATCTAGCTATTTCTATGACTATAATAGAAAGACTGATTAATAGCACATACTCTTGTAGATTACAAATTGCATATATAATAACCTGTATTATCAATATACTTGTTTATTATAATTTTAAATTTCTGAACCATAAAAAAAATGATTCCTTATAATTTTCTACATTTTACCTTTCCCTTTATTCATTTTTTTAAAAAAGATTTTATTTATTTATTTGACAGAGATGGAGACAGCCAGCGAGAGAGGGAACACAAGTAGGGGGAGTGGGAGAGGAAGAAGCAGGCTCTTAGCGGAGGAGCCTGATGTGGGGCTCGATCCCATAACGCCGGGATCACGCCCTGAGCCGAAGGCAGACGCCTAACTGCTGTGCCACCCAGGCGCCCCCCCTTTATTCATTTTAAATCTGGTTTACATAAAACAAAGATTTCGCATTCAGTTATGTTCTTTTAGGCCTACACCAATTTTCATCCATTCTGTAATAATACGCTTCAGATCAGTTTGCATATTTTAGTATTCACAGAGTCTCAGTCACCATTTTTAAAGGTATTGTTTAATTAGACACTGAATTCCAGAACTTGGGTCTTGCCCAGGAAATAATTTATTTAAAAGTAACTGCTTTGCCTACTTTTGGATGTGAAAGTAAATATTTCATGTCACCAAATTTCTTTGTAATACATTAAAGATTTCATGGTTTGTCTCATTAGTTTTCAGCCCCCAGTACTAGCTAGATCTAAGGGCAGGACGGAAGTGTCAAAATGTCACCGTGGCGTTGGGTGGTATGATTAGTTTCATTTTACACATGATCAAAGGGAGTCTCAGAGGTGAAGTAACTGTATCATTGGGTTATCAGCCAGGCTCACAGTGAATTTCCTGGATCTCTGGAAATGGTTTTGTCTCTGCTGCCTGACACCCTCCCTCCCCAACATTTGATTGGTCTAGGACCAGAAACCTGACCCATGCCAGGCCAATCAGACTTCTTTTCTAGGATATTTGATATTGGAATAGGGGAAAGAGACCAGGACTTCTCTAATGGTAAAGTTATGACTCATGGGACACAAGCGCTACCAGAAGGCATGATCCCCTGTCTGGAGAGAAAGCCAAACGGAAAGAATAAAGCCAAACATATTAGAGAGGAGAAAGAAAAAAAAAATCCATGGGAGAGCGTGTCCTGGAGGCATTTAAGTCCCTGACTCCAGTTATCCCCAATTCTAGATGCTCTTGGATCCTTCCACTAAATTCCCCTTTTTGCCTAAACTGAGTCAAGTCGTCTTTATGCCACTGGTAACTGGGGAGTAAAGAGGCCTGAACTGGAGGAGGTGACCCCTGAGCCTGTGCTCTTTTTGCCACAGTAGATCAAGATCACCTGATTTCTCAGATCTTGTCCCCGACAATGTGAGAATGGACAGCACAAAGGCACCAAACCCAAACCTTCAGCCTAATGTGATTCGCACCCATGTTCAGCTTCACTTTCCCACAGAGTGTGGGAACTCGATGTTCCCACTGATGTACGTTTAAAAATGACACGCGCCCCTTAGGGCATGGGCTTGGAAGGAAATGTTACACTCCTAGCTATGTGTCTACCCTGGACTTGGGTGGCTTGGTGAATAATCAGCCCAGTGAAGCCACACCCAGACAAATTCATACAGGCTTGGGAGGATGGGAAGGGAAAAGAAAAGAAGTAGAAAATGTGAGCTAAAGGCAAAGATAACAGGCCTCTCCGTGGTTATATGCTTTGCTGCTCCCAAAGTCCCTTCCCACGCATCATCTTATTCCGGGTCCCATGGCAACCCAAGAGGGAGAGAGTAGGTGCAGGTTAACCTCCACTTTACAGAGAAGACTGTGAAAAGACACGTACCCCAGTGCCAGGAGCATAGTAGGTGCTCATTCAACTCATCCCTTCACTTCACACGTTACCGATGTTCAGATGTTCAGCGACCATTTGATGAATGAAAAATGTGGGGCAAAGGCATGAAGTGACTTGTCCGATGTGACAGAGCTAATCAAGGACAGAGGAGGCGCTGAAACGTGGGTTGCCTCGCTCTGCACCCGACCATAAGATGCTGTGAGCATTTCCAGCGCCTTCATGAATTCACGTATTGCAGGTTCAGAGACCTTAATTCTCCACTGCATGACAGACGCAGTGCCCTTTGCCGCTTCTCAGGCTTGCCAGCCCAAAGTTCTTCAAATAAATGCTTACTGGCCGTAGACATTATTAGACCTTCTAGCCTTGAAAGGTCTTCCTTCCCAAGCAAGCTGTTTCAGAAACCTAGGACTCCAGCACAAAAATGCTCAAGGAAAAAAAAAAAAGAGTGATTCCTGCAGGAGCTAGCAAGTGATTTATGGGTCAAACGCGCAGTCCCAATTCCCTTTTTGCTAGTCTCAATGGCATGAGAAGCTAATTCGAGGAGGCAGAAGGACATTCCATTGCCCAAGTTGTGTAAAAGGGAGGTGGAAACCCTGCCCTTCCATAGCCCGCAATCCCAGCGGCAGGAAACACGATTTCTCCTGATGAGCACGTGAAGATGATTGAGGCCTGTCGTTCCTTTATTCCCTTGTCACCAGAAGAATATCAGTTCAGAAATCACATGCAGAAATTAGATCAAAATTTAAATGGGGATGCAGGCGTTCCTGTCACTTGGGGAATGTCCCCCAGCTGAAGCGGCAGAAGCTCTTCCTGCGCCCCCTGGGAGCCATCTGTCACTGACTCCCCCGGTACCCGACAGAAGCTTCTGTTCCCTGGGCAGGCAGAACCAGCTGGGCGTGAATCCCCAACTCAGATCTGTCTTGGACAATCCAAGTTCCTGGCTAGATTCCAACCAGACCCGATCCTGAGGAAATAGAGTAAGTCCCAGGGAAGACGACTCATTGCTTAGAGCAGCCTCTTTGGGGTCAGTCAGCCACAATCAACTCGGCATCCCCTTGGGGTCTGGAGAAAATGAGCCCTGGGACTTAGCCCGGTTCCCAGGGTAGCTCCAGGCACCTGGTAATTCAAGCAGAGCAACTGAGTGGTGCAGGATAAATGCTTAGAGGTACAGCCCTCCTGGGGTGGACCACCTCAAACCTCGAGTGAAGGAAGGACATTGTAAATTGCATTGGTCCGCCTAGGTTGGTGAACAGTATCCAGAGAATTTATTAATACCAAAGTTGGGCGGAACGCCTGGGTGGCTCAGTCGGTTAAGCATCTACCTTCAGCTCAGGTCATGATCCCAGGGTCCTGGGATGGAGCCTTACGTCAGGGTCCCTGCTCAGCAAGGAGTCTGCCTCTCCCTCTCCCTCTGTCCCTCCCCCACCCGTTCCTGCTCTCTCTCTCTAATAAATACATAAAATCTTAAAAAAAAAAAAAAACTCACCAAAGTCACCAAGAGACTGACTTAATGAGGCCACGTGGACCCTTTGCAATGAGCACGCACCCTCCCAGTGCTAGGAGTACTCCAGTCTGAAATGACGCAGGTGCCTGGACATTATGCATGACACCTCTATCAGTTGGATGGTCCTAACTGACTTACTGGGTGAGGATCTCTTAGGTTTATAGAGTCATGAGGCCCTGAGTAAAGCTTCCCAAGACGTCAGCAGCTGTCTTAAAAATTGTATGCTTCAGTATTTGGCAGGATCACAACCTGAGCCAAAGGCAGACACTTAACCAATTGAGCCACCCAGGCTCCCCAGTATCCATCTAATTTTCAAATCTTGTTTCCAGGAATGTATGCTACAGACGTGTGCACAGAAGTATGCAAGGCTACGTGTCCAGAAGCACAAAGATGTTCATTGCCCCCCTGCTTATAATAGTGAGAATCACCCTAATGCCTATCACCAGGGAAATGGTTAAATGAATGACAGTGCAGCCATATGGTGAGAAGCCGTGGACTGGCACAGTGCTGTGATATCATTATTTTTTTCTTTCTTAAAGAATAGATGATACAGATGGATGTAAACACACTTAGAAACATATGTTTTTATACATATCTAATCTGGAAAGAAGCACAAGAAACAGAAAAGAGAACTAAGAAAGGACAATTAATTTTCTCTAAATCCTTGTATTCAGTTTAAATATTTACAATGAAGCATTATCTTTAAATTTTTTTATTTAAGTTCAGTTAGCTAACGTAGAGTACATCATTGGTTTCAGATGGAGAGTTCAGTTATTCATCAGTTGCATATAACACCCAGTGCTCAACATATCACATGCCCGTCATCCAGTTACCCCATCCCATTATCTTTAATTTTTTAACTGTTTTTTTTTTTCAATTCTATTCCTCGATCTTTTTTCAGAATGATGTCAGCCCAGCCTCTGTCCCACCTGACCATTGTCTAGACCATTAATTACCCAGTGAGCTTGCCGTTGAACTCGATAGGCTTCCGTGAATTGTGTCTCCAAGGTCCCCTCCCTGTCCACCTCTGTAAGGGGAAAGGTTCAATCATTCGACCCCATTATAGGTGGCTGATGCATGTGGTTGTATGATCATGTCTTCCTAGAAACAGTGATAAACAGACACCTGAATCGGTTAAGGGGGGCAAATCCACATTGTTAATGCTCCTTCTGACCATCTTAATACATATTGTCCAGGGCGCCTGGGCGTCTGCCTTCAGCTCAGGTCATGATCCCGGCGTTCCGGGATCGAGCCCTGCATCGGGCTCCCTGCTCAGCCAGAAGTCTGCTTCTCCCTCTCCCACTCCCCCTGCTTGTGTTCCCTCTCTTGCTGCCTCTCTCTCTGTCAAATAAATAAATAAAATCTTTTTTTTAATTAAATAATTTTAAAAAAATAAAACATACTGTCAAAAGAAAGGGTGGGGGTGGGAGCCTGGGTGGTTCAGTCGGTGAAGCATCTGACTCTTGATTTCCGCTCAGGTCATGATCTCAGGTTCATGATCTTAAGGTCGTGAGATCAAGCCCCAGGTCAGTCACCATGCTTAGTGGGAAGTCTGCTTCTCTCCCTCTATCCCTCCCCCTTCCCCTGCTCTCTTTCTCTCTCTCTCTCTCCCTCCCAGAAACAAATAAATCTTTTTAAAAAGGAAGGGTGGGGGCAGGATGGGGAGTTATTGTTCAAAAGATAGAGCTTTTCAGTTTTGCAAGATGAAAAGAGTTCTGTGGATGGTGGTGCTGGTTGCACAATGACAGACGAGCTTACTGCCGCTGAAGCACACACCTCAAAATGGTGAAGACGGTCGATTTTACGTGCATTGTACCACAGTGAATCTTCACGCGGCCATCAGATCGTGGTTTACTTTTTAAATGGCAACAAGAAAATAAAACAAAAGCAAATGCCCCCTTTTAAATGCATTCTATCCCGATCGATGCCAGCCATTGGAATTTTGGCAAATCAGGCCCTCTCCCTCCTCAATCAAAACAAAAAGTCCTTCATCTATTACTCAGCTCCAGAGAGATCTATTCGACAGGGTACTATTTTAAAAAGGAAAGACTTTTGCAGGACACCGGGAAAGGAACCATTTGTAACCCTCTTATAAACACCGGGACAGATGAAAATTAATTGGGAGCCCTTAGGGCCCGAGGTGCCTGAAAGGAAACGGTGGCCCGTCCAGAGCCCTGCAGCCCTTCCTGCACCCCTGCAGCTCCTGTGCACTCATCGGTCACCCGTTAGCATCCAATGGCCTCGTCACATGGGAGATGCCTGACTCCAGCCAGCTCAGGAGAACCAGGGACATATGGTAAGTTCTGTATACACGAGGAGCTTACTAACTGCAGGCTCGTAATCTGTTGGGTGAGTGAAAGGAGAAGGCTGGCTCTCAGTCCTTGTCCTGATTTCCAGTTCGAATCCAGGCAGATCACAGGTCTGGAAAAAAATGCTTCTGTCCTCAGAGATTCTAAAAAATTCTTAGTAGGAAACATTCTGAAAAATCTTTTGAGCCCAGAAAAGGCGTAGGTCTACATCCCCATTCCCACCTAGAGGCTGGCTGCTTCCTTCGCTGCTGCAAGTGTTCTCCTAACTTCTTTGAGCCTCAACTTTGCCATCTGTGAAGTGGGATAATAGTGGTGCCTAGAGGCAACAAGCAAGCAAACAGATAAATAAGTAAACAGGATGATGTTCGATAGAAATAAGGACTATGGGAAATATAAAACAGGGAGATTAATTCATTCAGTGTTCAATTCGAACAAGATGTAGGAGCACCTGGGATGGGCCCGGCACTGCTAGGTGCTGGAGATATCTGGAGAGCATATCTGACAGCAATGAGCAACCTGACAGAGATCCCTGCCCACTGCACCTTATATTCCAGCTCCTAGAGGATAGAGAACGTGAGGATAAAAGGAAGGAGCCTATGTTAGAAGCAAGGGTCGGGGGAAGCCTCTTTAAGGAAGAGACTTTTGATTTGAAGAGGACATCTCTCCAAGAACCTTGCAAGAGAACAGCAGATGCAGGAAGGCGGCTTCCAGGAACAGAAAGGAGGTCAGGGGAGCTGAAGTGAAGCAGGAGGGAACTGACACTTTCTGGAAAAGTCCACAGGTTTCCAAACTTCAGAACTATAGGTGGGCAAGGGAGTCCTGGGAATGGGTTTGGAGGATGGGAAGGTTTTCACTTCCTTCTTCCGCTTGCTCATTTTTCTGTGCCTGGACCAGAACCCTGAAAGGGATTCATCCAGCTTTCCAATCTGAACTCCCAAGGAAGTAAGAGTTCCGGTGAGGAAACACTGCTGGGCCACCACCCCCCAGGCAAAAGCCAGTCGACCTCTCCAAACTTGGGAGGCTCCCTCTGGCAGACGCATACCTCCCTTGCTGGAGGGAGTGGAGGCCCCCAGCACCAGTGCTATAATGGTTGTGCTAGATTTTTCCAGCATGCAAGCGTGACCACGTGTCACTTCTCGGTGTTGTTACAGTTCAGAATCTATTTCTGCCCTCAGGTCTGAACCAGAGATAAGGCGCACTTTGGTTGGCTCTGGTTAGGTCTGGTTTCTCCAGGGAAAGTTCCCCCACCCCCAAGCAGCCTGGACGAACCCATTTCATGCTTGTGGATTTCCCACCTCCAGGTGTGAAGCTGTCAGGCCCCACAACTGGCAAAGAAAGGCATCTCTACAAGGGTAGCCTCGAAGGTGTAACATGGTGCTTTGGGGGGTAATTTACACTGGAAGTAGGCATTGGAAATCATTCTTCATTTGCAGGTCACTGGCACTTCACACAATGACAAAAGTCACTGGTCCTCATGGGAAGGGGCCAGGTCAGTAATGCCTTTTATCTCTCTCTCTCTCTCTCTCTCTCTCTCTCTCTCTCTCTCTCTCTCTCGGGCATGCACACACACACACACACACACACCACTGTGATTTGCCACCTTTTCCTTCAGAGGAGAAAAGGAAGTTCAGAGGCACAAACCCAGGGCGCGGGCAGAGAGGGGTGGGTCAGGACTTCACTCCTGTGGTGTAAGAGTGAACCACCCTCCCTTGCCCCAGGGCTCACCACTTCCTCAGCAGCTTCTGAGAAGGCCCTCCTATCCCCAGAGTGTGGACAAACTGGCTTCTTTTTTGCGCTGTGAGAGCTCCCGCCAGGAACTGCGAGGCGCCAAGGTGGGAACTTGGAAGAAGCACAATTTTAAATTAGGTTGGACGGTTGCCTCTTTGGAAATGGCAAGTTTCTAGAGTATGGCAGAGTCAATATTGTCTGTCCTGATGAGCAAACGTGAGAGGGTCTTCTACATAGAAAAACCACCCAGAGGAGCAGACTCCCCCACTCCCAGTCCTGGGAAGAGACAGTGGGGTCACCAAAGAGTGGCTGAGAGAGTCTTCACCCATTCCCTATTAGCAGCCTGCCCTGCTCCCGGGCCTTGATGGGGACATTGATTGACATTGACTATTTTCCTGTCTTTTCTAAAGGGCAAGCCCCCACTCCCACTTTCCATGTGGTTTCCCCTTAAGTCCTCTTGGAGAGAAATTTTGAAGCCATGCTGGTAAGAAAAAACATAATAAAAATAATAGTAACTCAAAAACCACTCTGACCCTATGCCATCCACCCTGCCAACCTCAAAATATTTTATATTTATAGAATGCATCATAATTTTCACTCCCCTTTCCCCATAAATGATTGAGTTTAATTTCATGATGAACCCTTCAGGTAATAGGTAGGGGTTATTAGCCCCTTTTTTACTGCAGAGGAAACTGATGCTCAGAGAGCTTTAGTAAGTTGGCCAAGGTCACCCAGCTAATACAGGAAGTGGTGAAACAGGGCCCCAGATCCAACCATCTGGATTCTGAGTTCCAAAACCTTAACACCATGTCCCGTCTACTCCACGTCACCATGTCACCTCGGATTCGCCCAGCTCTCGGTGGGTGGCAAACAGAGACCGCATGGGCTGAGGTTGGCCATGGATGACACCAAACCAGCCTTCTCACCAGAAGTGGCAGTGCGTGCTCAGTGACAGCCTCATTACAATGATTAAATCGTCCTGTGTTGGTGACAGATTGGAAGATTGGGGGGCAGGTGGACTATGAAACCAAGAGTGCCTCTGAGACAGCCCAACCAATGAGAGCCATCCATCACTAGGAGCTGGCAGGGCCCGATGCGCTCCTCCAACGTCTCTGGGGACAAGACAGCCGGGCACCCTGATGAGCCAGATGTTATCTACCGCCATTTGCATCTAAAATTCCTCATTTCTTGGCATGAATTGATGGAGGAGGCATAAAGGGGTGGTGTAGAGGTTGGTACTTTCAGCTCCTTTCTGACCTCCATTTAGGGCATCCTCAAGGGGGAAGTTCTCCTAAGGTTAAATGGCTTTAAGTATGAGCAGGAATGCAGTTAGACAACTCAGCCAAGGACTGTCAGAGGCCTGTGGAGGGCAACTCAGAATCTACCAGACTTTTAAACAAATTGAATTTATCCTACAAATATATTCTCTCATGGGCCAAAGAAGTACTCACAAAGCCATTCATCGTAGCATTTGTATTGCTACAAATATCTATTAATGGGGCGCCTGGGTGGCTCAGTCAGTTAAGCATCTGCCTTCGGCTCAGACTGTGACCTCAGGGTCCTGGGATCGAGCCTCGGGTCGGGTTCCCTGCTCAGCGGGGAGCCTGCTTCTCCCTCTGCCTGCTGCTCCTCCCCCCTTGCTCGTGCTCTCCCTCTTTCTCAAATGAATAAATAAAAAATCCTTTAAAAAAAAAGAATCATGGCTCACAAGTAGGACCAGATACATAATTCTCAGGGCCCATTACGAAATGTTGACTCCTTATTCATAAATTATTAAGAATTTCAAAAGAGTAGGGGCGCCTGGGCGGCGCAGTAGGGCGTCTGCCTTTGGCTCAGGGCGTGATCCCGGCGTTCTGGGATTGAGTCCCACGTCGGGCTCCTCCGCTGGGAGCCTGCTTCTTCCTCTCCCGCTCCCGCTGCTTGCGTTCCCTCTCTCGCTGGCTGTCTCTCTCTGTCACATAAATAAATAAAATCTTTAAAAAAAAAAAAAAGAATTTCAAAAGAGTAGCGGCAGAACATGAAATCAAGCGTGGGGTCCTTGCAAACGAAGGGCTCTGCTCCACCACACGGGTCACCCGGGGCCCCGGGGAGCCGGCCCTGCACACACACAGCGGCCGTTTGGGCAGAAGGGGGTGGCTTCGACCAGCCCTGCAAAGCAGACCAAACCCATGGCAGCTGGTAGGTTTGCTCCACCAAGGACATCTGGGAACATATTTCCTCACCGGGTCACTTTCCACGCTCCCGGCTGCTCTGGTCATGAGCTCAGAAGAGAAACCAAAGCAATAAAACAAACATAAATCAAAAGCAACCGTGTTAATAAAATGGATCCAGAGGGTCAGTGTGGCAGGTGGGACATTAGGATTAGGACAGCTTTAGTACCTTCCTGGAAAAATTACACAAATTGCTGTCAGAGGGATCTCAAAGTTCACACAAAATATGTCTCCTGCCTCATTTAACTCCCATTTCCCCCAGCAGTAAATTATTAACCGAACAAGCTGGAGCCGGTATAGCTGTGGTTCCAACAGAGGCCTTACATCCGGGCGGAAAACTGCTCGACACTTTGTACTGGAAGTGACCCGGCACTAAACCCATCTCTCCCCGAGCGCCTGCACCTGCCTGCAGGGGAAGACTCGTCCACACGGCGTCCGACTTCCCTTTGGAGTGGGGTGCACAGTCCCCATCAAGGGGCCAAGGTGGCCCTGCAGCCTCAGAGCAGCAGACCAGCGACGGATGACCTCATAAGGCCAAAGGCACCAGAGGGGCCCACGGAGGCTGCCAGTGGGGGATCGGAAGGGGAAAGACGTAGGGAAAGGACAGAGGGGAGGGGATCGACTGAGGACGAGAGAAGAAATACAAGCTTTGGGACAAAATAGATAGTTCCAAAGTGCAGCTTCCCCCTTTCACCGTCCCCATCTCAGTTTCTGAAAGTCCTTCCTGTCTTTGAGGCTCCATTTAGGGAAGATTTCCTCCAGGAAGCTTTTGCTGATTGCCACAGAATGATGTTCCTGCAGAAAGAAATAATAGCAGGGCTCCTGAGCGGCTCAGTCGGTTAAGCGTCTGAGTCTTGATTTTGGATCAGGTCATGATCTCAGGGTCGTGAGATGGAGCCCCGTGTCAGGCTCTGCGCTGGGTCTGGAGCCTGCTTTGGATTCTCTCTCCCTTTCCCTCTGCTCCTCCCTCCCTTCTCTTTCTCTCTCTCTCCCTCTCTAAAAAAATAAATAGAAGAAGAAGGAGGAGGAGAAGGAGGAGAAGAAATACTAGCTAACATTGGTGGAGAGTTTCCCATGTGCCACCTGCATCATCTCGTTTAGTCCCCCCAGCCCTTCCAGGTGGACGTTATTACTGCCCCGATTTTGCAAATGAGGAAACTGAGGTACAGAAAGTTGAGGAACCTGCCCAAGGTCACACAGGGGGCAAGTGTGCAGTTGGGACCAGCCTGACTCCAGAGCCCTCTCTTTGGACCATTCAGCACTCCCATTTCCTTCTTCTGCCTCACCGTGTGCCCTCGAGTGGCTCAGGCAAGGCTGCTTGTGGTATGGACCGTGGCGTCCTGGCGTCCTGGTGTCACCCCATGCCCAAGAAAGCTCCCTTGAGCCTAGGACTCTGCCTTACTCATACCCCCATTCTTCCAGCAACGCATGACAAGGTCTCGTATGTGGTAGGTGCTCAGTAATACCAGTGCCATTCCTTTCTCTCCTCGGACACGTGTGCAAAGAGGATTGTGTCTCAGCTACAGACTGAGGGAAAATATTTACAAATCACATACCCAACAAAGGATTTGTATCCAGAATATGTCATGAACTCTCATAACTGAACAAATAGGAAAATGGGCAACTCAATTAAAAAATTAGCAGGAGATAGGGGCACGTGGCGGGCTCAGTGGGTTATGCAGCCGACTCTTGATTTCAGCTCGGGTCATGACCTCAGGGTGGTGGGATGGAGCCCCTCATCTTCGTCATCGGGCTCCACGCTCAGTGGAGAGTCTGCTCAAGGATTCTTTCTCTCTCCTCCTCTCCCTCTTCTCCCTCCCCACTCACACACTCTCTCTAAAAGAAATAAGTAAATCTTTTTTAAAAATGAACAAAATGGGGCGCCTGGGTGGCACAGCGGTTAAGCGTCTGCCTTCCGCTCAGGGCGTGATCCCGGCGTTATGGGATCGACCCACATCAGGCTCCTCTGCTAGGAGCCTGCTTCTTCCTCTCCCACTCCCCCTGCTTGTGTTCCCTCTCTCGCTGGCTGTCTCTATCTCTGTCGAATAAATAAAAAATAAAATCTTTAAAAAATAATAAGAAGAAATTAAAAAATAAAAATGAGCAAAAGACACTAATGCTTAATCAAAGAGGATATTATGGGGATAGCAAATAAGCACAAGAAAATATGTTCAATATCATTAGTCATTAGGGAAATGCAAATTAAAACCACGATGAGATATTACCACACAACGATTAGAATGACCAAAATAAAAACTACAGATAATATCACGTTCTGGCAATGATATGGAGCTCTCCTCCATTGCTGGTGAGAATGCAAAATGGAAAATAGTTTGGCAATTCCTTGTAAAGTTAAACATACATATATTTACGCGGAGACCCAATATCCCCACTCCTGGGCATTTACCCCAGAGAAATGAATATTTATGTCCACACAAAAACCTATAAATGTATAGTTATAGCATCTATACGTATAGTTGCCAAAAACTAGTATTAGCCCAAATGTCTCTGCATGGTTGAATGGATTTTAAAAAACCTGTAGAACGTCCATCCGGTGGAATCCTACTCAGCAATAAAAAGGAACAAACTTTTAGTACACAACTTGGATGAATCTCAAAGGCATTTAAGCTGAGGGAAAGAATCAAGCCTCAAAAGGTTACATGCTGTATGATGCCATTCGCACGCCATTCTCAAATGATAAAACTGGAGGGATGGAGGAAAGATCAGTGCCTGCCAGGGGATGGGGTGGGGGAAGGGCGGTAATAAAGGGATAACACAAGGGAGTGTTTTGGGGTGATGGAACAATCCTGTATCCTGACTATGGTGGTGGTTATATAAACCTATATATGTGTCAAAACTTACAGAACTACCCACTGGGTGGGGGGGGGGGCGCCTGGTTGGTTTAATCAGAAGAGCGTTCAACTCTTAATCTCGGGGTCTTGGGTGTAGAGATTACTTAAATATATAAAACTTCAAAAGAAGAGACAGAACTACCCATTAGTATGGCTATAACCAGGGGCTCTGGTTGGTTCAGCCAGTTAAGCATCTGCCTTCAGCTCAGGTCATGATCCCAGAGTCCTGGGCTCATGCTCGAGTCTGGCTCTCTGCTCAGCAGGGAGCCTGCTTCTCCCTCTCCCTCTGCCCCTCCCCCCTGCTCGCGCTCACTCGCTTTCTCTCTCACACACAAATAAATAAATAAATTTTTTTAAAAAAGGATGGCTATAACCAAAAAGAAAGATAATTACAAGTGTTGGCGAGGATATAGAGAAATTGGAACCCTGACACACGGCTGGAAGGAATGTAAAATGGTACAGCCACTTTGGAAAACAATCTGGCAGTCCCTCAAAAAGTTAAACATGTTACCATATCATCCAGTCATTCCACTCTCAATATATGCCCAAGAGAATGAAAATAAATGTCCACACAAAAAGTTGCACACAAATGTTCTTAACAGCATTACTTATAATAGCCAAAAAGTGGAAGCAACCCAAGTGTCCATCGACCAATGAATGGCTACACAAAATGTGGTACACCCATGCAATGAAATATTATTTGGCCATAAAAAGGAATAAAGTACTGATATATGCTACAACATGGATGAATCCTGAAAACATGCCCAGTGAAATAAACCCAACACAAAAGGCCACATATTGTGCAATTCCATTCATAGGTAATGTTGAGAACAGACAAATCCATAGAGACGGAGAACAGACTCATGGTTGCCAGGAGTTGGGGGGAGGGAAATGGGGAGTAAATACTAAACGGTACAGGAGCGCCTGGGTAGTGCAGTCGTTAAGCGTCTGCCTTTGGCTCAGGGCGTGATCCCAGCATTCTGGGATCAAGCCCCACGTCAGGCTCCTCTGCTGGGACCTGCTTCTTCTTCTCCCACTCCCCCTGCTTGTGTTCCCTCTCCTGCTGGCTGTTTCTCCGTCAAATGAATAAATAAAATCTTTAAAAAAAAATACTAGACGGTACAAAGTTTCTTTTGGGAATGATGAAAATGTTCTGAAATTAGCAGCAATGGTTGCACAACTTTGGGAATATACTAAAAGTCACTGAATTGTGTACTTTAAAAGGGTGAATTGAGGCTCCTGGCGGGCTCGGTCGGTGGAGCATGTGACACTTGATCTCGAGGTTGTGAGTTCGAGCCCCACGTTGAATGGAGAGATTACTTAAAAACAATTTTTTTTTTAAGGGTGAGGGGCACCTGGGTGGCTCAGTCGGTTAAGCATCTGACTCTTGATTTCGGCTCAGGTGGTGATCTCAGGGTCGTGAGTTTGAGCCCCGCTTCGGGCTCATGCGCTGGGTGTGCAGCCTGCTTGAAATTCGTTCTCTCTCTCTCCCTCTGCCCCTCCCCCCC
This sequence comes from Ailuropoda melanoleuca, assembly GCF_002007445.2. Lineage (NCBI taxonomy): Eukaryota > Metazoa > Chordata > Mammalia > Carnivora > Ursidae > Ailuropoda > Ailuropoda melanoleuca. The sequence continues at coordinate 26,797,170 of NC_048230.1, read as the reverse complement.
AAAAGGGTGAATTTTACAGTATGTGAATTATATGGACAAAAATACTCATAGAACTGTACGTCAACAGAAAAAACTTTTCATTAAATGTAACAAAAGTAAGCATCGTGTCTAGAGGGCAGGCACCAGGTTCTCACCTGTTTTGGGTCATACACACTAAATGCTTAAGACAGTGGTTCCCAGACAGCCACGCATTGGAACCTCCATAGACTTCTGATGTCTGGCAACCATCCCCAGACATTGTGATTAAATTGATCTGGGGTGCAAGCTGAGAGTTTGGAAAGCTTTCAGGGTGATTCTAACATGCAGCAAAATTGGAGAACCCCCGGCTTGGCAAATGGTTGATGAACAACCACTCCAGGGAGCCAAAAGTCAGCCCCCTCCCCCGCTTCACTTCAGAGAAATTCGATCGGATTTGTCCTTGGCCAAAAGAACAAATGCCATCCTTCCTGCTGTTCACCAAGCTGGACAGAAACAAATTAGAGGGGCGCCTGGGTGGCACAGCGGTTAAGCTTCTGCCTTCGGCTCAGGGCGTGATCCCAGTGTTATGGGATCGAGCCCCACATCAGGCTCCTCTGCTATGAGCCTGCCTCTTCCTCTCCCACTCCCCCTGCTTGTGTTCCCTCTCTCGCTGGCCGTCTCTATCTCTGTCGAATAAATAAATAAAATCTTTAAAAAAAAAAAAAAGAAACAAATTAGAACATTCCTTCCAGTTCCTTAAGGGCCCCTGCTCTCTCCGCAAACGTGTGGTTGATGAGATCATCCGCAGTTCAAGGAGAATATGTTCTTCAGGGCCGTGCCTCCTCCGTCCTGCTCAGGCTCTCTCGCTGGCCCCACTGGTAGTTGGGGACGGGAACGTGGAGGAGGAGGGAAGGAGCCACTTAATAACCACATTCTCAGTAGGATGTAGCAAGCTTTCTTCATTACCCTTCTAAGGGACATTCACATTTTCAAAGAAGACCAGATGCCCGACAAAGTCATGAATGGCTAAGGATAGACTCTGAGATGCTAGTCGGGGTGTTTTTGGAGGAGAGGGTCTCTTTCCCTTGACTTTTCAGGCATGTGACTGTACTGAGCTTTTGGATCCTGTTTTCTTAGAACAGAGAACAGAGAACAGAGAGTGAGATCGTAGCTAGCAGCCTTCCGATCACTTACTGACCGTGGTTTGAATTGAAATTTCATTCAGTTATGGTTAGATATTGTCTCTGGCATTTATTGTCTTTATTGGGGAAGGAATCTCATGCTTCATTGAAGGTGCTTTTGTATTTTCCACTGTTGTTTGATGCACGTGAGTCTTCTCTCCCTGACTTAGTTAACACTTTTGGTTGCAGATTACAAAAACCAACTCAAGGTTTAAGCAACAAGGGAGTTTACAGTAAGATTACAGGTGGGACTTGGAAAAGGTAAACCTTCAGGAGAGCAGGAATCCGGGAATATAAGATCAAGATCAGGGAGTAGAAACTGGGGCCCCACCCTAGTGGATGGGGAAGTTAGAGCTCAGAGAATAATAATCACCTAACATTAATTGGGTATTTACCATGTGCCAGGCACTGTTCTAAATCCTGCATGTTAATCCAATGAGGTTATTCTTACATCATCATCATCACCATTATTATTACTATTATTACGAGTAATAGTACAGTAGTATTACTATTGCCATTTCATAAATGAGGAAACTAAGATACACAGAAGATAAAGCAACATGTCCAAGGTCTTCCAACCTTTGAACCTTCCTGCATTTGAACTCAGGCAGTTTGGTTTCAGAATCTGTATATTTAACCGCCACGTGAATGATGCCTGTAAGAATTGTGCAGTGGGCAACCTGTATACCTGTATATAGCAGCCCTGCCAATGGATCAGTGTTTCTCAACAGGGGCACCAGGGGGATTGAGGACCAGATAATTTGTTGTGCAGGGCTATCTCAACCCCGTTTACTAAATGCCAGTACTAAACATTCAAATCATTGTGACAATGAAAATGCTCCCAGGGGAGAGTAGCAGCCTCAGTAGAGAACCCCTGGGATAAACAGACACCCACAAAAGGTGTTCCCCTCTCTATTTTGTGAGCCCCTTGAGACCTAATATCCATGTGTCTTCTTTTCCTCCTCCCCTAGCAACCGGCCCAGGGATCTGTGCATGAACTCACTCAATGCACAGGGCATGCTTGGAGCCTAGAGCCTGATGGTGCCTACAGTCCTCACCCCCAGGATCTGCCTGCGTGCTGAATGAATGCAGGTGTCCAATCTTATCAGCCTAAAATAATAAGGATGAAAATATGAGTCATACATGGTAGATTCACCTCAACAAGCCTTCACACACGTACCGCACTTTTCCCAGTTTAGAAATTAGTCGTTTCTATTATGAAAAAATAATGTAGCATTTTTTAACTTGGGGAAAGAGAAAAGTAGTTATACTCCTACTTCCGGCATAACTAGTCTGTTTTGCATGTTGCCTCCATTCCCTGTCTATACTCGCTCTTCGTGTACAGGTTATAGTCAAAGAACACCACCTGGGCTTCTGCTCTTTTCGGGTAACATTTATAAATGGTTTCCGTGTTGCTACGCCGTCTTCTGCAGAGTGTTCCATTACACTGATCTACTTTAATTATTATTATTATTATTATTATTATTAGTCCTTAGAAAAACCTTTATTACAAGCATTTTTAAGGATCTACTTTAATTTTAAGCAAACTTCCAAGTGCTAAATGTTTAGCTGATTTCCAGGTTTATTGGTTTTTGGTTTTTTGCTTTATCGGTAATGCTGCAATACACATTTCTATGCATATAACTCTGCTTCTGTTCTAATTATTCAGATAATTCCCAGAAATGGCCTTAGTGAGGCAATGGGTGTGGACATCTTTATGGCTCTTGGAACCAAGTTCCCTATCACCTTCCAAGAAATGAGCACCAATTGACATTGTTTCCTGGCAGTCTATGAGTGCACAAATTTCACTACACCGTCACCAGCATTAAAGACTCTTCTTTGTCCCCCCCCCAAGATTTATTTATTTATTAGAGAGAGAGAGAGACCACGAGCAGGAGGGGCAGAGGGAGAGGGAGAGAGAGAATCTCAGACAGACTCTGTGTTGAGCGCGGAGCCCGGCATGAGACTCCATCTCCCGACCCTGAGATCATGACCTGAGCCGAAACCAAGCGTTGGACACTTAACCTACTGAGCCCAGCCAGACACCCCAAGGACTCTTCATTTAAAAAAATAATTGTCCACGTATGTGAAATGGTGGTATGTCAGGTTGGCTTAAATTTGCATTTCTGTGACTTCCTGCATTTTCCTGCTGCTGTTTATTATTACAATACTCCTTATATTAATAACTTGCACACAGTGTCTAGAATGGTAATTCTTATCTTCATTGTACACATCACAGCCCCACGAGAGAGGTGAGGTCGAGTTGCCCGAGTTCATGGCGTCGGTCAAACTTAGAAGGAAGCTTCGTCCAGTGCTCTTTCCGGCCACCCACCTCCTAGCCTGCCCCTGCTCCCCCTGCTCGGACGCGCTCAGGGCTGAAATCAGCTTGTAGGGTGCAGTTCCCACCCAGGAGTCCCTGAGGGGCTGGTGCAGAGGGCCCCGGAGGCTCTGGAGTTAGCACCCATCTCTTTCCCAGTAACCGGCTCCCATCAAAGGGGCAGAGACAGCCCCCAGAGCAGGTCCCGGCACCTTAGCCTCCTTCTCTGCCTTTCTGTTCCGGGCCCCATAGAATGAAAGGAGGCGCTCCCAGTGTTTCACCTCTGATATATTCCTTAGGGTTGTGATTCCCAGACTTGGCTACTTCCCAAAATCCCTTGGGAGAAACCTTCCCACTTTTCACACACAGATTCCCCGTCTCTGGAGTCAGAATCTTCAGAGGTTAGGGCCTGAGGAGCTACGGGGTTTAACCGCCCTCCCACCCCAGGGAATGATGAGGCTCACCTAAGTTTAGAAGCCATTGCCTTAGGGTTCATAAGATCACCCAGGGGTGCTTGTTAAATATGCAGATTCCGGTCTATCTGGGGTCTGGTATGGGCATTTCTACTAGCGTGCCGTCCACAGACCACACAACGGTGACCTTTGGGGACTGGGAAAAGGCCTCGGTGACCTTTGGGGACTGGGAAAAGGCCTCGCAAGGCACCGCTTTTGCAACTGAATCAAAACGTAGACAAACCCCCACTGGAAAGGCTCTTCCTTCTCCCCAGAGGAACCGGCTAGACTTCTTGTAAACCCGGTTTTCTTGGGAATAAGCACTGGAGAGTGGAGCGAAAGGAGAAGCGCTTTTCTGCACAGGAGAAAACTCTCCCTCCCAAGCAGAAGGGGGGGCTTCGGGGGCCAGTGTGGCAGGTGGTGTTTATCTGCAATCACGGGCTATTCACCAGACTTCCAAACCGCCTCTTAGATGCAAATCGTTCATCAGCACCATCTTGCAGCCCTTCATCCCGGGCACTGGCAATTTCAGTCGTCTTTTGTTCCCCCTTTCCCAAATCAAACTCCCCCAGAGCCAGCGGAGCCCGGAAACCACACAAAGGCACCCCTTCCCATGTGAAAGGACAGGCCATCTACCCCAGGGGGTGGATCCCCAGCTCCCCGGCTTAAAACTGGCAGTCAGGTTTGTTTGCTTAGGCAAAATCACAACGATGTTTTTGCATGGGTTCCAAAATATTTCCTCCCTTTATTGGAGGAGGGGTGAGAGGATATTTAACTTCAGACTTCTAGCAATCTTCGACTACCTTACTCTCCACCAAATAGTTATCTGAGGGCAGGAATCTGGGGAATCTCAGCCCAGATCAAGTCATTTGCTTATCTGTCTTCACTGCGGATGTACAGAGTGTCAGAAGCAACGGCCTCGAAGACAAAGGACTGGGAAAGCCACAGTGTCTCTACATTGTGACCTGCAAACATAGGTTTTGAGCTGGGAAAAACCATGATGGAATTACAGTGGCAGTGAGAAAAATCTTTTTAAAAAGCTCTCAAATTGATCAAGATTAAAAGGAATTCTAATACCCAGTGTTGGCAAGGGTGGAAGAAGTGGGCAGCCCACTCTTCTGCTCTACTTCCTGGAGGGCAACTGGTCAGTTGGTGTCACAGGCCCTAACAATTAGGCAAATCCCATGCCACCGCAGACACACTTCTGGAATTTATTCCGGGGAAGGGGGGCGGGGGGGGGTCATATATGCACGGATACTACTTGCAGTGATATTTGTAATCTTTTAAAATGTTCAAGGACAAAAGAATAAAAAGCGTGGAGTAGACATACACAGGGATCTTAGTAAGCTCTTAAAAAATAACGTCATGGAACAGGAGTTGGCAAACCACACCCACGGGCCAAATGGACCTGCCTCGTGCTTTTGTAAATAAAGTTTTAATGGAACACGGCCATGCTCCTTTTTTGCGTCCATGACTGCTTTTGTGCCGCATTGCAAGTACGTAGCAGTTGCAACAGACCTTCTGGCTTGTAAAGCCTGAAATATTTACTATCTGCACCTTTATTTTAAAAAGTTTCAGGGCGCCTGGGTGGCTCAGTGGGTTAAGCGTCTGACTCTTGATTTTGGCTCAGGTCATGATCTCATGGGTCCTGGGATGGAGAACCCAAGGAGACTTAAGATTCTCTCTCTCTCTCTCCCTTCTGCCCCTTTAACCGCTCATGAGCGCGTGCACTAAATAAATAAACAAACAAATAAGTAGAATCTTTGAAAAAGTTTGCCACCCCTGCTCTGGAAGAATATTCACTGACAAACAAAAATGTTTATGATATATTTCTAAGTGAAAATAAAAAATCAGGGGCACCTGGGTGGCTCAGTCATTAAGTGTCTGCCTTCGGCTCAGGGCCTGATCCCAGGGTCCTGGGATCGAGCCCCGCATCGGGCTCCTTGCTCCACTGGGAGCCTGCTTCTTCCTCTCCCACTCCCCCTGCTTGTGTTCCCTCTCTCTCTGGCTGTCTCTCTCTCTCTGTCAAATAAATAAATAAAATATATTTTAAAAAATAATGAAAGAAAATAAAAAATCAGGCCACCACATAATGTCATTTTTGTTATGCATAGAAAATAAGACTGAAAGAAATTCAAATAACAATGGTTTTCTCTGGCAGGTGCGTCTGTCTGTTTCTGACAGCCTTCTCACGTCGGTCCACACTGTACGCGTACTTCTTCCATGATGGGCAAGAGGGAAGAGGAAAGAAAAGAGTAACTGGGAGTTGTATCCTACATGGGTCTCGCTTCAGTCCCCGTTTCCACTCTTGTCTCCTGATCCCCATCTGAATCCCCAACTCCATCCCCCAAACCCTTCCCAAGTAGGTCCTTGCCCCAGCCCCCACCCCAATCTTGTCTTGCTTTGCAAAATCCCTGCTCAAAAGAAAAAAAAATAATAATAATTCCTATTATTCCAGGGCGGAGGCTACATCAGCATTTGTGCCTGGGGACCTGAGAGGAGGGAGGGGGGAGGAGAAGAAGTGAGTTTGTTTGTTTATACTGGTTGTGCCTTTGAACTAAAAAAACAAACTTTAATAACGTAGGCATTCAAGGCCTTAGCCCGTCCTTCAAACCAAGAATTCCTCAGCTTTGTCGCAGTCTAGGACACTAGGAAGCCACTGGGCTGAGGTCGAAAACCTGAATACTGAGCAGCATTTCCGTATTGTAAAGGGACCACCTTCACTCTTGTACCCATTCAACGACGTGCTCCCAAGCACTCCCTGGTACCAGACAGAGGCTACCTCAAAAACTGCAGACAAGCTTGGCCCTTTGAAGTAGGAATAACACCCTCTTAATAAGCACCTCTAATGTCTGCACCGCACATTACCGTGGTCACCTCTCTCTTACACACCGATGTCGTTCTGTTTCTCCCTACTCAATGTAGAAACACTTTGACATTACCAAGCACCTCCCCTGTACGTGGCCCCACAAGAAGTATTAAAAAAATATAAGCATGGCAACAAAGTGGCCCTCAATCAAGTGGCACATCAGGATCACGTGGGGAGCTTTAAAAAAACGACAGATGGGGCGCCTGGGTAGCTCAGTCGTTAAGCATCTGCCTTCGGCTCAGGGCGTGATCCCGGCGTTCTGGGATCGAGCCCCACATCAGGCTCCTCCGCTATGAGCCTGCTTCTTCCTCTCCCACTCTCCCTGCTTGTGTTCCCTCTCTCGCTGGCTGTCTCTCTGTCACATAAATAAATAAAATCTTTAAAAAATAAAAATAAAAAAAATAAAAATGAAAAAACGACAGATGTCAGAACCTGCGTGGGGTGCAGGCCAGGAATTTGATTTTGAAAGCTCCCCCAGAGAGCTCTCCCTTATGCAAGGCAACGGTCCATGTGAGTTCAAGAGGTGGTTCTGGAACTTGGCTGCACACTGGAATCACCTGGAGAGTCTCAAGATCCCAGGGTCCAGTCTGGCACCCAGAACAATTAAATCAGAGTGTGTGTGGGTGGACCAAAGCACTGGTATGTTCTCTAGCTCCCCGGTGACCCCAGCGGGCAGCCAAGGTTGAGAACCACTGAACTGAAGGAATTCAGAGCTGATAAGAGGACAGGCCAGAGTGGCCCAAGAATGTTCTGCAGGAGATGGGATCTGAGCCATGGCTTCAAGAAGGAGCAGAAAAGAGGAAAGGAATTTGAGGGTGGAGAATGCCACAAGGACACATTTGGCTCAGGCAAAAGATTCGTCATGAGAAATAAGGCCGGGAGCATCGGGCGGGGCCCGATGTCAAGGGGTCCAGAATGCCAAACAAGGGGTTTAGCTTAAACCTAAGAGATAGTCATAGAAGATCTTGAGCAAGGAGGTGACTGATTTAAGATTTGGGGGAAGATAAGTCTGAGAGTTGATAGCAAGTTTACATAGGAGCCAGCAGAACCAAATAGGAGATTGTTAAAGATTTTCTAAAGTGATTAGATCTAGTAGTGGAGAGGGTGCAGAGAGACACACATTCTCACATACTGCTGGGGGGTGTATAAATTAGCACAGCTTTTCCAGAAGGCCGGGCAGCCCTAGCCCTTAGGGTGCCTTTGTGAGAATTGAAGCAAGATGCCCGTCCCTCCACGTACACACAATCCCATGCCACAGAGCGTGGCTCGGCGAGCAGAGCTGAAGCTGAATTTTCAACCCTGTCTTGCTCCCCTTGACACTGACCCCATGTGCAAAAAACAGCCCCCACAATTATCTGCAGCAGCCCTGCCATGGGGCAAGTTCCCAAAGTCATAGGACTGCCCATCATCAGCCTCCGCTATGGTCACTAAACATGGAGCATATAGGGACTGTTCCTACACTGGGACAGGTTCATCAGAGAGCTACGTGTATCTTGGAAGTGCCCAAGAAAGCAGGGAGGGTTCCGGAAGAACTTGGACCGGGACAGAACACATCAGTGGCAAGCATCGTTGATCACCTGTTCATCAGATAGTCCCTCGTCTGTCTTGATTCAGAGCCCTGCTTTTCCCATACAGTCGTGTGCCCAGCACCAGCGATGACTTGGGATTGGTCTAAACCATTCCTGCTAATTGCTGTCCCCTTTGCCAGCGATCGGTCCATGGGAGCATATCAAGGGTTGGAGCTATCAGCAATAAAAGGATTCGCCTTGCCCGAAAGAGAGAAGTATGTGAAGCAGAAGCCCTTCTCCTGCCACCAAGACCTGACCATCCACATCGCTGTGTCCTGTTTGGAGCCAGCTGTGAGAGGACATGCTGGAGCTGCGACAGCCACCTCAAAACCAGGAAGCGTCTCAGCTTCTCAGAGATCCTGAGCCAAGAGAATCCCTGAGATTCTGACTCAGCGCCCTGACCTTGCCGAGCAGCTGAACTAATCCTGGAACCGCTTACCCCCAGACCTCATGTTTTGTGAAATAACGAAATGCCTTTACAATTTGAGTTCCCGTTCTCTAGGTAACATATCACTTACAGCGCTGAACACATCTGAACATTCCAAACACTTGCAAATCGATTTGTTCCACAAGAACCTAACGAGCCCCTGCTTGATCCCCGGGACTTAAAGATGGGTGAATTTTCAGCCCTCTGGACGCTTCAACTCTAGAGGGAAAGACAGACATTAAAACAAATAAACCCATGGGAGACGTGCTCTAGCAGAAGTAAGAATAGAGTAGTGCGGGATGACAGAAGGCAAAGTGACTTGGTCTAACAATAAGAGGATATATGGACGGCGTTTTGTTTTAGACTTTAGCTTCGAGGGATATCCAGGTGAAGGTGTGTGTGATGCTGTGGGCAAGAGATCTGAATTACACATATACACCTGGGAGGTATCGGTAGAAAGCCAGGGGTTGAAGTCATGGGAGTTGCTAGCATCTCTCAGTATATCAGGCAGGGATGCTTTTGGCAGCTTAAAAATGAGAACAGCAGCGCCAGCCCAGCACTGCTGCCTTTATCGCCTTAACCAGATCACAGCTGCTGGGCAGCATGGTGATGATCGAGCCCGTGGGTTCTTCTCCCCAAGCTCACAAGAAGGGTGCTGCAGCTCCAGGCACTATAGCCTCATAGCTTTTTTTTTTTCTTAATTATTTTTCTTTAGATTTTTTTTTTAAAGTAATCTGTACTCCCCAACGTGGGGCTCAAACTCACAATCCTGAGATCAATAGCTGCACGCTCCACCAAGGGAGCCAACCAGTTGCCCCTTTCGCCATCTCCTGATTAAAGGCAGGAAGGGCTGCTTCTCCTGAAATCCCTCCCACCCAAGCTTCTGTTCATGGGCCGTTGGCCAGGGCTACGTCATGTGTCCACCCTGAAACAAATCACGTACCAAGACACATTTTTTATTATGATTTATTTTTTGGACCAATCATGATTCATCCCTGGGCAGAGAGGAGGGGTCTTCCTCCCTGAACAAGAAGAAAAGGCAATGTGGAATGGGCCTCCAACAGCATCCTCCACTCCCTGAAGGAGCCCAGAGAATGGACAAAGGCCAAAGACAGAGAACTGGGAACTTGTCAACATTTTCAGGATGGTGGGGGGGCAGGGGTTTGGTAAGGGAGGTAGAGATGGAGGAGAAGAGGTCAGAAAAGCAGGAGGAGGGAGTTCCAGGCGACAAGAAAAAAGAATTCCCAGAAGGAGGAAATGGCCAACAGCTTCAAACATTATTAGGGAGGTCAAATTGATGAGGACAATCCTAGAGGCCATTAGTCTTGGTGAGTAGGAGGTCACTCTTGACCTTGGTAAGAGAGTTGCCAAGAACATAAAAACATATGGAAAGGGGTGAGTGGGAGGTAAAGAAGGGAAGTGTGCAGGCAAATGGAAGAAACAAAATATGCAGCCAGAGGGAAAAACCTTGGAGGGAAAAGCTATATTGAGCACAGAGTCGCTAGAATCCTGAGCTAGAGGCAGACCTGATTGGAACTAAGCAGGAAGACTTGACCAGCTTCCTCTCCTGCATATTCATCAGGGGCCTTCTTGCCAGCTTGAGAGAGTGAGTGAGACAGTAGCGCCTCTTCCACCCCGGCTCCACGATTAATTCCCATTTCCCTTGGGGCTTGGCACAAAAGGACTAAATCATGCTCTCCCACCATCTGGGCGATTATGGTCTCCCATCAGCTGGTACAAAATGAAGGGTTTGTGACACTTAGTGGCAACCCTGCCCCCACCACATCTGGGCCTTCATCTCTTGAATTAGCCAAATCAGGGGACATTTGGAGATGTATTGTGATTCAAGTGATGGAATAAATAACCCCTTGGCCAGGCTGCACTCCAAGCCTCCCAGTCTTCGTCATGCTTAATTGCAGAAGGTAAAAGAGGTGTGACTGGCTCTGCTCTCTGAAGTCTTGGGGAAAACACAGGCGTCTGGGCAGGAGGGTGACAGCAGGAATGTCCCCAGCCTTGGGTCCTCCTATGGGGCCTTCCTGGAGCTTCCCCATCTGCTGTTCACCCTGGACCCATGACCTAGAGCAAAGGGATATCTTGGGTTGTCTGGGGGAGGCCATGCTGGGCAGACGCCAACCAAAACTTGGGAAGGACTGATATGAGAGTTCTGTGATCCTAGAGCCCCGATGTGTCCCTCTATCCTGGCACCAATCACACAGCACTGGAATCCTCTGGGACTTCTCTGTCCCATAGACTGTTTGCTGCCTGAGGGCAAGGAGCAGATCTGCCTTTTTCACACTACTCTCTGCCCAGTGGGCAGAATAGGGACTAACATCAAGTTAAACTCAAGGGGTGTTGACCATGTGAGCAAACAAACAAATGAATGAAAGAATGAGAGGGTGTAGAGAATATATTCTGACCAAAAACACTCCTCAAAGGGCATTTCTTCAGGAACCACCATGTGTCCATGGGGCAAGAGGGGTTGGGGACAGTGTGTCACTGGGATCGTGCCTTCTGATAGGAAGATAACTGGTTGGGCCCGTCTCTTGGTCCCCTTTGGATTACAAAGTACCTTCATACCTGGTCTCACATGCAATATTCCCAATCACCTTGATAGGTTGGGAAAGAAGAGGAAATAAGCCAAATGAAATCCTAAACAGATTCAGTAAGGAATTTCTTAGCCCTGTCAGGGATGCAATCAGGACAGAGAATTCCCTTCCCATTTGTCATGAATTAATCCTACAACAGGGATTACATTTCCCATTTTACAGATTAAAAACAAAAACAAAAACAAAAATTAGCTCAAAGGGACAAAATGCCTACTTGTGTTTGCACAACTAGTAAATAGAAAAGCAAGAACTGGAACCTGAGCCAAGACCAACCCTCTTTCCACTTTACTCCCTAGCCTCTTTGCACAACCCTGCCTCCCTTTGTGTACTATTTCCCATCAGCAAAGCCATCCTCTCCTCTAAAAACACTGCATATCCCAAGGAGGAGCAAAGCTGCTAGGGAGAGAGTTTAAACCCATCCTCGGGCCAACCAAATGCTTCGCCTAGGTTTCTTTATTCCCAGCCTGGAGTATTCCCAGCCCCAACCGGCCAGGCATTCAGGAGCGAGCCTGTATCTGGCCTCAAGCTTCCCGATGTCTTGTGGGCCCATCCTCCCAGGAGACACGCCAGCTTGGGGCAGTAGAGTCAACCCAAGCACCTGTGAAATGCTGGAGCAAGACTTTTTTTTTTTTTTAAGATTTTATTTATTTATTCGACAGAGATAGAGACAGCCAGCGAGAGAGGGAACACAAGCAGGGGGAATGGGAGAGGAAGAAGCAGGCTCCCAGGGGAAGAGCCTGATGTGGGGCTCGATCCCAGAACGCCGTGATCATGCCCTGAGCCGAAGGCAGACGCTTAACCGCTGTGCCACCCAGGCGCCCCCCCCCCCAGTAGCTATTATTAACTCTCGAGGTGACATTGTGCTATTCAGGGGCCGGGAGGGAGTTCAGCCTTCTCAGCACACCTCACCCCCTGCCCCGCCAACCCCAGCTCCCTGGGAACTCAGAACTCTTCATCTCCCAAGTGGCATTTCCATCTATTTAGGTGCCCAAGTGAGAAACTTCTAATGTGACACCAAACTCTCTGAACTGCTTGTCTTAACTTTCTTTCGGCTGCATCCGACTGTCTCCCTGAGCCCAGCCCCTGTTATTTCTTACAGCTTTCACTCTTCCCACCCTGTAATCTACTTTTCACACGGCAGCCAAAGCCAAAGTCTATACATAAACCAGATCCTGTTATTGCCCTGCTGAGAACTCTCCATCGGCTTCCCATACTTGGAATAGGAACTTCCATCTACGTGCTCTAGCTTATGGGGCTCTCCTGGTTCCTGCCTACCTCGTCCACCTCCTTTGGGACCAGGGACCCTCCCTCTGAATCGCAGGCCAAACAGGGCTCTTCTGTTCTGTGAACACTTCCAAGCCCTTTCCTGCTCTGAGACGACACTCCCCCTACTTGAAGTCTCCTTGCGGCTACTCTTCTCCTTGCAGACTCCTTGCTGACAGGGTGGGCCAACAGGACATCCTTTTCATCCTTCAACTCTTTGTTAAATGTCACTCCCTTAGAGAGGTCTTTTCCTTTTCCGATCACTCAGTGTAATGCAGCTCCCTCCTCCTCTCCCCTGCTTGTCATGTAAGACCCTTAACAAATGTATATTTATATATTGATGGCTTCATTCATTTCATATCTGTCTCCCCCCTAGACAGCAAGCGTCCCGAGGAAAGACCACTTCTGTGTTGTCCTTGCCTGTGCCGCCAGTGCCCAGCCCACAGCAGATGCTCAATAAATACTCACTGAATGTTGGAGGAGCCCTGGTCTCCAGCCAGAGCCCTGGGGCATTGAGGGGGGGCACCGGGCTGTCTGTGGAGACAGCACCCAGCAGGTCTGCTTTGGATTTTGAAGCAACATCCATGCTTCATCCCATTAGATGCCCCTTCCTCTGAGAGGCCTTCCCTGATCTCCCCAGCCATGTATCTCCTTTCCTCATTGTTCTCCGTGATAGTCCCTGTTTCTTGAAAGCCTTTATCATAATCTGAAATTTCCTGTTCATTTATCCGTTTATCTATTTGCTATCTTTCTTCTCTGAAAGAGAAGAATTTAAATTATTAATTTAATTTTAATTATTATTTAAAAAAATAATAGCTACTGGGGATGCCTCAAAGTTTGATCTCAGTATAGAACCAAAATGTGGTACTCTGCTCAGCTTCATCGTTGGCCTTTGGAAGACGGAACTGTGAAGGAAGACGGAACTGTGAAATGTCTCCTTCAACGGCATTTCTGAGCTTGTATATGATTGGATCCTGTGGCCACATACTTTGCCTTCATATCTCGCCAGTATAATGACATCAGTAATCCAAGGAGGGCATGTCGTTCCAGTTTATTGGTATATGTGACTGTTCTATGTCCATGCAGGCAAGCATTCCCAACGTAACTTGGAGTGAAAATCTCCTTGTGTGCTCTGTGTGTGGAAATTTTTTTTTTTTTAGTTTTGTTTTCTTTTGTTTTAAGTAAGCTCCACGCCCAGTGTGGAGCCCAGTGCAGGGCTTGAACTCACAACCCTGAGATCAAGACCTGAGCTGAGATCAAGGGTTGGTCACTTAGCCAACTGAACCACCGAGGTACCCTAAAGATTTTTTTTTAATATTTTATGTATTTATTTGAAAGTGAGAGAGCCCAAGCAGGTGGAGAGGCAGAGGAAGAGGGAGAAGCAGACTCCCCACTGAGCGGGGACCCAGGCACATAGGGCTCCATCTCAGGACCCTGAACCACCACCCGAGCCAACGGCAGAGGCTTAACCAACTGAGCTACCCAGGTGCCCCCTAAAGATTTTATTTTTAAGTAATTTCTACAACCAACGTGAGGCTCAAACTCAAGACCTCAAGGTCGAGAGTTGCATGCTCTCCCGACTGAGCCAGCTGGGTGCCCCATGTGTTAAAATTACTGTCTCGAGGTAAAAATGCTTTAACAATGCGTTAATGATGTGAAAACTGGCAGTTCTATATATAAAAACAGTGTAGAATTTTGAAATGGTGGTCTAAAGAAATAAATAGACAATTATGTAAATAGAAGGACAGTGTGTTGGCTAGATCAGCGGGTTTTGTTTTTTTTAAGATTTTATTTTTAAGTAATCTCTACACCCAATGTGGGTCTCAAACTCATGACCCCAAGATCAAGAGTCACACGCTCCACCAACTGAGCCAGCCAGGTGCCCCTAGATCAGTGCTTCTTAAACTTAGAGACAATCAGAATCACCTAGAGAGCTAATTGAAATACAGATTCTAGGAGGCTTATCTCCTAATATATTTTTTTAAGATTTTATTTATTTATTTGTCAGAGAGAGAAAGAGAGAGAGAGAGCACAAGCAGGGGGAGCGGCAGGCAGGGGGAGAAGGAGGCTCTCTGCTGAGCAAGGAGCCTGATGCAGGACTCGATCCCAGGACACTGGGATCATGACATGAGCCGAAAGCAGCAGCTTCACCTACTGAGCCCCCAGACATCCCAGCAGCACGTTTCTTGCCAACAATCATTAAATGTCCAAGAAGACTTTCATCATCATCTTCTGCTACAGAAATCTGGGATATGTTTCTTGGGTATCACCAGAAAATACACTGGTGCTTCATGGGAAATGTCATGGAAAGCAAGACACTGGTTATCCTCAAAAATGATTTTAACTGGCATTGCCTTGCAAATGATCTTCCTAAAAATTTTCTTTTTTTTTTTTTTTAAGTTTTTTATTTAAGTCATCTCTACACCCATCACGGGCTCAAACTCACAACCCCGAGATCATGGATCTCACACTCTTCTGACGGAGCCAGCTGGGTGCCCCTAAAACAAGAACTTTTAAATTATTTTTTTTATTTAAGAAAACAGGAGTGCCTAGGGGCGTCTGGGTGGCTCAGTCATTAAGCGTCTGCCTTCGGCTCAGGTCATGATCCCAGGGTCCTGGAATGGAGCCCTGCATCCAGTTCCCTGCTCACAGGGAAACTGCTTCTCCCTCTTCTCCCTGGTTGTGCTCTCTCTCTCTCTCAAATAAATAAAATCTTTTAAATTTGTGGTCTAATTTGGAGAGACAGACACAATAAACAAGTAAATTGCTAGTCTTTACAAAAACCATGTAAAGTAAGTGCTATCATGATCCCCATTTTTAATTTTTTTGAAGTAATTTCTACACCCAACTCACAGCTCGAACTCACAACCCTGAGAGCAAGAGTCCCATGCTCCACTGACTGAGCCAGCCAGGTGCCCCAGTGATTCCCATTTTTAAAATGAGGAATCTGGGGGCACCTGGGTGGCTCAGTCAGTGGAGTGTCCAACTCAAGCTCCCCCTCAGGTCTTGATCTCACGTTGGGCTCCACATAGGGCATGGAGCCTAGTTAAAAATAAGAATAAAAATAATAAATAAATAAAATAAAATAAAATAAAATGAGAAATCTGAAGGGTGCCTCGGTGGCTCAGTCAGTTGAGCATCTGACTCCTGGTTTTAGCTCAAGTCATGGTCTTGGGGTCCTCGGATCGAGCCCGCGAGGGGTTCTGCACTCATCAGGGAGTCTGCTTGAGGATTCTCCCCCACACACACACCTCCAGCTGCTCGCTCACGCCTGCTCGCTCTCTCTAAAATAATTTTTTTTTTGTTTTTTTTGTTTTTGTTAATGAGACAGAGAGAGGTTGCGGGGTTTGCTCAGTCTCACGGCTGGAAAGCTACAGAGCCGGATTCAGATGCGGCAGCTGGACCCCAGAGGCCACACACACTGCACTTCTATGCTATTCTGATCTCTCCAGTAACAGCCCCTTGTGGGAATCCAATGAGAGAAAGTGTGTGAAACAGCTTTACAAACATTGGAGCTGATGATGTGGTGGCCAAGGCCAGCTGAGACCACGACGGGCGGCAGGAAAGTGACCTCCAGTTTCCCATTCAGGCACCACGAGGCCGGCACCTCTTCCTCAGCCACCCTTCAGCCCTGGGGTTCCCCGGGAGGCCTCTGATGGGAGTGGTGGGGAAGCTGCAGGATAAGCAAAATGATCAACTCGGCTCCCTTCCTGGTGGCTCAGAAGCCCCACAGTGGCACAGCCCGGAACACTGCCTCGCTCTTCAGCCACACTTGTATTCAGGGTCCTCATATTGTAGGAAGGGAAGTCCCATAGGCAACGTGACTAAAGCTGGTGACACAGGCGCCCAGGCCGGCCTCCTCCAGGCACCAGCATCCAGGCCCCAGAGAGAGGCGGGAGAATGTGTCCCTGGCCGTCTGCACCCCGGGGGTGAGGGCTGGGGGCTGGGGATGCTAGGACTTCCCTGCAGACAGAACAGATGGTTGTTGCTTGACGAAGGCACGCTGCAGTCCCTCACAGACCCTCGCACACACGCCCACGTGCACAGAACAGGCTCCTGCCGCAGAAAGGGGCTCGTGAGACCTTACAAGAGGGCGCTCCTGAGTTCCCGGCTGACTGACTGAGTGCATCGGTGGAAGGATAAATAACAGATCACATTTGAAAGCACATTACAGCTGACAAAGCATTGTCACTTACATCAGTGCATGAAGTCCTCCAGAAAGAATGACGAGATGGGTGTCACAGTATCCCCATTATATGAATGAGAAAATTGAAGCTCAGAGAATTAATGTCCATTTGTCCAGGTCTCACAGCTGATCAAGGGCATTTACTGAATGAATGAGGGAATGAATGAATGAGTCGGTAAGCCAGGACCTGAAGGATGTTGTCTTCTCTGGATCCGGCACTGTTTCTACCATATGTGATACTATTGTCCTCAGCCGGAGTTCAGCAGCCTCCTCTGAGGAGTTGAAGTTGGAGGCGTTGTGAAAAAGACTGTACAGAAATGTCTCCTGGAGGGCTGATGTCACCTTCTCCGCTGACGCCTTTCTGTGGACAGGGACCCGTCCTCCAATCCCACCAAGCCCTTGCTATCACAGCCATCCCAGACCACCCCAGGCTGCTGAGTTGTAACACACCTACTCACTGGCCCGTCCCCCTTCATCTGCGAGCTCCGGGAGCACTGAGCCTTGTCGCCTGTGTGCCCCAGCAGCTGGCATCAACCAGGAAATGAGTGAAAAAAGGGATGAGGTATGTGGCAGGTCTTCCTTCCCTATGTTCTTCACAACAAGGAAACAGCCATAGACCGACCCCCAGGATTCTGTCCGATGGCTTGGTGACAAGGGAATGTACGGAGCCAGTTCTGAAAATCCATAATCAGTTTCCCTCCCTCTCTCTCCCTCCCTTCCTCTCTCTCTCTCTCTCCCTCCCTCTCTCCCCTAGAAAGCCCACCAATATTTAGAAGGCTAAATATCAACAGGGCAATTTCAGCTCCCAGGGAGCAAAAGGGGACAAGGGCATCCCAGCTGCTCCAATCAGGACAGCCCCAAAGAGCTAAATTTTCTTTCTCCCTCGAAAGGGCCCAATAGCATGCTTCCACCCACGTCTTGGCTCTCCCACACCCCCTTTGCTGTCTCCCTGCAGACAGCCGATGCTGCCACCCTCCCACCCAGCCCTCTGCTAGCAGAGCTCTGAACACCCAAAAAGGAAAAACGATTGTGCTGAGCGAAGACAGAGCCAGGGAGGAAGGGAAGGGCGGTTTGCTGCCAGCTGACGTTCTGCAGACTGGCTGCCTGTGTCTGTGCCAAGGGTGTGGCCACCAGCAAACTCAGAGAGAGATGGGAGGGCGAGAGAGAAAATGTACTGATAGCAACAGCACATCCTGAGCCCTACCTTACAGTCTTATCTCCAGCTCTACTGAATTGGCCTCCCCAAGAGGGAGGACGAGATCAAAAGCCTAGAGATGACCGAGAACTACAGGAGGTCACACATTCATGCCACAAACATTTCCTGGGCACACTACGTGCCGAGCAACACACGCAGCACAAGGAAGGCAGATGTGAAAGGCAGCATACCTGCGCCTGGGAGGTCTCACATTGGAGTGGGAGCCGCAGGCGTGTTAACAGCGGTTGTAGTGTGAGCAGTGGTGAGGGAGACATGAGCCCTGGACACAGAAGAGGTCGGAGGAGGGCCACTTCACCCAGATTCCAGAGCAAAGGATAGGCAGAGTCTGCCTGGAGAAGGTGACATTCAACACGCTGAGTCGTGAAGGGGAGGAGGAATGAGATAGTGAAAACAGGAGGAGAGGCCCTCTGAGGCAGCAGGAATAGGCGCCATGATTTGGTGAAGGGTGAAAAAGAGGAGTGGTCAGAGTATGAGAGCTTTGGTCACACATGCAAAGGAGCTGGGATGTTATTTTAAAGACATTGAGCTTTCGGGGTGCCCTGGGGGCTCAGTTGGAAGAGCATGTGACTCTTCATCTCAGGGGTCATGAGTTCCAGCCCCACGTTGAGGGTAGAGATCACTTAAATAAATAAAACTTAAAAAAAAATTAGAGACAGTTGGGCTTTCATCATAAGGCTTTAGGAAGAGGTGACTGCTCAGACTTGATCCCCAGGGCACTAGATGGGAGAGTGGGAGACTGAGGGGGGTAGGGTGGTAACCCTACAAACAGATGGTGACCTGAACTTAGGGCCATTCCCGTGGGAGGAAGAGGAGGACACAGATCAGTGAAGTCTGTGGGAAATAGAGTTACTGGACAGGGTAACCTGCATGGAGGGGCAGAGTAGGGGACAGGGAGAAGAGGATGATGTCCAAGTCCTGCCTTGGCTGTTGAGTGGGTCAGATGAATGGGGATGGGCAATCTGGGCAGAGGAGCAAGTTTAGAGAGGAAGCGGATGAGTTCAGCATGGGGTCTCTCGAGTGGAAGGCACCTGCAGACATCCAGGGAGAGATACTCAGCAGTGCAGGGGAGGTAAGGTGGGGACTCAAGAAGGGGTCTGGACTAGAGATGAACACTTGGGAGTCAGTGAAACTGCTGTGGTTAAAACCATGGGTGTGAGGAGATGGCTCAAAGGGAATATGCATGTCTGGGAAAGTGTAGACACCATCTTCCTGCCCACAGGAACAATGGGCTGAGACAACATAAGTCTGATGCGTAGGTCAGAACGGACGCTCAACCAACTGCAGTTAAATGAATAGTAGGTCCAGGAAAAGTCATGGATAATTATTTAGCCTAATGTTTTGCTCCCAAACGTGATCAGCAACATTCCCCTCCTTCTTTCAAAACTTTCTGTCCTATTGTCTCTTGTTCCTGATAACTGGGTAGTCCTTCGAACTCCCACCTCAAATCCCTCCTATCAGCCTTCCAGCCTTTGCAATCCTGAGTCCTGATTGCCTTGCTCACTGTATTCACCAACTGCTCACCCTCTCTGCCTGCCTCCTACACTCTCCCTTGTCTGATATTTTTAAACTGTTTTATTTTCAGACAATATTTGTCACTGCCATCAGCTGCCTATTTGAGGTATTTTCATCAAATATTGTATTTGTGTAGTTAAACCATAACTTTCTATGGAGGAAAACAATGGCACAAAAAATCCAAAAATGATCAATTTAAAAGACTTCTAATTGGGAAGCTACTTTGGCCCTTGCATCTGAATATAGGTGTGTTAAAATCAAATTCAAGCCAAATGGCCATCTCAGGGGAATTGATGCAAGAGGAACTTGCCTAGAAACCACCTCATTGTTCCATCCCTAGGACTTCAACACAGCACGCAGCCTTCTATCCATCCATCTTTCTATTCACTCATTTGGTCCATCTATCTATCTTCCAACTCATCCATTTATCCACTTATTCATCCATCTATCCCTCAACACATCTATCTGTCTATCTATCTATCTATCTATCTATCTATCTATCTATCTATCAGCTGTCTGTCTGTCTGTCTGTCTAAAAACATGTTTGAATGCCTGTTCCTGTACTACACTAGACTAGTCACTGGGGGATATGACATAAACAAGACATGGAATCAAGAATCTTCGAGTCCAAATGAGAAGAAAGACCCAAAGTAAAAATGAATACCCTGTAAGCGCTTTAAAAGAAGACTTAGAAGAGTGGACTATAGGGGCGCCTGGGTGGCACAGCGGTTAAGCGTCTGCCTTCGGCTCAGGGCGTGATCCCGGTGTTGTGGGATCGAGCCACATCAGGCTCCTCTGCTATGAGCCTGCTTCCTCCCCCACTCTCCCTGCTTGTGTTCCCTCTCTCGCTGGCTGTCTCTATCTCTGTCAAATANAAAAAAAAAAAAAAAATTAAAAAAAAAAAAAAAAAAAAAAAAAAGAAGAGTGGACTATAACTCTTTCCAAGGGACTCAGGGAAGGTTTCATAAGAAAGGGTCTTGAAAGAGAAGAGAAATTTGAAGGTGGGCAACCTTAACTCTCATAGGGGCACAGGGCAGAGAGGCAGGATTTACCCCCCAAGGTTATAGGCTGCTCCAGGGCATGGGGAATCTACCCATGACCCAGACTTCCAACCACATCTCCTCTCCTGGCTTGTGTCTTCAATAGATCAAAAGGATTGTATCAGTGGTTTGACTATACTCCATTGCCCAACATGGGCAACCGACTGCCCCAGTTTGCCAATGTTTGAGGGATTTCTTGGGACGCAGGACTTTCTAAAGTCAGATATCACAAGTTGGCCATGGAGGCAGGAAGTGGGGGGCAGGTCTCAGGGAGAAGGACAGTCCAGGGGGCTCAGAGCCTCCATTTATACTTTAACTGGATCAGCCAGGACATGTCCTACAGACTGAGCTTTTATGTTAGATTTTGTTTGCTCATTGCTTAAGAAAAAAAAAAGTCTGAAAAACCCCTGGACTAAATGATCTCTAACGTCCCTGCAGTACTTTAAAATTAAAATTATATATTTGTGTAGACCTGTTTTTTTTGTTTGCTTGTTTTTGTTTTTTTTACTCTATCTCCTTTCCATTATTCTGACTTGGATTTTTTCCTTTGTCTGGTGAGATGGAGCGGGGACCACAAGACAGAGATAAGTATTATGGCTCAAAAGTCTTCCTTCCTTTAGGACTTTTAGAAGCTCTAAAATAAATGAGAAAATACTAAACTTAATTAAACATGGTTGAGTTTTTAAACCCATAGCTTCCCAGACCAACCTGCAGGAAGGCATCCTTCATTGTATGCCTTTCTCCCTCTCAACTTTCATGCCACTCATTCTGAAATTATATCTCGGGGGGCAAATTCAGGAGTGAGGGAGGGTGATAATATACCAGCTTAAAGAACCCCCTCTTGTTTTAGGATGAAGCAGAGAGATGAGAGGGGACCGGGAGAAGCCATTGGAAACCACCCAGCTCCCCCTCCCATCCCAGATCCTTCTGGCAGCTCTAATTGAGGCCTGTCACAGGGAGAGAAGCCAGCTGCAAATTGCATTCATCAACGAATTACAGCAATTACAGCCCCAGCCCCAGCCCCAGCCCCAGCCCCAGCCTAATGGGGGTGACACGTCCAGCCAGGCAGTCCCTTGCCCTGATTCCAAGATACCAAATGCTTTTGGCTGCCAGGGTCGTGTTCCCCAGTTCAGACCCCAAACTTTATCCTGGCCCCACACTCTGCCTTCAGACAATAGACCAGAGGATGGGTGCTCCCCCAAACTTCTCCAGGATCACTGAAGTTCACGCAGCGATCTAGGCCCAGGTCCTGTTGCTGTTCTTTAAGCTGAGTTTCCTCTGGATTTGGTTCTTGGGAGAACTGATCTGCTGGCATTTCAGGGGCCTGTTAAGGATGCTTTCCTTGGGGAAGCCTGAGTGGCTCAGATGGTTAAGCGTCTGACTTCAGCTCAGGTTATGATCCCAGGGTTCTGGGATCGAGCCCCACGTCAGGCTCCCAGCTCAGCCAGGAACTTGCTTCTCCCTCTCCCTCTGCCTCTGCCTCTCCCCCTGCTTGTGGTCTCTCTGTCTCTGTCTCAAATGAATTAAAAAAAAAAAAAAAAGGATCCTCTCCTTGTTGGCATGTGGGCCAGCTCTCTTCCTCCATCCCGTGCCCACCCTGACCACACAGAGCCAAGGCCAGGGTGAGGTTCAGATGAAACCTGTGGAGGTGTAGTGGAAGTGTCACCTCCCAAACGGAGAAGTATGTGGCCACCCACACCTGTCCACAGCTGCTTCCTCACTCCCCTCCCTAGAGCCAGCAGCTCTGGTTTCAACAATGTGAGGGGGTGTGTGTGTGTGTGTGTGGTGTGTGACATAGCACAGGAATATGGGAGGACCTAACACTAGACCCCCTCTTTGTCATTTTGGGTGTAAAATTGCAACCAAATGGCCTCAAAGAATGCTCTTTTTCTCTCGCATGCTTTCTGCCTCAGAATTCCGGCATCTCTACAAACCAGGTTGTGCCAGGGAAAAAAGAAGTTTCAGAGATCAGACCCAACATGTTCCAGCATTTGGGGAGACGCAATCATCTCTTCCTCTCTGACAGCCCCTGTTTGACTTTGGGAGGGGGCAGAGAAAGGAGGCTGGTTTTCTGTTCTGAAGTTTCTACGGAAGCCAACCCAGATCCCACCCTTCCCTTCCAGAGAACGTATCCTGTGATGTTTAAGTAGGAGTCAAGCCTGGAGAAGGAATTCTCCTGAACTGTCCTACGGATGTGAGGAGGGACACACCCAGGAAAGGGAGGGTCCAAGAGAAAGGGTGTGTTTCAAATATCCCCTAGCACACCAAAGCTTTCTGCCTAGGGGAGCAGTGGGGCTCCCCTGGCCCATCAGCAAGGGAAGAGGTCCACAGGGATGACTCAGTAGCCCCAGCTTCCGAAGGCTCTTGAAGAAACTCAGCATTTCATCTTGAGTTTCAGATACATCTCCAGAAGAGAGAGGACAGCAGCTGAGGCAGGAACCAAGGGCGGGTTTCGGGAGCTGGGGACAAAGAAACAGATGAAACAAGACACAAGGGCAGAAGGCCGAGGCTGAGAGTGAGAGTAGAAAGAGGACTGGATTGCCAAACAAGGCCAGTTGTCAGGACTCAGGGCCAGCCCAGGGCAGCTTGAGTTTCTCTTCTCGAGCTCCAGCCTGAGTGGATGCCCCTGACATCCCACCCAGGTCCCCTCCACTGGCTGTGAGTGTTGGCTCCAATGGCTCCAGGCTGTTCCTTCTCTGGGGACTTGAGCAAACAGCAGCCAAGTGGCTGACCGAAGGGGTATGAAAGACCAGCCTCTCTGCCCCTGGGGGATCTTTTCTGAGGTGCAATTCTCCAACCAGAGCTTCCCCACAGGACCAAGCCAACATTAGACTCCAACCGTGAGAGCACATCCTTGTTTAGCCCCTCCCCTGCCCCCTCAGGCTTCCCTCCCTCCCTTTCTCCTGCAAATTTGCCCTCAATGAACCACGCGCCCTCTGAATCCCTGTCTCAGGCTCTGCATCCAGGAAACCAGGACACCTTCTTTGAGTACAAATTGCACCTTAGCTCCAGTGCCTAGGACAATACGGCCATGCACAATAATGCTAAATAGTATGGTATATGTGGCTGATTGAAGGGGGGATTGATTGGATTAATGCTCAGGATGGGAGATAAATGGGTGGGGGGTTTTATTGCAGGACTGCCCCCTCACTCACTCTCACACACACACACACACACACAAGGTGTTAACCTTATCCCCTTGGGTCATCCCAGGACATTCTGTCTGCATCTAGGCCACCTGCTTATGTATGTGCAAACTCAGGGGCAGATAATCCAGTTTGTGGATTATCCAGACCCCCAGCTGGCTGACATCTTCCCCTCTTCTGTCTGAACCCCCCTCCCTGTTCCAGGACCTTTGTGCTGGGGGGAGGGGAGGGAGCTGTAGGGCTGGGCAGAGGAAGACAGCAGGGGAGGGCAAGATGATGATGCAGGCTCAGTCAACACTGCCGCTACTAGCACAGCCATCCGGTGAAAGATCGGAAACCACCGCTCAAAATCGCCTTAGCATCTTAATGTGGATTCCAGGCATCTGGGCTCCACATGAAACACGTTTAAGGAGCTGTTTTACAGAGTGAAAACACCCTGAATGAAGCTAGGGACATCTCCTGCTAACCAACCAGGAGGGGATCCTTGAGAATCATAGTCTGATAAGATGTTCTCAGATAATTCAAGATACACTAAGTCTTCACCTATCCTGAAAGCTTTCCAGGAAGGAGAGTATGCAGATTTTTTCAGGTTTTTCAGTTCTCCGCATCAAAAAGGCCTTCCTAGAGTCTACCCTCCTGACAGACTGCTGCATTGTGATCTGTTTCTCTTCTGATTTCAGAAGAAAGAACGAACTATGGATCTCCCATTCTTTTCCCCATGATGCTCCTTCCCCCAAATATCTGGACCTGCCTTGTCAGTAGAAGTAGAATGTGGGGGTGCCTGGGTGGCTCAGTTGGTTAAGCGTCTGCCTTCAGCTCAGGTCATGATCCCAGGGTCCTGGGACGAGTCCCATGTGGTTTGGGCTCTGCGCTCAGCATAGAGCCTGCTTCTCCCTCTCCTTCTGCCACTCCCTTGCTCATGCTGACTCCCTCTCTCAAATAAATAAAAACTTTTAAAAAATAAAAAATAACTTTAAAAAGTATTAATGAGATATTGTACATTCTTTTCTCCAACTAAGTCTTCGAAATCTGTTGTATTTCACACTTAGGGCATATCTGAGTTCCGTTCAGCCACATTTCCTATGCTTGGTCGCCACTGTGGCTGGTGGCTGCCATATTGGACAGCACAGGTCTAGAGATCCCTGGGGGTCCCTTGCCTGACACCAGCCCCACACTCAGCTCCTCTGGGGTGGAAGAATGACAATCTAGCTTGACTCTCCTGGGGTGACCTTGGGAGGAGCTGGGTAGGGGAGTGGTAAACAGACTCTAGGGAGCGTCCTAGGTCAGGTAATTAATTACGGGGAAGGGAGGAACGAAACTATGTCTATCAAACCTCAGACTCAGGTCTTTTCTCCTGAGCAAAGGAGAGGTAGAGGTAGAGCCAAGAAAATGCTCTGAAGCCCATGGTCCTCTAAGTCCCTTGTTAATCAGAATATTTAACTTGGGTTCCAAATCTGCTTCACTTCCTCCAGGTAGCCTTCCCAGATAAACTCCCCAGCCTTGCTTGATAGCTTCTTTCCTGGTTGCTGTCACTATTTACAGACTAAAACCACTTCTTCACTGAGGTGATACCCCAGCCCTCCAATCCTTGAGTGGATGCCCCATGTTCCACAGATATGAGATGAGCTCCTACTGTGTGCCCACCACTGTCCTAGGGATACAGTGGTGAACAAAATGAATGAGAGCCGTCCTCCTAAAATGGATAGCCTGGAGATAAAGGCAGACAGCAAACAAACTTAAAAACAAAACAAACAAGGTAATTTCAGAGGGCGATAAAATGAAGGCAGAAAGATCATGAAGGAGTTCCCCATGCCCACCTTGTACTGAGAACCACAGAAAGTGAACCAGAAAAGATCGAATACTGTCTACTCAACCCCCTCACTTTACAGATGGGGAAACTGAGGCCAACTGTGGGGTCCTTTCTGAGGTGCTGCCTGGTCAGACGGGTGGCTCTGTCCCTCCCCCCGTCAGCCTGGGAGAGTTCCAGAGAGTGAGTAAGCAGTTCTGCCTTCTCACTCCCGAAGGATAAGAGTCAGCATCTGGAATGGAAGGCAATGGATAATCTTGCAAAAACAAACACAGTCAAAAGCACAAACCTCACTCTCAGCAGTCTCTAAAGCCCAGCTGTCACCCTGCACAGCTCCACCAAACTGCTCACCAGATTTCATAGGAGGGGTGGGAGGCGCTCAAGAGATAAGCCCTCCTGCCTTCCCCACCCCATTCTGCAGGGGCACGAACCAAAGATTAGCCCAGGGGCCTGCATGAACAGAGAAGTGGTACCCCACACGCCCCAGAGTGGCCGAGGTATCTAATACTTCGGGTTTCTCCTTCTTGTTCCAGGAGTCCATTGCTCGAGAGCAGCTGGTGGGGGGACCTCGCTAGGAGAGTGGGGGTCCCCCTGGGGGAAGTCCAGGGCCTCAGCTGCCCTTCTTCAGACTGAAGAGCTCCTCTCCATGTTCCCTTTGGAGCTTGCATTCCATGTTTCAGCCTGGCTCGCTCCCTGAGTTGCTGAGATTTATTTCCGGAGATGTTTCGCCCACTCTGCCTGATGTCTGTGAGAAGCTGGGTGCTTAGGGAGTCCTCACCATCTGCCCACCTCCACCATCAGCCAGGCAGCCCCCAAGCGGTTCAATTCCCAGACCAGGAAAGTCAGCCCAAGCTCCTTCCCACGCCTGCAAATCCTCTGCTGAGTGGCTGGAGATTTTCTTACCTCCCCAAAAGCAAGGGCACTCTGACATCTACCCCCTACACACACACCTCAGCTCGAAGAGGGCTTGAAATCTGGGGATGGAGGACGAGGAGGCTGGATTAAAGTTCCTTCCCCCCCAAACCCTCTCCACGCACACATTTTGGCAGCATCTATGAAAATTTGAAATACATATACCCTTTGACACCACAATGACACATCTAGGAATTTATCTTATAAGAAATATGTGCAAGGAGGTCCATCGCTGTGGACACGCTGTGGATTTCACAGAGGATTTACTTAAGAAATGATGGCATATTCAGACAGTGGGAGTCTCATGTGGTCATGAAAAAGAACGAGAAAAACCCATATGTCCCAACATTGAATAATGCCCGAGGTATAAATGAGAAAAGCAAAATCCTACCACAATATGCCTCCTATAATTCCCTGTGTGTTGGATATTAATACATACCTCTTTTGTCTATGCAGAGAAAAAATATCTGAAAGATTATGTATAAAAACCTGTCCCCTAGGAAAAAAAAAAGAAAAAAGAAAGAAAAAAAAACCTGTCTCCGACATTTAGCTAGCTCTGAAATTTAGATTACGGGGTTCTCCATTTTCTAAGTTTCTTTACAAAAAGATCTGTTACTTTTGTAAGCAGACAGGGGAGGAGGGGAATAGTAAAAAACAAAAAAAACAAAAACAAAAAAAATCCACCTTTTTTTTGGTAAAGGAAGGAAAACAAATCCCATCCTCTGGTTTAGCCAGGGAAGGAGGTCCCACGACACCCACCCACAAACTCCCCAGCTGATGGCCTTGGAAGTGATGTGTGGCTACAGCCTGCCCACCCTCTACAGCCCAGAGCCGGCCTGGGCCTCGCTGACTGCCTTCACTCCCTCTGCTCCCGCTGGCCTCCATTCACAAAAGGCCTGTTTTGGAGAACATGCTGTCCCATGCACCCCCGGCGGAAGTCTGGGCTTCCCAGGCCCCTGTGAAGGAGTCCATCTCCAGCAAGACTTGGGATGACATGTGGTCAGTGGGAAAGGAGGGTGGGAACTTCTGGCCAGATTTGAGGCCAGAGTTCTGGACTTGGGAGATAAAGCTCCAGCTCCTTAGGAAGGGGAGCAGGGGAGCGGAAAGCTGGCCTTTGGACTAATCAGGGAGGGGACCCAGGGAGGGAAGGAGGGAAGGAAGGGGAGGTGGGAGCTCTGAGTTGCTAGACTGGCTGCCCATCTCCTATCTGTCTGGCCCTGGGAGAACAAAAAGCCAGCCTGGGAGGAAGGATCTGGATGTGCCACTAAGTAGCTATGTGTTCTTGGGTGAGTTGCTGCCTCCTTTGGGCCTTCGAGACTTCTTTCCTTCCTCTTTGTTTTCTCTCTTTCTTCCCCATGCTGCACAGGAGGACCGGAGAGGGCAGAGGAGGTGAGGGATCACTGCCATCTTTGCTGGGGGATGGGCAAGGCACCCTCGGCAAGTGCTGTCCACCTGGATTTGCCATCCAGCTTGTGCAAGGAGAGGAGGTGGCTGGTAGGGGGAGGGCAGCTCAGAGGGAGCCCAAACTCTGGGCCCATTGATTTCCTTCCACTCCACCCACAGCCCCCCACCACCAGCCCCTAACCACCATTCCTGGCCCCCTGAGACCCTCTCCCCTCAGCAACTCCTCAACATCCATCTCAGGGCCTCAAAGAAATTCTACTTGATAAAGAAGCTGGGACAAGGAAACTACAGCCTACCTTCAACCCTGAGCCCCCCAAGCCTGTGGCCAGAGCTCAGCATGCAAAATCCCTGGGGCAGGGGCACTGGTGACTTGGGGCACTGGTGACTCGGTTAAGTGTCTGAATCTTAGTTTTGGCTCAGGTCATGATCTCAGGGTCCTGGGATCGAGCCCCACCTCGGGCTTCATGCTCCAGGGAAGTCAGTATGAAAGATTCTCTCCCTCTCCCTCTGCCCCTCCCCCCCCCAATAAATACATACATCTTTAAAAAAAAAAAAATCCCTGTGGCAAGATGGACAGAGGCAGGAGGATTATTCCAAAGCTCCTGATCCCCAGCCCAGCCAGAATGTAGCATTCTTACCAGAATTTTCCAGTGCTCCCCTCTCCCCAAACCCCCTTCAAAACAGCTGGCTTCTCCATGTCACTCTTGCTGCCAAAACCCCTTCCTCCACCCCCACCAGCTAGTCAGGCCAGAGGGATGTGGGGAAGAGCTGGGACATTGGCAGTCTCCTGTGGACCATGGTCCCTGCCCAGGGTTGGAGTCTGGGGGAGCAGAAGACGATTCTAACCAGAGAGGGAGGCCAGGCAGTTGGCAGAGCCAGAACCAGGAGCTGGCCTCATGGAGGCCCTCCGCAGGGGCGGTGGTGATCTTCTTCCAAATCTGGAGACGTCAGTCCCCCAGGTGACCAGAAATAGAGAAAACATGTCCTTGGAGATTCTGAGACAAAAGGACATTATTGGGGTGGAGTGAGGAGGAAAGATCTCCCAGCAGGATAGAAGCCCTTCTAGCCAAGTCCTCCCCAGCCTGTTCCTTGGCAGAAGAGGACTCTGCCCTGAAGACTGAGTGAGATGAGTCACAGGCATGTGTAGAGGGGGGCCTGGTACCACGTGTTCCCAGCAGAACCAGCCCAGCAGCTCTGTCAGGCAGGCCCCGCACTGACGCACACTCAGGCACCCTTCCGGATCGATGCATACCCACCCGCATCCTGCCAGCCATGAAGGGGGACAGATCTGAACAGACCCAGTCTCCACAGCAAAACTAGTCTTCAGCTGGCCCTGGCTAGGAAGAAGCAAGTTCCTTAGGAAGTCCTCCAGGACAGGATTGCCAGCACCTTCTCTCCCTGCCCAGGTCCTTTATTTGATTCTGGAGTGGGGACTCTGAACCCACTCTGGATCCCATGTTTGCACAAAGGGTAGGGGTGGGACTGGGGGGCTGAGGGCTGGAAAGAATTGTGCTTGGTTTTTTTGTTTTTTGTTTTTTGTTTTAAAGATTTTATTTATTTGACAGAGATAGAGAGAGCCAGCGAGAGAGGGAACACAAGCAGGGGGAGTGGGAGAGGAAGAAGCAGGCTCACAGCAGAGGAGCCTGACGTGGGGCTCGATCCCATAACGCCGGGATCACGCCCTGAGCCGAAGGCAGACGCCTAACCGCTGTGCCACCCAGGCGCCCCTGTGCTTGGTTTTTACCCACTACTCCCACCCAGATTAGGAGGGTCTGACTGTTCGTCCTCTCACACTCATCTGGCCCTGGCTATTGGTGCAGGGGGCACACTTGAAAGTCTGGGCGGAGGCCCTCTGGACCTCGTAACATTAGCATTTTATTTTTTTTTTAAGATTTTATTTAATTCAGAGAGAGAGAGAGAGAATGAGCAGGGGGAGGGGCAGAGGCAGAGGGAGAAGCAGACTCCCCGCTGAGCGGGGAGCCCACCACGCCACCGCCACCGGGCTGGATCCCAGGACCCTGAGATCATGACCTCAGCTAAAGGCAGATGCTTAACCAACGGAGCCACCAAGGCGCCCCTAGCATTTTATTCTTATCACACTACAGGTGGCTTATACCTTCCCCCTCCTCCCCCTAGGGGGGAGTGAATGTCGAGCAGTCCACACTCCCACCAGGCACAAACCACAACTACTATTACAGCCCCTCTCATGGGAATAGCTACCATTCCCAGAGCTGGGCCACTCACAGCTTAGTCACCAGGGCCTGGCTGGCTCAATCCAGCACAGACCTCCCCAGCACCAGCCCCTGCCACTGCTGCTGGGAGCTGCAGTCAGCAGGATTGAGCACACGGAGATGGCTGAAAGCCAGGAAGGAATTACTTTCCATTCTCACAGGATCCCCCAAGGTGGAAAAAAAAAAACAGATCAGCCTGAGTGCTGAGGAGCGGGGGAGGATGAGAACAGAATGGCTCCTTGAGGACTTACCTATATAGACCTAGGAAAGTGGCCCCAAGGACCAGCTTGTATGAAAGGCAAACAAGAACCAGGGGATGGGGCGCCTGGGTGGCGCAGTCGTTGAGCGGCTGCCTTCAGCTCAGGGCGTGATCCCGGCGTTCCGGGATCGAGTCCCACATCGGGCTCCTCGGCTGGGAGCCTGCTTCTTCCTCTCCCTCTCCCCTGCTGTGTTCCCTCTCTCGCTGGCTGTCTGTCACATAAATAAAATAAAATCTTTAAAAAAAAAAAAAGAACCAGGGGATGACGGGAGGGGAGTGGAAGCAGGAGAAAGAAGGGACACCCCAAAAAACTGCAGAAATCAGGTAATAGCTTGGGAGAGGGCAATTTCAACTCCATTTGTCATTTCCACCAGCCATCCCATAGTGTTTCCTGTGCAAATTCAGCTTCACAATAACGCCCCCTTCCCCATTCCTGCCACCCATATAGAAATCTGGGATCACTCCTGGGGCTGGGTAAGAAAATGCCAGACCAAGGTCAGAGCTACGGTATCATCAGTCTTTAATAACTTATAGGCAAGTGCTAAAAAATAGTTAATAATAATACAGAGGACACACACGCGGCTTATAAAAACAGTTGTGGATATGCAAATGTGGGGAAGGGTTCTTGGCACTTTCACACAGACACAAAAATAAAGACTATTGTGACTAGCATCCTTAGAAAAGCAGCCTGGGGGACACCCCAGTTGGGAGGGGTGGAGGTGGGGGGACAGTCCTCGTTCATCCCAAATGCATTCGCCAAACAACCTTCTTTTGCCCCAAAACACATCTCACCAACAAGCCAGAGAAGAAAAAGAAGAAACAGGGTCGAGGTAGAGTCACAGCTTACATTTAAGCTTCCCCAGTCCTGCAGCCCCCATTTCTCCAGAGGTGAGGATGAGGGAGGGAGAGGAGAAGACATCCCGTCTCCCCTTCCCTCCCCAATGCTGCACCACAGCAGGACCCCCAGTGTGCTCCTTGGTCCTTCACTGAGGCAGACTGGTTCTGCAGCCCAGAGCTGAGTAAAGGGCCACAGGCTCCGCCTGGCTGTCCAGGTGTGCAGACCCCTACTGGTGAGGAGGGGACAGCCTCGGGTCACCGTCTCTTCTTGCCTACCCGGGCTGCCTTCTTCCTCTTGAGGATCATCTCGTACAGGCGCTCCAGGCCCGGCTGCAGGCCCAGCCCATCCACAGCGCTGCAGCCCTGCACGTGGGTGAGTGTGGCTGCTGCAAGCTCTCGGACTGCGAGCCTCTTCTCAACCTCTGCGGCGCTCAGCGCCCCGGGCTGATCCTGCTTGTTGGCCAGCACCAGCACAGGCACACCCTGGTTGTCCGAAGCCCGACTGATTCGGTGTAGCTCCACCTTGGCCTCCTCCAGGCGCTCAGCCTCGGCAGCATCCACCACAAACACCAGCCCGTCTGTCCGACGTGTGTAGGAGCGCCACAGCGGTCGCAGCTTCTCTTGCCCCCCGACATCCCACACTTGGAAGGTGATGCCACGGGACCCTCCCAGTGGCACCCGGATCTTCTCTGTGTTGAAGCCTTTCGTGGGGACGCTCTGGACAAACTCCTTGAACTTGAGGCGGTAAAGAAGCGAGGTCTTTCCAGCAGAGTCCAGCCCAATGACCACGACATGCAGGGCCTGGAAGTGAGGCAAGAAAGAGGAGGCAGTGGGAGCCATCTCCGTCAAGTGGTTCCCCATGGTGAGCTCCAGCTAAGGTGCAGGTCCCGGGGCACGAAGTAGAGGCAGGGAGTGGCCTTGAACTGCAGGCTCTGGGGGCGGCTGCTGGGTTATCTGAACAGGGAAAAATCATGGGAGAAAAAAGGAGACGTTTAATAAGAAACACGAAATGTGCAACTTCTAGATCCTTTCCTAAGTCAGTCTCCCATCCTTCCTTTTTTAAATTCCGGTTTTTATTTTGTTTTTTTTAAACAGCTCCAATTGTTAACAGAGGCGCTCCCCGCTTTCAGGGGCGACGAGATCTACAGAGACCCCCGGGTTCTGGACACAGGCTGGGGGGGTGAGGCCTCGATCTGGAGATGGTCGGCTTCCCGCGCCTCTTCTCCGAGCTCGCGGCGCGGTAGCAGACGCTGAGACCCTTATTCCCCACGCGAGAATCTCACAGGAAGGGGCAGGTCGGGCAGCACCCCCCAATTAAGAGTCAGGGTCCGGGCGCTGAGACGGGACAGTAAGGCCCGCTCCCGCCTGCCCTCCACATACCCAGACGGTTGACACGCCCCTCCTCAACACCGCGATCCCCTTCTCAAAGTCCCGTGACACTTCGCCTTGCTCGTATCGCCGGCTCCAGCTCCCCAGGTCCCCGCACCGGGGCCACCTCAGCTGCGGCTGAACAGCCCCTTTACCTTCCGGCAGCCGCACTCTCCCCGGACCAGCCTCCCGAGCCTCCACGCGAAACTCCACGCCCGTCTCCACCGCCACCACCGCCGCCGGCACTGCGGCCACTGCGGAGCGGGCCGGGGACTCCGCCTTAAAAAGCCGCGCGCAACGTCACGCAGCGCGGACCAATCAGCAGTCCCTCGGCGGCGGGGCGGGGCGGGGCCTGGAGCTACGTGCCCTGCGACCCCGACAACCCAGTGATGGACGTGTTCTCAATTGGTGACCGTTTTATTAGACATTTTCCCCCATAGTCTAATATTTGGAGGTAAACTCGGGAGGGAAAGTGGGAGGGACAGACGTGGCAGCGTCTGACTTGGAAGGAGAGGTGAAGAGCTTCGTCCTCTACACCGCGGCAACCTCCTCCCCCTGAGAGAGCCACCCCACGCCTCCGCTGCGCCAGGGTCTACTAAGGAGAGGCTCACAATCTTCCTCCTTTATCTTTCCTAAATCAGTGTTCCCACCTGTGTAAACCTGGAACCTCATCAAACAGCCTAAGCCTAAACCCATTAGCCCGTTGATCCTCACAGCAGCCTGTGAGGTAGGGCCTGGTGCTGTCTACGTTCTACAGGGGAGGAAAGCTCCGAAGGGTTCAATGACTTGCCTAAGGTCACGTAGCCAGGAGGTGGCTGAGGAAGGATCTGTCTGAATCGGGTGTCTGGGCTCCTGACGGCAGAGCTCTCCCTCCTCTCTCACTGGAGAAGCCAGAGGGTTAGGCATCCTCCACAGAAATCCCTCCATTGCTGGTTAGAGTGCTGACCAGAAGCAGACACCCCGGGAGGCCTCCCTTGTTCAAAGAGATAGAGAATTCTTCGCCCCACAGGACTTTGATTGACCTCATTCATACTGTGCGCTCTCCCAGACACACTCAGCAGATACAGAGGCATGGGCCACAGGGCCTGACCTCAGAGGGCTTAAACTCTAGTGAAAACAAGACTGGCCACTGACAGGGAACGCTGGGCCTTTGTAAATCTGAGCTAAGTCCTTGTAGGACTTCAGAGGAGGGAGAGAAGGTGGGAACTGGAAGCTTCTGGAAAGCTTTCTGTAAGCTAATGAGTCCTGTGGAGTTCTGGTTAAGAGGGGGACAGGACTGAGTGGTAGCTCCCCAGCCATTGCAGCCTGATACAGTCTGGGCAGCCCTGAAGAGGACAAGATGTCACAAAAGGACAGTGTGACCAAAAGAATATCAGTGATTACCTGCAGGGGAGGTAAGTAAAATTGAAGGAAGGGAGGAGGCTCAAAGGAGAATAAGATCATAACTCTAATATTTCCATTTTTACAAGGAGGCTGGATTCTTATATTTATTTTTTTTTAAGATTTTATTTATTTATTTGACAGCGAGAGAGAGACAGCAAGAGAGGGAACACAAGCAGAGGCAGAGGGAGGGGGAGAAGCAGGCTTCCCTCTGAGCAGAGAGCCCCAGGCAGGCCCCTGGGATCATGACCTGAGCCAAAGGCAGACGCTTAACGACTGAGCCACCCAGGTGCCCCTGGATTCTTATATTTACTGTGTAATTCAATATTAACCCCTTTTAAAGGTTATATTTGAGGGGGATCGGAAAAAGAGTAGGGAAGTCACTGATAGACAGAAGGGCCTAGCCCTTTCCTGCCCAGTGGCCTCCCATCCGTTTAGCACCAGCCTGCCTTGCCACCTCCTTCTTCCCCTTCCTCCTCTAAAACCAGCCACCTGGTTTCCAGCAATGCAGGGAGCCTCCTTGAATCCCTGAAGACAGCAAGACCTTAGAAAATTAGCATTACACTCCATGTTGGGGGGGGTGGTTTGGCAGATTGCCACAGGAGCTAAGACACAGAGGTGGCCTGTGTTAGGAGAGGGGAAGACGACCAAGTTGGAAACCACTACCATGTTGAGTGGTCACTGCATGCCAGGCTCTGGTCCGAGAACTCTGCATACTTTTCCTTTTTTTATTATTATTATTTTTTTAAGTAAGTTCTACGCCCAACGTGGGGCCTCATGTCCCACTGCCCGAGCCAGCCAGGCACCCCATACTTTTCCTTTTTAATATACAACTCAACCCAAGAAGTAAGTGTGGTCATTCCAAAAAGAAGAAAGAAGCACTGGAAAGTTAGGTAATTTGTCCAAGGTCACTCTGCTAGAAAAAACTTGACATGGAGCAACTGTTACAATGGCTGTGAAACTGAAAACACACAGTAATGAGAAACACAGATTGTCTCGTGTTTCTTCGGCAACCTTTGAAACTTCTGGGCCTCACAACCGAGAGGGAAATTGTCATTTGATTATCTAATAAAAGAGATAAAACTGGCAATCCCACCCCACCCTTCAACTTTCTGGTTTGCCAGAGGTGTTGATGAACAAACGGGGAGGAAGGGGTGGGGCAGGGAGAGGTGAAGGAAGGGCCCCAGCTTGTCAGGGCAGCACTAGGCTGTGGGCTTACCACAGTTTGCCCCCTTTAAATGGGAACTCCAGCCCCCCACACACACATACACTCACACACCACATCCCCAGGGAGCCTTCCTCCATTAATGACTATTTTCCTTCCTGGCAGCCTCACCTCTGCAGCCCTTTCTCTCCATTAGATCACAGCCCAGGACCTCCTGTATTGGGAGATTCACTGCAGAGAACATTTGAACATTCGTACACTGAACAATCATATATGGAGTACCTGCTACGTTCTGAGCACACAGCCCTGAATGAGATGAATAAGGACCTGTCCTCTTGGAGTGTACATTCTAGAGGAGAGAGACAGGCAATGAATAAAGAAGATGGTTTCGGATGGTGACACTTGCCATCAAGGGAAATAAAACAGGGAGATGTGCGAGAGAGAGACTCGGGAAAGGAACTACTTCAGACTGCGGGCAGCAAGATGCTCAGGAAGGCCTCTCCAATAGGTGACATTAGAGCCAAGGTGTAAGTGACAAGGAGTCAGGTCAGCATTCAAAACAGAATGACAGA
Source organism: Ailuropoda melanoleuca (assembly GCF_002007445.2). NCBI lineage: Eukaryota > Metazoa > Chordata > Mammalia > Carnivora > Ursidae > Ailuropoda > Ailuropoda melanoleuca. The sequence goes on along the minus strand of NC_048230.1, from coordinate 26,761,494 downwards.
CTCCCTAAGACCTACCTGCTTCCTTCTATGGGCTCCCCCACGTGGATGAGAGTCCAGCTGCTATGTCACGTCCGTCCTCAGAGCTGTCTCCCCACCAGACGAAGCCCTGAGCCCAGGAGCTGGTTCCTGTCATCTACATCTCCAAGGTGCCCAGCGCTGCGCCTGGCACACAATAGACAGTCAGGAAATCTTGCATGGATTCATGGACGCATGACAAAATGATTAAATGTACTGAGGGAAGTCCCTGAGTTTGAGAATCACACATCTACCCTTAGCCTGGGAGATTCCTGGTCTGGGGTTGCTAGGAACCCCAGGAATGCCTATAAAACCCTGCATTTCTGGGCAAGGTCTCGGTAGTATTGAACTCTCGGGTCTTTCCTAAGGACGAGGGACTTCTTAGAGCAGGAAAAACAGAGGCCAGGGGTGGGGATGACACTGGAGAGAGAGCCCCCCCTTGAGGCCGGACATGCTGAAACCCTGGGCTGAGAGTCAGGGTGAGTCGTGTCCCTCACCAGTAGACTGGCTTGGAAAAGTCACACACACACACACACACACACCCGCCCAGGGCTTAGGCGATTCCAGGTCCTTTGCCCCACCAACAGTCCATACTCCAGAATAGCCGATAGGGGATAAAGGAGCTCACCAAGGAAGTGGCTGAGAACATCCTTGTCTCCACAGTACTGTAACCAAATACCTGTCTCAGCACACAAATGAAGGGAGGAAAGGAGTCTGCAGGAGTGAGGAGTGAGGGAGGGAAGCCAAAGAAAAAGATGGCAGCTTGGGAATCACAAAGACCCATTTCTCTTTTTTTTTTTCTTTAAGCGAGCTCTCTGCCCACTGTGGGACTGGAACTCTCTACCCCGAGATCAAGAGTCACACAATTGGGGTACCTGGGTGGCTCAGTCGGTTAAGCGTCTGACCTCAGCTCAGGTCATGATCTTGGGGTCCTGGGATTGAGCCCCGCGATGGGCTCCCCATTCAGCGGGGAGCCTGCTTCTCCCTCTCCCTCTGCCCCTCCTCCTGCTCATGCTCTTTCTCTCTGAAATAAACAAAATCTTAAAAAAAAAAAAAAGGCACATGCTGTACAACTGAGTCAGCCAGGTGTCCCATGAAGACCCATGTTTCTTTTCTTTTTCTTAAAGGTTTATTTATTAGGGGCGCCTGGGTGGCACAGCGGTTAAGCGTCTGCCTTCGGCTCAGGGCGTGATCCCAGCGTTACGGGATCGAGCCCCACATCAGGCTCCTCCGCTATGAGCCTGCTTCTTCCTCTCCCACTCCCCCTCCTTGTGTTCCCTCTCTCGCTGGCTGTCTCTATCTCTGTAGAATAAATAAATAAAATCTTTAAAAAAAATAATAAATAAAGGTTTATTTATTAGAGAGAGAGCGAGCAGGGGGAGGGGCAGAGGGAGAGGGAGAATCCTCAACCAGACCCCTTGCAGAATGCAGAGCCCCACACAGGACTCAATCCCACAATCCTGAGACCACAACCAGGAGACCACGATGTGAGCATAAACCAAAAGTCGGCCGCTCAACCAACATACTGAACCACTCAGGTGCCCCCACAAAGACCCATTTTTCAAATCCCATCTTTATTTCCTCAAGAACAAAATGGAGAAAACACAACCTACCTTTTAGAATGAGTATGAAAAGAAAAAAAACCTGTGTGTAAGGGCCCCGTAGGCACCCCTCTTCCCTACAAGGGGCCCTTTCAGATGCAACTCTCCCAAAACCCAGTCCCAGGGCCCCAGCCTTAGGGCTAGAAAGGAGCAGATGCTGCCCCCTGGTGAATATGTATGTCACTGACTGATTCCCTGAAGAAAAGTGGAGTAGAGGTTGAGTCATATGCATATAAGTTATATGCAGGTTCCTTTGCCTCCTACTGGAGTCTTCCTTTCAGACAGAGCCTTTCCTACAGTTGAGGTTGGAAGGAAAAATCTACCCTCTTCAAGTTTTTCTGTGGAGCTGAGATCAGATTTAAATGAACATTATTTGAGGGGCGCCTGGGTGGCCAGTTGGTTGAGTCCGACTGTTGATCTCAGCTCTGGGCTTGACCTCAGGGTCATGAGTTCAAGCCCACATTGGGCTCCATGCTCGGTGTGAAGCCTACTTAAAACACAAAAACAAAAACATGATTTGAGCAGAAAATCTAATTTTGGTTACATTTCCCAGACTGTTACTGCGGGCCTAACGACAGGTGCAGAGAAGGCTCAGGCAGGAGGAAGCTCCAGGGCAGGGAGGGTTGTGAAGAGCTTAGTTGCAGCCATGTTTCAGTGTCTGTGGTGATGGATGTCCAGCGTCCATTTGTGCAAGAGCCTGGCACTCAGGGGAGGCCTTGGCTGGAGGAAGGGATTTCGGTGGTCAGCAAGAAAGAGCAACGGGAGCCCAGGAGGGTGATAATACTCCGGAAGCAAGGAACAACCAAACTGAGAGAAGCAGAGAAGGGAGAAAGCCAGGTCCATGCTCTGGAGGGAACAGGGTGACTGCCCAGATATCCAAGCTGGGTGGGCTCTTTGGAGCACTCACAACAAGGGCCAGTCCCCAGTGACCCCATCCGTTTGATTCAATCTTTCTCCTCTCACGATGGGGGGGGGTGGCATTCTCTGCCAAGCCCTCCATGTTGTCTTGCACACACGGAGAGGAAGCATAGCTTCAAACCGTGGTTCTTAAATTTGAGAGTATATCAGAATCATCTAGAGGACTTACTAAAACACAGATTGCTGAGCCCCACCTCCAGAATTTCTGACTCATTCGGTCTTGGGCTCTCAGGCCCAAAAATGTGCATTTATAGCAACTTCTCAGGTAATACTGATGGTGCTGGTCTGGGGGTCACACTGCGAGGACCACTGGTTAAAAGATGAGTTCAAATCCTGACTTTAACATTTCCAGTGACCCCTTGGGCACATTATCTTCCCAGCCTCAACCTCTTCATCTGTAAAATGGGGTAATACTTACTGCACATGGTTGTTATGAGAATTGAATAAGGTTAAATGTGTGAAGCAGTCCGCAAAGGGCTTGGTCTGTATAAAGTCCTCTATACCTGGTAGCTATTATGATAATGATATTAAATTAATTTATTTCAACCAATAACAAAAAAGAAATTTGACCCAGGAAACCAGCTTAATATGGAATATCTTCCTCAGATAACACACAAAGTAACATGTACAAATTGATCCCTGGCTGCCTTTTCTTTTCCCATGTATATGACTTAAAGCATTGCTTTTTAGAATTTCATGTGCATATGAACCTCCTATGGACCCTATTAAAATGCAGATTATGGTTCAATAGGTGTAGACTGAATTGTGCCCCCCGTGTATATATTGAATATTCAATATTTTATTCAAATATGTATTCAATATTTGTATATTGCTGCCCTACCCCCCCCAGTGTGATGGTATTTAGAGGGGAGGCCTTTTGGAGGGTAATTAGGTTAGATGAGGTCATGAGAGTGGGACCCTCGTGATGGGATTAGCTCCCTTAAAAGAAGCACGAGAGACCTTGTTCTCTCTCTTCCACACGGAGAAGGTGGCCATCTGTGAGCCGAGAGAGACCTCACGAGAGCCCTCCGAGGCTAGCAGGCTGAACTGGGACTTCCGGTGTCCTCAACTGTGAGAACAGAAATATCTGTTATTTAAGCACTCAGTCTATGGAATTTTGTTATGGCTGCCAGAGCAAAGTAAGACAGTAGGTCTGTTGTGGGGCCCGACTTTCTGCATTTCTAGCCAGCTCCCAGGTGGTACAGATGCTGCTGTTCACAGACCACATTTTGAGCAGCAAGGGTCTAGAACAGATTAATAGAAAGTTACCGTAAAGGCTATGTATTTTCCCTGATGATGAGGACTTTAAATGTTCTCCTGCAAATCTACAATAGAGACCTGTTATAATCCCAGGCCTCTAATGGGTCTAGAGCTTATGATCCCAAGCCTCTAACCGCTCTTTCCTCAGCAATCATTGTTAGATAAAGGAATGAATGAGCTAAGTGTTTTGTCTGACAGGGGGCCACCTCCCCTACTGGGAAGACCTTTGGACTTAGAAGACTTGGGGAAGTACCCAGGATGAGTCTGGCAGCTTCTCTGAGCTGGATATGCTCTCTGAGATCTGGGGACATAAATACTTCCCACAGGTGTTGTAGAGATTAAATGAGGGGCACCTGGTTGGCCCAGATGATGGAGCATGTGACTCTTGATCTCAAGGTTGTGAGTTCGAGCCCTACCCTGGGCATAGAGTTTATTTTTTTTAATGTGTTTTTTTTTTTAAGATTAAATAAGATTGTTGGGGCGCCTGGGTGGCACAACGGTTAAGCGTCTGCCTTCGGCTCAGGGCGTGATCCCGGTGTTGTGGGATCGAGCCCCACATCAGGCTCCTCTGCTATGAGCCTGCTTCTTCCTCTCCCACTCCCCCTGCTTGTGTTCCCTCTCTCACTGGCTGTCTCTATCTCTGTCAAATAAATAAATAAAATCTTAAAAAAAAATAAAATAAAAATAAAATAAAATAAAATAAATAAGATTGTGACCATGAACGTGCCATAAACAGCATCTGGCTTACACACAGGGATACTAAACAAAACAGTCACAGAGCAGAGTCGAGCCCCATGAACAAGCTGCTTGGGCTATGACTTGGAACTCTTTGATCCAAGGCTCATGTTGGCCTCCTGCACCTGGAGGCTCAGCGTAGCCAATGGGGTCTGCTGCAAGCCCAGCTGGGAGGAAGAGAATACGGAGGGAGAGGGGACAAGAGATGGGGAAAAATATATCTTGGTATAGTTTTTATTTAATTTTATATGTTAGCTTGAGAACCACTTTTTACTTTCCATGAATCGTCTATGCCTGGCCTTTGCCCGTTCTTTTTTTTTTTTTTAACCGAATGGTTCATTTTTTATAATTATTTCCGGGAGCTCCTTATGTTTTAGAAAAATAAGTACTTTTCTTGTGGTTTGGGTTGCAAATATTTATTCTTAATTGTTTTGTCATTAATCACCTGTAACATGATGTGACATACATGGGCAGGTGACGGAAATAGAGAGGAGACAGACCCCTTTCCTACCCTTGGGGCTCATCCAACTTGGGAAGGGGACTACGACACCTGCCCAAATGGCCAGAACACGAGGCAGGACAAAAAGGCCAGTGAGAGATGAACAAATGCTTGGAGGGTTCAAACCATAGCAACCCCCTCTCGGCAAAACCAAATTAGCGAGTATAGTAAGATGGTCTGATACACATAGATCTGAACAGAGATCATGGGATTTGAAGGCCCGAAGAGTCATGTCAGGTGCAAGCTAACCACATTATGTGTTGTTTTGTGTGACTCTCATGCATTCATTCAACAAATATTTATCAAGGGACAGATATGTGCTGAGCACTGCCTGAGGTGCTGGGGATAGGGCAGCGACAAAACCTCTATCAAGGTGAGAAGCAAATAAACCAATAATATGTGTGTATTTGTGAATATATCTAAATAAATTGTCTTAAATTATTAGTTTTTTAAAGATTGTATTTATTGGACAGAGAGAGAGAGCAAGCACAAGCAGGGGGAGTAGCAGGGGAAGAGGGAGAAGCAGGTTCCCCGTTGATCAGGGAGCCCCAAGCGTCGCTGGATCCCAGGACCCTGGGATCATGACCTGAGCCAAAGGCAGACGCTCAACCCACTGAGCCACCCAGGTGTCCCCTGTCTTAAAATATTATTAATTTTGATTACTGAAGAGTTTTTTGGGGGACATTCTCTTAACTCCCGCCCCCTAAGGAGGGGGCCTCATTGGTCTCTCCATAGGCCTGTCCCTGGATAATTATAATAATATCCATCTTGTAGGGCTGTTGAGTAAATTAAGTGAGGTAATACAATAGAGCTCTCGGCCCAGGGGCTGGCATTGGAAAGGGCTCAGGCAACACCTGAGAACAGGCTTTCTGTCCCGCAGGGTGAAGTGACTGACTGGGTTTCAGTGCTACATTCATGATACCTTCTAGATTTTCTGAGATGAAATGAAAGAAATATTAACCCCCCAAGTAAACTGAAGTTCTCTAGGAAGGAGAATATGAAAGGTAAATGCTGACTGAGCAGCCAACAGCAGTCTTTGCCCCAAAGAAACGTCGGGGGAGGGGGTTTAGGAATTGATTGGCCTTGATACCCAGAGCATCCTTGACAGTCATTTCTCCTCTGTCGTGTGCCACCATCCCTAACCAGATCTTCCACCCCCATCACCCCTGGACCAGGCCAGTAGCCTCCTAATTGCTTCTCTAATGCAGTCTGACCTGGGGGTCGCTTCTTCACTCAACAAACGTTTGCTGACCACCTACTACCTGCCAAGCACTGAGCTAGTGGTGGGATACAGACATAAATATTGGTGAGGGTTACCGCCCTCAATGATCTTAGATTTCAAGTGGGGAGATCAAGGATTGCCCAAAAAGGTGGTGAGTCGTGTACCTGAAACGAATTAGCAGGTGGGACGAAATGCATATGAATAGGGCCGCTAATCAGACTGGAGATAGGGTATAGAGGCCTTTAAGGAAGGCTTCCAGGAGGAGGTGACACCCAAGCAGAATCCAGAGTATCTGCATAAGCAGCCAAGTGAGGAAGAGGTGAAGAGAAAGGATGTCCCAGGTGCAAGGAACTTTACCTACGAAGCCCAAGATATGGTTCATTCTCAGAAGAACCGATAGACCCAGGTACTGGAGTTGGGAGAAAATCCCTCCAGAAAATCCCACACGCCTCCTCCCTCCTCCGCACTTTCTAGGATCGGCCTTCAGCCTTGCAGGGAGGCTACCCTCCCCGCTCCGGGAAGCCCCTCCTCCAGACCTTCCGCTCCCCTGACTCAGAATGAGCCCCTCTACTGGCACGTATGAGGATCGTCGTACCGGCGTGGGACCACCTTAATACAATACGGTCCAAGCGTTTCTAGTGACTATGTCTTGCGACTTTGTCTTTCTTCAGAACGAGCTGCGCCAACAGCTCCCTTCCACAGGCCTCTATTGCCGTCACCCCCAACCCTCTTTGATCCTGTCTTTTTTCTCCGTCTGTACAAAAGTGGGGACCGACCCCCGCATCCCGCATTCAATGCCCGGCGAGCTGAAGCGACCCCCGGTGACTGTCCGCTCGCTGTGACCACACCCCCTGGAGCGGGACAAGGCGGGGCATTCAAATTCGATATGGCGTCACAGAGAGACCGGAGACGCGAAGCAACGGCAGACGCACCATTTCTCTTTTAAAGTAGAGAATTTAAAAAACTCTGCACCAGAGCCTACTGAACCGTGACGCCCCGGCACTGCCCGAAAAGCGAGGGAAGCGAGGCGCGGAACGAGCGCGACCTGGCTCAACGTGAGTGCAATATGGCTGGCTGCGCGGCGGTGCCGGCGAGGGGAGCACCCCCAGCATCGCTTCTCGGCCTTTTGGCTAAGATCAAGTGTAGTATCTGTTCTTATCAGTTTAATATCTGATACGT